>NW_024546126.1:0-338565 GCF_018152505.1 Drosophila elegans | reverse complement strand
AAACTGACGTTATAAAACGCGTAAAAATTGCCGGCGAGTTTGAAATGCCAATCGGCACATACAAGAACTCGTACTGTCCGTTCTGTGTAACAAATGAGGTATACTTTCGGGAGTATACTTCTACCGGAACATGAAAATAACCGTTGGTCAAATCCAGTGTCGTAAAAATTGTCGCTCCCTGTAACTTCTCAATCAAGTTGTCCATCTGTATCAAAATTTCCATCACTATTTTTTCATTCAATTTGCGATAGCCGCAACACAATCGCTTCTGACCATTCTTTTTTGCCACGAGTACGATCGGATGATCGTATCTGAAGTACTGGGTTAATAATCCTTAGTTCAAGCCACTCCTGAACCTGCTTGACAATGAACATTCCTAATTGATTTGAATTCGTATATCATGCGTTTCACAACACCACTCTGCGAATGTGGCAAATGCGAAACGTCTACCTCTAGCTTGCTTCCTGCCTGCTCCATGGTCATCATACACAAACTCTGAAATTCATTCAACAGCTCTGAGTATGAACTTCTGTTTTTCTCTTTCTCACGAACTTTAAACTTTGGTTCTTTACCGACCCGACTGACTGATCTTCGAACCAACTCGGTTCCGTCCTTTGTTACTTTCATATCAACACTATCTAGAAGAGTTCTACCTAAAATTGCATCAAATGCCATTCTACGTTGAAATTGATGCCATCAAACTGCATTGGTATTGTCAGGCTTTCAAAAGTTACAATTTGGTTTTCCCCAATTATTGTCAAAAATTTTTCACCTCCTGTTAAGTTTTATACTCCGAGCCTTATGAAAACGTTGCGTGGCAATAAACACAAGTCTGCTCCCGTATCTACCAATCCTTTGGAAGTTACTTTCCCAAACGAAACATGCTTCAACTCCAATCCCAAAGACGTAAACGTGCTTGTTGGCTTCACCCTGCCTTCCAGCTGCACTAGATTAGTTGCCTTTTCCTGTTTAGCTACTAGCTCGACCTGCACTGGGCTGCTCTAAGTCCTGGCTGGTTGCACCTAAAGCACTTGTTGTCTCTCTTGGTACAATCTTTCTTGATGTGAGACTCATCGCCATAGTTAAAACATTTCATAACTTACCAACTGCTTTCACTGTCTCCTTTTCAACTTTATAAAAGTGGAGTCATACTTGACGTGCTTCACCGATCCTCGGATTTTCTGATATGCCTCAATTTGAACATTCAGCTGCTTTAGCTTCTTGGCTTGATAACGTAAAGCCTTGTTTTCCTTCCCTACCGTTGACAACGTATTCGATCAAGCTTCCATCGTCTAAATCATTTGGCTTCACCAACTCCATTAACGCGTACAGGTTTAGTTTTGCCGTACCAAGTTTCTCTACCGCCTCATATTGGACGTTGTTCACCATGGCTCTGCACTCGCTACATGTGATTATTGCTGACCCATTCATGGTTCCGTTCTGTCCACAGTGTGTTTGCAGTCTTACATTTTCTCTGTTGAAAATTGCGATGTAGCTCTCCTCTGGTTCGATGATCCTGGTTACGAGTCCGGTATCCCTCGTCTCACAGTCCGCTTCCTTTCCGCTAATCAGACTTTTAAAACATTCTTCATTAATTTGATTTACAATCTTATCATTCTTACAAATATACAAATTTCTTATCTTCTGACATTTATCTTTATAATAGTACATTTACCTTTTACTGTTTACTACATAGTCTGGTGCGATTATAAATTCGGTTTTATTCATTGGTAAGGGTACCATTTTCTGTAAATAGTAATCTCCGTTTTAAAACATTGGTAACCTTATCGAGTAAATTATATCTGTGTTATTCATAATTGTTTCTAGCTCCAAAAACTCATACATATGCTCCTCTAATACAATCTGTATTCCTTGCTCCTCCAATTCTTTTATGCATTTAGCTGTTACCTGCTTATCGTAAATAAATTTCGAGATTAGCACAATCCTTGCTAATAATAAACTTTCGGCTAACTCTTTCAAGTTTAGCCCTAGCATATCTATTGTTATCGCATTTCTATCGATATATTCTATCCTATAAATACTCCTTATCTCCTCTTCTAACCTTTCTGCGTCTTCCGCGTCCCAGTTCCCAGTTATGGATTTAACTACGGATCCTACTCCATTGATTAATCCCCTTGATTTCCTCTTCCTGGAGCATATTGCCTCTAATCTGTTCTTGATCATCTGTAATTTGTTTTGCAAAACATGAAGCAGGTCGCTTGTTTCCGAGTCTTCAACTACCTCCGTGTGTGTTTGTTCCAACTGTTCTATTGCCTCTTGGTATTCTTGTAATTTTACTATGTGTACCAATGTTTTATGAGTTTGTATTATCTTTGCAGCGCCTAGATTTATTTGCGCTAGTGGTTCTTCCCCTAGCAATGGCCGGATCTCGGATCTCAAAAACTCTTTGCAGCTTTTGTTTTCCCTCCACCACATCACTGCTTGGGATGATAATGTCATCCATGTCAACCACTGCGTCACCGTTTTTGATGAGCTCCCTGAAAACTGACGTTATAAAACACGTAAAAATTGCCGGCGAGTTTGAAATGCCAATCGGCACATACAAGAACTCGTACAGTCCGTTCTGTGTAACAAATGAGGTATACTTTCGGGAGTATACTTCTACCGAAACATGAAAATAACCGTTGGTCAAATCCAGTGTCGTAAAAATTGTCGCTCCCTGTAACTTCTCAATCAAGTTGTCCATCTGTATCAAAATTTCCATCACTATTTTTTCATTCAATTTGCGATAGTCGCAACACAATCGCTTCTGACCATTCTTTTTTGCCAAGAGTACGATCGGATGATCGTATCTGAAGTACTGGGTTAATAATCCTTAGTTCAAGCCACTCCTGAACCTGCTTGACAATGAACATTCCTAATTGATTTGAATTCGGATATCATGCGTTTCACAACACCACTCTGCGAATGTGGCAAATGCGAAACGTCTACCTCTAGCTTGCTTCCTGCCTGCTCCATGGTCATCATACACAAACTCTGAAATTCATTCAACAGCTCTGAGTATGAACTTCTGTTTTTCTCTTTCTCACGAACTTCAAACTTTGGTTCTTTACCGACCCGACTGACTGATCTTCGAACCAACTCGGTTCCGTCCTTTGTCACTTTCATATCAACACTATCTAGAAGAGTTCTACCTAAAATTGCATCAAATGCCATTCTACGTTGAAATTGATGCCATCAATCTGCCCTGGTATTGTCAGGCTTCCAAAAGTTACAATTTGGTTTTCCCCAATTATTGTCAAACATTTTTCACTTCCTGTTAAGTTTTATACTCCGAGCCTTATAAAAACGTTGCGTCGCAATAAACACAAGTCTGCTCCCGTATCTACCAATCCTTTGGAAGTTACTTTTCCAAACGAAACATGCTTCAACTCCAATCCCGAAGACTTAAACGTGCTTGTTGGCTTCACCCTGCCTTCCAGCTGCAATAGATTAGTTGCCTTTTCCTGTTTTCCTCTCAATGTCCTGACTGGTTGCACCTAAAGTACTGGTTGTCTCTCTTGGGACAATCTTTCTTGATGTGAGACTCATCACCATAGTTAAAACATTTCATAACTTTCTCAACTGCTTTCACTGTCTCCTTTTCAACTTTATAAAAGTGGAGTCATACTTGACGTGCTTCACCGATCCTCGGATTTTCTGATATGCCTCAATTTGAACATTCAGCTGCTTTAGCTTCTTGGTTTGATAACGTAAAGCCTTGTTTCCCTTCGAGTCTGGAATACCGTCGACAACGTATTCGATCAAGCTTCCATCGTCTAAATTAATTGGCTTCGCCAACTCCATTAACGCGTACAGGTACTCTTGTAACGTTTCGGTTTTCTTTTGTAGTCGCTTGCAAGTCTACGATGAACCTCTGCCGATGCAACTTTAAACCCAAATTTTTCTAGCATTGCGGCGTTCAGTAAGCTGTGACGCACTCCTTCCTACATCGTTTAATGTAAACCACGATCTACCAGTGCTCTCATTTCTAATTTGACTATTCTGTCCGCTTAAAATTCGTTTTTCCCTGCGCGCACCATTTCCTGCACCTGCCTGGTAATTGTCTGAATTCACTGATGCAAAAGATCCATCCTCATCATTATCCATTTCAATCGCATCCTAATCGTTTTAATCAGATTGCAACCATAGTGAGCAAGTAGTTTGTTTTGCAATTCGCATTTTCTTCCGGTTGTACTAAGATTTAGCTCTGACAACTTAGCGCGAGTTAACTAATGTAGGTTCTTCAATTATTGTCCCGGGGTAGAGCACGACCAAATAAATGCCTGTAGTTGATGGTTTCGAGTTGAAAATCAGAATAAATTTTTTTAATTTAATAATTCTTTGTTCAAAGCTTAGTGTTTACATCAATATGCTGACCCAGCGGAATGGATTCGTAATTGGACCGGATATATATATGGGCTTGGATTCAGCAGTGGCCGCGATGTTTGTTTGGTTGGCAACTTAGTTGCCTATAAAGTGTTTGGTTTTTAGCTGCTTGTCAACCGTAGGCGTTTAGGTGGGGGACCGCCGAGGGAATGTGCTGAGGCGGTTACTCCTTCCCCCTCAGACTGAACCACCGACCATACTGGAGCGATGGTTGGTGTATAAGTGACAGGTGGAGCAAAGGTTGTTTTGAAACTAGCAGGTGGGGCGACTGGTGTGAAGGTGGTCGTTCGCTTAGAAAAACAAGCCACCGCCAATACTATTAAAATTATCACTGACAACATGGTGTATTTCGTTGTCGTGTGTATTGTTGCTCTCGTTTGTATCCTATTGATCCGTAGTTTCGTTTCCAAAACGTTTCGTAGTTTCGTTTATATAAAACGTCAAGTTCTTAAGCATTATCGTGATTTTATCTCCTGTCCTCACTTGTGAACTCAAATTCTCCTTCAACTCGTTTTTCTCTTCCTGCATTTTCCTTATCTCCTCTTCTAACCTTTCTGCGTCTTCCGGGTCCCAGTTCCCAGTTATGGATTTAACTACAGATCATAATCCATTGATTAGTCCCTTTGATTTCATCTTCCTGGGGCATATTGCCTCTAATCTGTTCTTGATCATGTGTAATTTGTTTTGCAAAACATGAAGCAGGTCGCTTGTTTCCGAGTCTTCAACTACCTCCGTGAGTGTTCGTTCTGTTCTGTTGCCTCTTGATATTTTTGTAATTTTACTATGTGAACCAATGTTTTATAAGTTTGTATTATCTTTGCAGCGCCTAGATTTATTTGCGCTAGTGGTTCTTCCCCTGGCAATGTCCGGATCTCGAGTTTCCTTTCTGCGGCCATGATCCTTGACCACCAGTAATGATTGTTCGTTTGGTGTGATTCTGATTTCTGATTTTTTCTTTATGGATTTTTTGTGGTTTAGTAGAGGTTAGTGTGAGACCGTTGTCTCTCATCACCTTGTGTTTTGAAAAACGAGGAGTTAATTTATCTCTCCTGTTTTCCTTCCTAAATATTATGTCTCCTGGTTGTACTGTGTCCGGACTTTGTCTGTCGACATTCGCCGCCTCTATTCTTTTGTTCTTTTCTTGCTGAACGTTTTCCTTAATTCTTGGATAAAGCTCCGCTTGAAACGCATTAATCTTCGGTAAATAATCGTGTTTGTTGTTAAAGGACACGTTATTTAGGAAGTTATGCGTTCTCCCTGTGAAAAACTTCTGCGGTGTTAGTTTCGTCGCTGAATAAATGGCATTATTATAAGTTATAAATGCCTCATCCAGGACTTCTTCATGCCTGATTTCAAGTTTCTTTTTCTTTCTTGTCCCATTTATAAGTCTATATATTTTTGTGAGTCTTTCAACTGTATAATTACTCGACGATTGTTGAAAGGATGTAGTGTGTAGCTCTAATTCGTACTTCCTACAAAAGTCCTTGAACAAGTTGGAAGAGAATTCCACTCCTTGGTCACAGACTATCTTTTTAGGCACCCCGAATAAGGCCATGAAACTCCTTACTGTCTTAACGACAGTAAATTATTGTTAGCACACTTTTCTTGTTTACGAAGTACAAGTCAATGTGCACTATTTCCATAGGCCTCTCTGGTGTCTCTGTAAAACTGTATTTGATCTTGTTTGGTTTCCTATCGTTTTCTGTACTTGGCAACTGTCATAATTATTAATTGCGTAATTGCGTGTTTCATATGTACGAAAAACACCTTCCTTTTCAGGTGTGCTAAGGTTTCGTCTATTCCCCTATGATTTGACCTTTCGTGATAGTCTTTGATGACCTGTTCCTGTTCCCTCTTTTCCGCTATATCCGGCAACAATACTGTACATCTTATTGCCCTTTACAAATTTCTGAAAGCGAAATACCTGCAATATGTCTCTTGGATTGTTATCACCAAGTTGTCTCGAATCAGGAGTTCTACCGTTCTTTTAGGTCAGGATCTCCTTTAACCTACGGCCAACTGTTTAAATTTAAAATTGTTTAAAATTGTTATGCGTCCAAATTATTCCCAACTTATTCCTCAACGGAATTTGTTTCTGTATTCCCGCTACTCTACCTCTCTGTATGACCACCTGGATGTTATACTCGTTTAGTGGTTTCTCCGATACTGAGAATCCCAACTGGTGATCTTCTTCAGCAGAGTGAATTGTCTCTCCATTGGTCGCCATCTCTGAAGAGTCCTCCAACACATTGAGCTCCGGTCGAATTCTGCACAATGCGTCAGCCACTACTTTGAGAGAACCTTTCTTGTATACAATCTCGTAATCATACTCCAAATTTGGAGTCTCCGTCTTACAAGTTTGGAATCAGGTTCCTTGACGCTCATTGGCCATGTTAATAGCCTAAGGTCAGTGACTATCTTGAACTTTGTACCGAACACGTTATGTCTAAAATGCTTTATCGCCCAAATATTGGCGAGCATTTCCTTTCCTATTGTAGCATAGTTCACTTTTGATTCTGACAGAGTTCTGCTAGCGTATGCTATTGGTCTGTCCGTTTCGAAATTTCCTTGATATATGACGGCGCCAATAGCATAGTTACTTGCATTTGTGGTAAGTATGAAAGGCTTTTCGATGTCAGGAAACTGCAAGATTGGATCATTGCATCTTTGTATTATTGGTCTATCTACATAGTCTTTTTCCTTTCAACTGCCTTGTCAATGGCTTTGTTATAGCCGCGAAATCCCTTATGAGCTTCCTATAGTATCGCAACAGACCTAGGAACGATTTCATCTGCTTCCTAGTCTTGGGAAACTCGAATCTTTTTATCGCTTCGATTTTTCATGGGTTCGGTCTGATCCCTTGTTGGGTTACTACATGTCCTAAGTATTCCACCTCTTTCATTAAAAACTCTGCCTTGTCTGGTTGAAACTTGAAGATTGCCTCCGCAAGTTTCCTAAAGACTTTTTCCAAATCCGTTACGTGTTCTTGCAGGGGTGTGGAGTATACCATAATGTCATCCATATATATGCGACAGCACTTTCCTAGCAACTCTCCGAAAATATTGTTCATTAACCTTTGAAAGGTTGCTGGGGCGTTATTTAGCCCGAACGGCATTCGGACATATTCAAAGTGTCCCCCTTCTGCCGAGAAGGCAGTTTTCGGGATGTCTTCTTCCTTCACCTCGATCTAGTGATGTCCACTCGCCAGATCTATGATTGAGAAGTATTTAGCCCTATCCAAGCTATCCAATACGTCATTGATTAATGGCATAGGATATCTGTCTTTAATTGCTTTATCGTTAAGTTTCCTATAGTCCACCATCATTCTCCATTTCCTCTCTCCAGAGGCATCTTTCTTCTTCGGCACTAGCCAAACCGACGCACTCCAAGAAGAATGAATATGTCTAATAATCTTCTGATCTAACAGCCTTTCTAGCTGTCTTCTCACCTCCTATCTTTCTTTGAATGCAAACCTGTGCGGCCTAACGTACACCGTTAAGTCATCATTCGTTCAAAATTGGGGTCTTGACCGCATTTGTGAATGACAAATGGTCTCTTTCTTTATGGAATACTTTCGGATATTTCTTACAAATTCGTTGAAGCTCTTTAAGCTCCTCGCTATTTAAATGTTCAGTTCTGATCTTATCAAATGGTATCTTCTTATTTCCATTATCTGTCTCCTCTATATTATTGAGCTTGAAATGTTTGTCAGTTTCGAATTCAACAACTTCCATTGATTCCTCCAAAAATAATTCCTGATCTTTTTCTGCATAGTTTTTTATTTCGACCAGGCTCTTTCCAGCCACTGCCCTATGGATTCCTTCTGAAATGATCAAATCGTCTTTTACTATTGTTTTGTTTAGTAAAAAACCCCATCGGGTACTCGTACCGGAATAGGAATATCTGCTTTTGTCCCTGCTTCTATTGAGTGGACCTCGCTGGATCTATACTTAGTGGAATGGATCCTCAATTCTGTGTCCGCCGTGCGGAACCAACCCCACTCAATAGCAATCACGGCTTTCATTTGTTGTAGCAAGTCTATACCAATTAATCCCTCGAAAAACTGATGAAATCTGAAGAGCAATAATCTCCTTTTTCCTACTCCTCCGAATTCTTTGAACATGTACATGTGCTTCCTGCAAAATCGTGGGTGATTGGGTATTGTTTCATGGAGCTCCTTCACATACTGTGGTTGAGCTAATTCGGGACGAATGTAAGAAAAAGGATCCTGTATCAATAAGTAATTTTATTGTTTTATGTGGTGTAATTCTGATCGTTACATATGGTAGGGTGAAGTGTCCCCTCCTTACTCCTAAATATCCTGTTGCTTGTTCGAGGCTGATTGCAAAAATTTTTCATCGTCCTCTTGGATATTATGCAGTTGACACCTCATCGACTGTCTATTTCCGTCTCTCTCTGAATTATTGGTCGAATTGTATGACCGCTTGGAGCTGGTCGAATTATTCGGCTGCCTCGAATTATTTGAGTTATATGTTTGTCCCGAATAATTTGAATTCTTACACATTCTTGATTGGCCACCACCTCCATCTCCAGCTGCCTGGATCGCTAACTGGCCTTCTTTTGGCTTGCTGTTGTTATAGCTGTTGCCATACCACTGCCTGTCACGATGCCAATATTCGACTTCGTGTTTCTGTTGTGGTAATTACGGTACGGTCTAACATAATTAGAGGCTTCTGTCTGATTAAGGTTATCTGTCCTGAATGGATTACCCATCTTTGGATATGGCACTCCAAATCCTGGCCGTCCATTCATGGTGGGCATTGAAAACGGCATCGGAAACTAAGGTTTGGAATTTGCAGCCCACCGATACTGCGACCAAGAGCCTGTCTGTGCCTCCGGCACCTGTTTTTCTAGCTCCTGTTTCGGAGCCTTCTTAACCTCTTTTGCCTGCGAACCTGTCGGTTCTTGGCCCTTTACTTCTACCCCTGTTTCCTCTAGGGTACCTAAATTCTTCTCCCTGCAGGCTATTTCGTAAGCCTTTGCTATGTTCGGTACACCCATGTTTCGAATAGTAAAGCCTATAGGACCCTTTAAGGCCGAAACAAAGACGTTTAGGCCCATATTCTCGTACCATTTGATCTTTTCGCTTATCACTAATATGCCCTGTTCGCTGGACTTGGTCAGACTCACTAGGGTTTTTTTCAGGATCATAACTTTTGTTTAGAGTGCTTCCAATTCTAGCTTCATTTCCTTAATATGGATCAACTCCATAACAAGGTCTTGCTAGGATCTCTTATCCTTAAAATGTGTAATTAATACCTTCTTAATTTGATCCCAATTGAGCTCTGATTCATCTAAGTCGAGGACCTTATCTTACTCCTCACTGCTCTAAGCACTCCATAATATGGTCTTGCTTGGATCTCTTATCCTTAAAATGTGTAATTAATACCTTCTTAATTTGATCCCAATTGAGCTCTGATTCATCTAAGTCGAGGTCCTTATCTTACTCCTCACTGATCTAAGCGCTACTACCCCTACATTTGATCTTTCTTCTCCTTTGATCAGGCCTAGTACCTGCTCCATTGGTCCTATAAATCCATCTAATTTACCAGAGTTTCCTTCGTCTATTACCTTGATGGCCTCTAATACACTCGTTGTTGACATTGGTGTTGACATTCATTCTTCTGTCATTCCAACTCTTGAACTAGCTGTTGTAGTAATTATCTTTGCTACTTCTATTTAATTGTCTACCTCTTTTCTGAGTTTGTTCCAAATTATTGGTTCTTAAGTATGTACGATATGTGCTTCTTTTAGTTGTTTTAAATTCTTATTTAATAAGTATGGTATGTATGTATATTGGTGCTTAACTTAATGTTACTTAAGTATATGTATTTCCGTGTGAGTTAGTTATTTAGTCGTGTTCTTCTGACTTCGAGTTTCCGTGTTGAAATGGAGTTCTGTGAATTAATTTGAATAAGTAATTTGTCTCATAGTTGGATAAAATAGTAAAATGGATCGTAATAATTTTATTCTCTATTTATTTATTTATTAATTAATTTTTTTTATTTATTTGTTTCTATTCATCTTATTTTGCATTTTTTCTGGCGTGCTTTTATTTTCATCACTCAGCATGCGATACAGTCATTGTTCTATGGGTGTTATTTGCCATTTTTCAATTGTATACGACCCCCCACGCTAGGCATTGTCCTGTGCATTACAGTTCGCCGCCTAATACGTGTGCATGGACCTTAATAATTTTATTTATTGATTTATTTCCAACTTGTTGCAACCATCACATGCTAAGCTACGCCCTGTGTATAACAGTTCGACGCCTATGAATTGATCTCAACAATATTTCTTATTTATTCACAAATTGTTTCAACCGTCCCATGCTAAGCTTCGCCCTGTGCATTACAGTTCGTCGCCTAATACATGTGAGCGGCTCTTAACAATATTTCTTATTTCTTCACAAATTGTCGCAACCGTCCCATGCTAAGCTTCGCCCTGTACATTACAGTTCGCCGCCTACTACATGTCAGCGGCTCATGCCACTACTTTCATCGTATTTTTATTCTGTCTTTGATCCGATCGAGCCAATTTCTTCTCCTTGGTGTGCATCGAACCAACGACATCAGCAACCGTTGCCGCCTCGACGGCAACCGTCCGCTTGGTCGACCCGCTCGGTGCAGCACCGAACACTCGACACTCCCGACCGTATACCGACGCCGCCCGACGATCTCTTGTCGTACCGATCCATTGCCAACCGCAACCGTTTGCCGAGCCAACGGCAACCGACCGCTCGATCGACCCTCTCGATACAACCGTCCACCGACGTCCGACATCGGCCATTTATTTTAACCAAAATTAAAAAAATCTCGCACGTGATTTCTATTACTTATTTAATCTTTACTGCCTATCTTCGAATATTAGCACCGTTATTGTCACCTTCACCCACTGTGCACAGTTCTTGTTACATTTCCTCTTCCTCCTTCTCTAAACGTGGCTCGATTTACTGATTATTTTATTCTCGCACTTTAATTCTTTACTCCATTTAATTATTTTATATTTCCTTTTATATATCATTTTGTTTCATTTATTTATTTATAATTTATTATTTCACTCCATTTCACACTTCACTCTACTCACTCTCACAATATAAGGATAGTTATAGTGTTGCAAATTCCTGTCACCCTCCGCCGTCACAGATCCTTCCTTGAACTTCTTGGGTAGAATCTGTCCCTTAGTCGAAGGCCTGCCGACTGCGCCAGTTAACTAATGTAGGTTCTTCAATAATTGTCCCGGGGTAGAGCCCGATCAAATAAATGCTTGTAGTTGATGGTTTCGAGTTGAAAATCAAAATGAATTCTTTATTTGCATGCATATATGGGGCTTGGATTCAGCAGTGGCCGCGATTTTTGTTTGGTTGGCAACTTAGTTGCCAATAAAGTGTTTGGTTTCAAGCTGCTTGTCAACCATAGGGGCTTAGGTGGGGGACCGCCGAGGGAATATGCTGAGGCGGTAACTCGTGCAATTCTGCCCGAGCAGTGCCAAAATCTCTTTACTGCTCGTTTTTACTTAAATATAATTATAGAATATAAGAATATAAAATATAGTGTTTATAGAATACAAAAACGTGTATCAAATTCGCTTGCACGGCAAAATTAAGTATTTTATATATACTGGACTTTCGAACTGTGAACTTTACTTCACTTTACTCTACGTTAATGTCAAACCTTAACAGTATGTTAACTTTAACACTAAGCTTTTGACACAACAGTCCGACTGCAGACACGCAATCTGTTAAATTTCAAATTGTTTCCTGCTCTCCTTTAAGACCAACAAGAGGTCTCCTCCTGCCAGCCAAGTTTCAAAAAAACTTGTCTCGCCTTTCGGAGTTTTCTCTGTCACTCACCAATATTTCTTCAACCGTTTTCTTTCGCCAGCCCAGCAATACAACTTTGAATTTGTACCGCTGCCTCACCAGAAATGTCTTTTCGCCGTGTCACCAATACTGATCCAAATGTTCTTGCCGTCGCCAATAAAGCTTCGAAATTTTTCTCGTCGTCACCAATACTGCTTCAGAATATTGGTTGCATCACTAATTCTAATTCAGAATATTGGCGGGTTCACTAAGACCGCTTCAAATATATTCTCGCCGTCACCAAAACTCCTCCAGAATGGTCTTTCAGTCACCACTTCTCCTCCAGAATGTTCTTCCCGTCGCTTCCAAACACTTTTCCAGATTTACCCGGCCTCTGACTGCCGATGCCTTTTCGTGCATAATGTCGCTTTCTTCTTTCGCTTTGACCAGCTGCTTAAAGCCCGTGTCTTCGCCTTCTTCGATCCGCTTGCTACCGTATTTGCTCCACGCCTTCCACTTTGTCCAGATGATGTCCACTGCTTGCCTCTTGCTTGTTTACGTTTACCACAAAGTCTTTACGCTGCCTCCAGAATTGTACTTGCTGTTCAATCGTCTTCAATATCGGTTTCTTGCCTCCTTCCTTCGTTGCGCCAAAAACGAAAACTTGCTGTCTTGTTTCCATTCACGCTGCCATGCTTTGCAAATTTGTTGTCTTTCTTTTTTGCGCAATACACTTGTTTTAGTTCATAACTGTCTGCAACGACAATTCACATAGTTTTTTCCATTATTTTACCACACGACTAAGTTTGGTGACTTAGGTTTTTAACACTCAACTAAGTTTAGTGACTTAGGTTTGCAAAAGTTCCAAATATCCCGGTTGAGCCCCCAAAATTTGCGGCACCGGGAGTTCCGTTAGTGCGAATTACTTCTAGGACGACGTAGTTTTATTATGTTGATGCTTTATTCATTATTATATATTTGACTTAATTAGAAAACTGAGTGTTGTGTGGTGTTTTTAACTTTAATGAGCTTAAAATAAATGGAGTGTGTCTCTGTGGACTGCTTAGCGTGAGATTTCGGCAGCAACTGCCTTTATTAGAGTTTTTCTCTCCTGATCACGCATTCAGTAGCGATCTCTGACGTCGACTTCGTGTGTTTCTGTCTCTTTGCTCTTCTGGTTTGTTTCTGATTCCTACATGTATGCAATTATGTATGCAGCCACAGCTAAAAGAAAATGGCACAAAGAGAAGACGATCACCAAAAATATGGTAATTCTTTTTCTGTGACACTTTTAGCTGGTACTTGCGAATTAGCGGTGTATATATGTGGTGGTTTCCTTGAATGATGTGTTGAAAGAACTATAGGATAATTCTCCAGTTTCTTATTTCTCGTAGGGTTTTCGAAAATTCGTGCGTGTGTGATTTTACGAAAATAATATATAAAAGTGACGGTCATGGTTCATGATGAGACCAGATCCGATAAAACCTAAAAGCTTAAATTTATCGGTAGAAAGAGAAAATACTAGATCAGGCGTAGACATTCCTTCCACCTTGCAATATACTACGAATTCCAAAAAGAATTCTTCGATGACTAGTAGCAGTAGGATAGCATCCATCCTAGCACAGTATTCTGCGCCACCAGACGCCCACTCGGACTCGGTAATAACCCAGGCTGGATCAGATTAGGGTAGACGTCTGCACCCAGAATCACGGAGATTCCTGTCGGTCTGTAGAAATTTGGATCTGCCAGGACGATGTTGGCAAATTGTGTCCGAACTGTGTCGGACAATTCCCTCGCAGGAGTACGCATCCGCAGCTGGTCTTCCACGCTGAAAACCAATTCCATCCTAGGCGTCTCTGCATTGATAGGGATAAGGGAAGCTTTGCAGACGCGCTCGCTTCCAACTCCCAGGATTGGGAGATTCATGGCTTCGGACAACGAATTGTCAATTCGGCTGACGACTGAACAAGCGTCCACCATAACTTTGACATCAAATTTCTTTGAGCCTACGTCGAAACGTCGAGGTGTGCGCGAGATGGGTTGAAAGCCGAGGCATCTCAGCAGCTTGAGGCGGATTTGGGGAACGTTGACGTCGGTTCTTCCTGCGATAAACGTGAAGCCGAATGTGGTGATCACTGCCACAGACCTGAATGTTGATGTGCCAGGCAATTGGGACAGTATTTATTGATCAAGACTGCCCGCATACGACGCTCCGCATTCAACTGTAGGAAACGGGAGCAAGTCCGTAAAGGATGTATTCCTGTACAGACTCGGCATCGGAACGATTTAGTTCCTCGAGAACTTTCCGTTGTTTGGGCGTTTCGGTGGGACGGCATTGTCGGATGACGCAAAAAAAAGGGTAGCGAAAAAAAACTACTAAAGACTGAAGGAAAAAAAAATTCATGGATTTGATAAGTTGATGTGAAAATATAGTTATTGACATTGAACACATTGAACGTTGTTGTCTACGGGAGGAACACCACTTTACTAGAAGGTCTTTTAAGGAGTCCGCGAGTAGTGCGAATAAATGGATCCACTACGCGAACGTTGTTATCAGAGCCAGGGTATACCTTCTGAATGCGACCAAGTCTCCAGTCACATAATGGCGTGTTGTTCTCCTTAACAACGACCAAGTCACCTTATGTAAAGTTTTTCGTTGGAATCTGCCATTTGCTGCTTTTGTGGAACTCTTGGAAATATTCTGTTTTCCATCTCGAGAAAACATTTCAATCGAGTTTGTGCACTTGTTTCGTACGGTCGTGTTAAGCTCCTAATTATCAACTAGAAAGTGATCTTCAATTTCTTCTGATGTGCATATCTGCGCGCAATCTATTTTTAGACGCAGTCCGACGGTGTCTTTACCGAGTTCTACCAATTTAACAACCGAGCGGCAGTGTGCGTTGTGTACGACTCTGCCCATTGGGCTAGGTCTTGTCTCTCGTTTGTGCTCCCACTGCCCAGCGAGAGATAAGAAGTAAAGACTTTTGAACATTTTGCATTTGATTTCAATTGTTTTCCTAATCGAAAATATAGTTTATTAAAAATGAATAGCAACACACCTTCTTATCCGCCACTCTCGAAAGAGCTGTACGGACTTGAGAAGATGAAGGAAATCGCTGGCCAATCTCCCGCGAAACTTCGAGCCAAGCTTGCAAGAGATTTGGCTCGACGATATGTGGACACCCTTCTACAACAAGACGAAGAAGCTGTTAAAACTAGCTCTGCAACACCTGTAATTAACACCGTTACAGCTACAAGTGCCAGTTCTGGCACCAGTTACCACTCCAGTTACCTCTGCAGAAATGTTAACGTCTCCAGGAATTAACAATTTCCCAAAAGTACCCGATATGGGGTGCTCGTTTCAAGCACCAAGTACTTCTCTTCGCAGGAAACGAAACACTTCAAACTGCAGTAAAGAGCCAGAGAGCATCAATAAAAGTAAAGGCAATGTAAACAAAATTGGTAATTCAGGTCAAACTTCGACGTCCAATGGACTACGCAACAACCGATTCGCACCTTTATCTGAAGAAATTAACTCTATTGAGGATATGGAGACAAATGATGAAACGTTTGATCCTAATGGCCAGAAGCATAGCTCAAGCCAACCTGAATCGACCAAGCCGAAACTTCCACCCATATGTGTTCCAAAGGTAACCAATATTCTCACTCTGGAACCACCCTTGATGAAATCATCTCTGCAAATCAATATGAGATACGAACATCTAAATTCGGAAGTACTCGCATATACACTGACAGTACTGAGGCATTCCGCAAGGTGGTTCGTAGCCTGACTGCATTAAATTGCGAGTTTTGGCATCATCAACTCCGTGAGGACAAACCATTTAAGCTGGTGCTGAGGAACATACATTCCATGCTTTACGGACAAAGGTTTTAACGTTGTTAATATTTACTGTCCAAGAAAGCCTGGCCTGTGCGGGACTATGGACAACGTTATTGCTGATGATAGGCAAAATTTGTTTTACGTCAATCTCAAGATGACTCCGAATGTCGCTGAGTCGCTTAAAATTAAACTAATCGGAAGGCATAGAGTTACGGTAGAAAAGGCTACACGCAATAAGGATCTCGTCCAATGTTATAAATGCCAGAACACACTCAAAATTGCTGATTTATAAATCAGTCTCTGATCAGCTTTCGTTGCGAGCAGACGCGTTTTTCATTTCGTTATGACCCCATTTACGTGCTCTGAGTGCAATGTTGCCGTTACGCATGCGTAACTTCGCGGTTTTGAGGCGGTTCGATGTTCATCGCTTTGTCATCGCACTTTCCACATTTCTTGTGTTAATTTGCCTGAAGAGGCAATACAATTGCTAACTATTATGCCGAATCTGTTATGGCAATGTGATAGCTGCGTAGTGAGCAATGATTCGCACTCAAAAACAGACGAAATCATTGAAGAACTTCGTGAACTTAAAGTCCTATACTTGCACTTATATACAAAGTTTCAAATCGCTTTTCCTGAATCTGTGGATGCCCCGGCTAATGTCAACACCAACAAGCGGAAGAAGGAAAAAGTTGCCAATAAACCTCCGACTTCATCTTCTTCCCATCATACGAATCCCGTTGTGTCAGACCATAACCCTCCCAATGAGGGCTTTACGGTTGTCTCCAAGAAAAATAAAATTAATCGTAACAACAAGAAGCATATTATTGGTTCGGCGCTCGCTTGTGATCAACTTTCAGTATTGCCCAGCAAAAGATTTTTGCATATTGGCAAATTCACTGTAAACACAAAGCCAGAGGCGCTGTGCAAGTTTGTTTCTGACAAGTTAAAAGTAAATTCTGACAGCATATCATGCTATTCATTATCAAAAAAGAGGTAGATCTTAGCACACTGAAGCTCATTAACTTTAAGCTTGGAGTCCCTGAGCAGTATTATCAGACTGTCCTCAGCGGTGATTTCTGGCCACGATCAGTTAAGGTGAGCCGATTCATTCACAGGGATAGAGAGCACTTGGAGTCTACCGTGGTGGACACATTGGGTGGAGAACCATTGCGTACATCTACCCCTGCCAAGCTTCCATCAAAAAACCCCCAGTAATCGACGTCACTGGCTCTGACGTCATTAGCAGTTCACTTTCGTGCATCATTTATAAGCGCAGTTCTCAACTTCATCACCAACAACAAATGCATAAGCTGGTGCTTAAGCCGCTTGCCCTCTACATCGTTCTTTCGAATCAAGGCGCGCAGCCGCAGCAGTTTTCGCAACAACAACAATACGGCGCTCTCTTCGGAGTTGTAGCGGCGCCTGAAGAAAGTTTGTTTGTTTTGGCTTGAAAACTGGCGATTATTTTTTTTTTGTATTTAGCGACCTTTGGAGAGTAGCCAGATGTCTAGCCAAATGTAGTGTCGGAAATTAGTGTTTAGCAAAAAAAATACTAATTAGTATTTTTTGCGGGTGATGCCAGATAGTTCCACGATCAGCTGTTGCTGAGAAGCTTGTCCTAAGCCGAAATGGCGGATTTTTCAGCTGTCAGAAATTTCTAGAAAAGGCCGCAACCGACGCCGCTTGATTTCCTTCTTAATTAAACCGGCGTGGCCGTCAGACGTGTGCTATTTTATCCGTTCCCAATCGGCAAAGTGGGAAAAAATATATACACGCGGTATTTCGAAGTTCTCAAAGTGATTTTTTTTACTCAATATTTCGAAAAAAAAAGTGAGTTGTGTGGGTTTTCTCACTAAATATTTTCAAGTGCTGAATTTTCGATCTCTTTTAAAAGGCTGAAATTTTGCGTTTCGGGGAGCACCCACCTCGGCCGGCAATTAGATCTGCCCTGTGGAGCACCCACGCTGCCCAGCGTTTTGGATCAGCCCGGAGGACCACCCACCTTGGCCGCAATTAGATCTGTCCCGCGGAGCACCCACGCTGCCCCGCGTTTCGGATCCTCCAGGAGGAGCACCCCATTGTCGGCGACCTGCAGTCGCCCTGAGGAGCACCCGCCTTGGCCAGCTAAGCCGCAGTGCCTTAGGGAGCACCCCCAAATTTTGTTCAGTGATCAGTTGAAGCAGGGAGCACTCCCTAATTTGTTCAGTGATCAGCAGTTGAAGCAGCACCCTCTCATTTAATTTAACAAAGAATTATCTCGGCCAGATAATCCTATAGGCTAGAAAAAAAAAAAAAATGTCCAATTAGATCGGGCCTAACCCAAATTCAAATTTAGAAGAAAAAAAAATGTAAAAACTACGCTTGGGCTCGATCTTAACCTCATTTGTAACCTAAAAAAATGCAGCTTGCGAAAATGTTCACGTGCATATCAGCCAACCAGGCTACACTGGGAAAAATTCCCAAACTTGTGTTAACGTAAAATCAAAAAAAAAAACGTATTAAAAGAATGCGATTGAATTTTGAAGTGACTATAATTATGTTATGAAAATTTAATTTAATTAAATAATTATAAGAATTAAATTAAGTTATGATTCATCTAGTGCGCGGTTAATTTACGGTTCCTATCTCCTGGCAAAAGTTTTCTTAAATTCGTTTTGATTCAAAAAAAATTAATTAAAAAAATGGTTTTGAGTGCACATATATTATATAAAACAATAACCATGTCAAAGCAGAAATGCCTTGATTTCTTTTCCAGCCTACCTGCGTCGGAAGATCGATCGTCCGCCGAGGAACTAGCTGTGTGAGTTGTATTACCTTTATTTCAAATTATTAAAAATTAAAATAATTTTAATAAAATTAAAATTTTATTAAAAATAAAAAAAAATATATATATATATCAATGCCGAAAATTTAAGAAAGCTATTACTTCTAACATTAACTTTGGAAAAAAAAAAAAAAAAATTAATTTACAATGAGAATTTTTTTTCTTTAAAAAAAAAAATTTAATTTTAAATAAAATTAAAAGTAATTACCTAGCGAACCACTGATGAATATTGAATTAAGAATGAATATTAGTAATCATAAAAAAAGAACAAATCTTTGAATTTCCTTTGAACATATAACTATTTATTTATTTTTAAAGATCATTTTGTTAATATACCCTATACTTATTTTTAACTATTTTTACTATACATATGTACTTTACATTAATAATTATAAACACCTGTGAAGCCCAGTATTTATCCATGAGGTTTAACGCGTATTATATTTTTATCTTTTCTCGCTGAAATTGTTTTCTCGTTTGTAAATTATCTAAGAAAGATTAAAAATGTTTTTATTGAAATCAATTGAAATAATCATTTTAATGAAAGCTTAAAGAAAACCAAATAACTGAACTCAGCTGATGTCTCTGCGGTCGTAGGGTATAAAAGGGATCACCAGAGTTATGCTCTAGCGGCAGGTGGTCATAGGTAGGGTGGGCAATATGCGAGCCAAATTACATCTACGGCGTCGCAAACAACAAATTTCTCTTTCTCTTTCTTTTACACTGTCCCCTTTCAATAATTTCTCAAAACTTTTCTTTTCTAATTTATGCATCTTTTCTTCCGGTTAAGTATCTAGCTTTTGATTTTGTCGCATGCACGCTCAATTCTGATTTTATTAATAGTAATACGTAGACAGTGTCAAGATCTGTACGAGCAAGACCTCCACCTCCCAAGCCGACGAGCTAGAGTCGGAATATTTAGCGTGCGCAGCCAATACAGATCCTTGAAAACATTAAAGTACTTTGCACTTTAGTCAAACGTTACACGCTACAGTTATAATTTATTATTATTAATAAGAAAAGTGGCCTTAATGAATACAGTTTAATTCATTGAGACTCACAGATGCATAAATTTAAAAAATCTTTAACATTTTTCTTTACTCTTTTTAAAATTTTTTCTTAAATTTGTAATTATTCCTGGAAAAAAGTTCGAGTGCTACTAGTATTTCTGACTGTCCGAAAATTATAAATTAACGAGAGAATTTTTTTTTCTTTAAATAGCAGAAAGGACAAGGTGTCTTGATCTGAGGAAAGCAGAGACATAAACCAGAACTAGGTAGATTTTCTGTCCCGGAATCAAATGCCGAGTCATTGAGCTTATCACCTTTATGAAATTAAATTAGTACATATACTTCTCTATACGGAAAATACTGGCATTACTCACCAGCTGTGCCATATCCAGAAAGATGTTATGAACAAATTTTTTTTCCCTTCTTGGGACTAGAGGATTTATATTCTTTTAATCTGGAGTTGGAATACAAGCGAGTATGTTCTAGAACAATCCGCTGACCAAGTCCATATAAAGTATAAAACTTCTTTCCTTTCTTCGTCTTTTATTTTCTAATTTCTGAGAAATTTTATAAAAATATAGATACTCTTCGACGTAGAGCATCAAGCAAAGAGTTATTTCGGTTTTTTCCGTTTGGTTCAAAGCTTTAAAATTTTGCTTACCTATTATCGTATCTCTTATATTGTATAACTCAAACTACTATCGTACCGCTGATATTTTATCACTGAAACTACTCTCGTACCGCTGATATTTTTGAGGAAAATATTATCTTACCGTTTATATACAGTTGATTTGCTAAAACTATTTTTTTATCGTCCGTGTACATGAATTGAATATACCGATCTCCGGAAAGGGTTGCCGAAAGAGGCGCAAACATCGTCTGTCCGATATGCAAGGCCGAAGTATACCTAGTAGAGGTTTGCCTTACATCATGTCAACATGAATTTCACAAGCGATGCATAGAAACGCATTGGAAGAAAAGTGCACTGTGTCCGGTGTGCAAAGCTTCCTGTAGGCCAACTCTCCCAAAGAGTGGGGATAGCCGACAAACTCGTAGCCAATCGAAGAACCGTCAGCCCGTTGATAACGCGGACAAACAAGTATCAGATGATATAGCTTCTTCATCAGGATACAATTCCAATACTATTAACAGCGGTGATACTATTCCAAGTGTTATTACCGCAAATGCCATCACTTTACTAGCCATGGAGCGAAGATTACTAGCTACACTTACCGAAAGTATGGCCAGTTCAATTCAAAAGTCCGTTTCTGAAGCTATGTCAAGGATAATGTCCGATCAAGGTGCTAATAGAACCCCAAGCGAGCTGAGTCAACCGTTCAATTTTTAACAGTTCGGAAGTGGTTTCAATAGGATCGATACAAGAGAAGATGCCGGGGTGAATTCTAGACAAAAGATTTTAGCTCCGTGTTCTCCTGCGTCGCTACGAAGTGCCAATGCAGACTTGTTAAATCGACCAGATAAAGTAGTTCATATTTTGAACGGCTGGAAAATAAAATTTTCCGGTGTAGGAGTGTCAGTGGACAATATTATTTACCGCGTTGAAGCATTAACTAAGGAGACGTTAGGCAATAATTTCACTGTACTTTGTAGGAATGCTAGCGTTCTTTTCGAAGTGAAAGCCAATGAATTCTATTGGCGATATCACAAAGCTTATGGTGAAGTCCGATGGGATAGCTTTTGTTCAGCCTTGCGTCTACAGTTTCGACCGAGTAGGGATGATGGTGATCTTGAGGAGTTGATTAGAAACACCAAACAGAAGCCAAACGAAACTTTTGATAGTTTCTATGACAACATTTCAAGTCTAATCGATCAATTAGAACAGCCTTGGATGCCTCTCAAGCTCATTCGGGTTCTCCGAAACAATCTTCGTCCCGAAATTAGACATGAAATCTTGAATATCGACATTCAATCAGTTTCAGAACTGAGGGAGATTTGTCGCAGGCGTGAAGCGTTTTTGTCTGATGTTAGACGTTGTCAGGGTTATTTCAAATCTTCCCCTTTCAAACGTGAAGTTTCGGAATTTAGTCCAGAACCGGAGATGCCTCCAGAATCGGAATCCGATAAAGAAGGCGATATCGAAGCCTTTTCCTTGTTGTGCTGGAACTGCCGCAAGGAAGGTCACAGGTATCAGGACTGTGTAGCCGAAAGAAGAGTTTTTTGTTACGGATGCGGAGCACTCAACACATACAAAAGAAGTTGTAACAAGTGTTCAAAAAACTCCAGAGCGGGCGGGTCGATGCCGCCATACAAACAGAAGGCCTCCAGTGCACTGGCGTTCGGAGCCAAGCAACGATGACCGATCAATAGAGCATGCAGCTATAGTTGCACCAACAGTTTTACCTGACGTACAAATATCCCCAGACTGTCCTTTGCTTCACAGCAAAATTCCAATATTAGGAAAAATTAATATCCCGGATGTAAATAATGAACAAGAATTAGAAAAGCGAAAAACGCGAAGTTCCGTCCGAATAAAATCATTTTGGCAAGAGGTCAAAACGTGTAAAGCCGGACTGGAATATATTAACTCTCTACCTGCAGGACCAAAAGATCCTCGACCCTTTTTACTAATTCGCATGTTCGATCGTACCGTTTACGGACTGTTAGACTCTGGCGCGTCGATAAGTTATGTCGGTGGAAACCTAGCCAGTGACATAAGTAACAGTAAAGAATTTAAGTCGATAAAAGGCAGCGCTACAACTGCTGATGGAACATCTCAGCAGATAGTTGGTCATTTAAAAGTTGTTGTAGAATACAACGACGTTAAAAGACCCTTAAAAATCTACGTGGTACCTTCGCTGAAGCAAAATTTGTATTTAGGCATAGATTTCTGGAAACTTTACGATTTACTTCCGAAATGCATTAATATATCATCACTAGAATCCGATCCTGACCGTAAGGTTAATACTGATCAGCATAACTTGTCCGAGGTTGACAAAGCCAAATTAACGAACGTCATTAATTGTTTTCCGTCTTTCACGCAAGAAGGTCTCGGCAAGACCAACTTGATAACGCACTCAATCGATGTCGGTACGGCTAAACCGATAAAACAACGACACTTTCCTGTCTCACCCGCAGTAGAAAAGGTCATGTATGCCGAGATTGACAGAATGTTACAATTGGGTGTGATAAAGGAGTCCGAAAGTTCGTGGTCTTCTCCTATTGTAATGGTGACGAAACCCGGAAAAGTTAGGATTTGTCTAGATTGCCGAAAGGTAAACAGTTTCCCCAGATAGCGGGAATTTTAAGTCGTTTGCCTAAGGCGGAATTCATATCCAGCCTTGACCTTAAGGATGCCTATTGGCAGGTTCCTTTAGAGGTTTCATCACGAGACAAAACGGCCTTCACTGTCCCGGGTAGACCGCTTTACCAGTTTAAGGTTATGCCTTTTGGGCTGTGCAATGCCACTAGCACAATGTCCCGTTTAATGGACAAGGTTGTGCCAGCTCATCTCAGAAACGAGGTGTTCATTTACCTTGACGATTTATTGGTAGTTTCTTCCAGCTTTGAGAGACATCTTGAAGTTCTCAGAGAGATCGCGCTGCAGATAAAGCGTGCAGGTTTGACGATCAATATTGGCAAAAGTCACTTCTGTTTGCTTCGTGTGCGATATCTAGGTCATATAATCGACGATGGTGGAATACGCACCGACCCAGAAAAGGTGACCGCAATTACTAATTTTCCGTTACCGAAGACGTTACGCAGTCTACGAAGTTTTATGGGTTTGTGTGGGTGGTATCGTAAGTTTGTTCCTAATTTCGCTGCACTCTCATCTCCTTTAACAGACTTGATGACTACAAAACGAAGGTTTAGTTTAACCGACGAAGCCATTAAAGCTTTCGAAGTCTTAAAACTTTCACTCAGCAAGGCTCCAGTCTTATGCAGCCCCGACTTTACAAAGCCTTTCGCGATACATTGCGACGCTAGCAAAACAGGTATAGGCGCAGTACTAGTACAGCTGTCGGAAGAAGGAGACGAACGACCTGTTGCTTTCTTTTCAAAGAAGCTGAACAAAGCTCAGCGTAATTATACTGTCACCGAGCAAGAATATCTAGCGGCGGTAGCAGCTCTTAAGAATTTTAGGGCGTATGTGGAGGGACATAAATTTAAAATCATAACAGATCATGCCTCATTGAAGTGGCTAATGTCAAATCACGACCTAAATTCACGACTTGCTCGATGGGCTTTAGCTTTACAAAGATATGATTTCACAATTGAACATCGAAAGGGTTCTCTAAATATTGTTCCCGACTCACTTTCCCGTGTTAACGAAGACGTGGTAGCCGCTATAGACTTACGCGAAGGATTTTTAGTGGACATGAACTCAGAGCATTTCCAATCAGCTGAGTATATTTCACTAGTAGAAAAGGTAAAAGCCAATCAAGAAAATTTTCCTGATCTTAAGTCTGACAGTGGTTATGTTTATCGGAAAGCCGAACATTTAACGAGAGAGCAAGTTCATGATGAGTATGCTTGGAAGCTCTGGATACCTAAAGAACTGGTTCCAGAAATCCTCTCGCGAGCTCACGATAGTCCTTTATCTTCTCACGGCGGCATACACAAGACGATTAAGAGAGTAAGGCGATACTATTTTTGGCCTGGCCTTGTTCCAGATGTAAAGGCTTATATAAATGCCTGCGAAGTGTGCAAAACCACTAAAGCTCCGAATTGTGTATTGCGACCGCCATTAGGAAAAGCGCAGGAAAGTCAGCGATTTTTCCAACGGTTTTTCATAGATTTCCTTGGACCTTATCCTAGATCCAGAAGTAGAAATATCGGTATATTTATCGTGCTCGACCATTTTTCAAAATATGTCTTTCTCAAACCCGTAAGGAAAATAGATAGTGCAGTTATAAAATATCTAGAAGGGGAGCTGTTTATGGCATATGGGACTCCTGAAACAGTGGTGTCCGACAACGGCTCACAATTTCGCTCTTACGCTTTTCAGAAATTGGTGCAGCAATACGGCATTACGCATACGCTGACGGCTGTCCATTCGCCTCAGGCTAATGCGTCCGAGCGCGTTAACCGCTCTGTAATTTCTGCAATTAGGGCTTATCTTCGACCTGACCAAAAGGACTGGGACGAGTATCTCAACAGAATATGTTGCGCGTTGAGATCGTCCGTTCATGCTAGTTTGGGAACCTCTCCCTACTACATGGTCTTCGGACAACACATGATTACATCCGGTGGTACATATTCTTTGTTAAGAAAGTTAAATTTACTAGATGATCGGTCTTTAAAATTCAATCGTCAGGATTCATTTAAAATAGTTCGAGATAAAGCTTGCAAGTTAATGCAGGAAAAGCACGATATAAACGAGAAGCGATATAATCTTCGCTCTAGAGTTGTGTCTTTTGAAGAAGGGCAAGAGATTTACCGTCGAAATTTTAAACAAAGCTGTTTTAAAACTGACTACAACGCAAAATTCGGTCCTTCATTTGTGAAAGTGAGGGTTCGAGAAAGTTAGGAAACTCTTATTACGAATTAGAAGATTTACAGGGTCGAATTATAGGTACCTATCATACAAAAGATGTTCGACAATAACGTGTCTTCAGTCGGTATCTGTCTAGTGTAACCCTAGCCAGATTTTCCGGGGGAGCTTTGTAGCGGCGCCTGAGGAACGTTTGTTTGTTTTGGCTTGAAAACTGGCGATTATTTTTTTTTGTATTTAGCGACCTTTGGAGAGTAGCCAGATGTCTAGCCACATGTAGTGTCGGAAATTAGTGTTTAGCAAAAAAAATACTAATTAGTATTTTTTGCGGGTGATGCCAGATAGTTCCACAATCAGCTGTTGCTGAGAAGCTTGTCCTAAGCCGAAATGGCGGATTTTTCAGCTGTCAGAAATTTCTAGAAAAGGCCGCAACCGACGCCGCTTGATTTTTGAACTTCCTTCTTAATTAAACCGGCGTGGCCGTCAGACGTGTGCTATTTTATCCGTTCCCAATCGGCAAAGTGGGAAAAAATATATACACGCGGTATTTCGAAGTTCACAAAGTGATTTTTTTTACGCAATAATTCGAAAAAAAAAAAATATATATATATCAATGCCGAAAATTTAAGAAAGCTATTACTTCTAACATTAACTTTGGAAAAAAAAAAAAAAAAAAAATGAATTAACACTGAGAATTTTTGTTCTTTAAAAAAAAAAAAATTTAATTTTAAATAAAATTAAAAGTAATTACCTAGCGAACCACTGATGAATATTGAATTAAGAATGAATATTAGTAATCATAAAAAAAGAACAAATCTTTGAATTTCCTTTGAACATATAACTATTTATTTATTTTTAAAGATCATTTTGTTAATATACCCTATACTTATTTTTAACTATTTTTACTATACATATGTACTTTACATTAATAATTATAAACACCTGTGAAGCCCAGTATTTACCCATGAGGTTTAACGCGTATTATATTTTTATCTTTTCTCGCCGAAATTGTTTTCTCGTTTGTAAATTATCTAAGAAAGATTAAAAATGTTTTTATTGAAATCAATTGAAATAATCATTTTAATGAAAGCTTAAAGAAAACCAAATAACTGAACTCAGCTGATGTCTCTGCGGTCGTAGGGTATAAAAGGGATCACCAGAGTTATGCTCTAGCGGCAGGTGGTCATAGGTAGGGTAGGCAATATGCGAGCCAAATTACATCTACGGCGTCGCAAACAACAAATTTCTCTCTCTCTTTCTTTTACACTGTCCCCTTTCAATAATTTCTCAAAACTTTTCTTTTCTAATTTATGCATCTTTTCTTCCGGATAAGTATCTAGCTTTGTCTAGATTTTGTCGCATGCACGCTCAATTCTGATTTTATTAATAGTAATACGTAGACAGTGTCAAGATCTGTACGAGCAAGACCTCCACCCCCCAAGCCGACGAGCTAGAGCCGGAATATTTAGCGTGCGCAGCCAATACAGATCCTTGAAAACATTAAAGTACTTTGCACTTTAGTCAAACGTTACACGCTACAGAGTTTCGCTATCTCATCATCAAGCAGCTTCATACACTCAGTCGCCTCCTCATATTGGCGCTCTATCCATCTCCTGCTGCCTCGCTGCTTCGCTTTACTCGTGGATGGTTGAGCGATTGTGTTGAATTATCACTCTCTTCGCACCCATATTTGCAACAACAACAAAATCAGATGACTTTGCCCTTTTCTTTATGCAGCTTGAAAAGAGTTCGCTTCTATACAGCGTTCTCTTCCGGGTTGCGCTCCCTTTACCCCCCGATGCATCGGCGCTTCGGCCAACGTTTGGATGGCTTACTGGTGTTTTTGGAGTTCCGCTCACTTCCTCATGGTTGCCAACGGGTGATTTTAAAATCTTAGATTTTTACGGACGCTTGCTCTCCCGACAAGTTTTTCTTCTGTTGTCTCTCTTTGATGATGAGCTTTCTGCATTGCGCTCCCAAGGGCACTCATCGACTCTGGAAGTATCTGCAAGTTGGTCTTCTACGATTGTGCGAATGGATTGCAACTATAACCTTCGTAATGATAATCTTCCACTACCAATACGTATCCGGACTGGAATATTGCGTACGGCTCTGAATGACTTTTTTGGACTTGCGAGGCAAAGGCCGCATGTGGATTTTACGATACCATTTCTTGACTTCCGTTATGAAACTATGGCAACAGCTTCTGAGGATTCATCAGTAAAATGAATTGGAACTAATTGCCTTAAAATATATTTTCAAAACATATCTGGAATGAGAACTAAAACTCAGTCTGTCTTCATGAGCACTTCCAACAGTGGTTACGACATAATAATATTGTTTGAAACCTGGCTCAACATCAAATTCAACTCCAATGAGTTCTTCGATACTAATTTATTCCTTGCCTATCGCAAGGATAGAGACTTCAGCAGAATGAAGTGCGAGAGAGGTGGAGGCATCATCATGGCTGTCCGCCGTACCTTCTCCTGCTGCGCAGCTGTACTTTCAAACCAGGACCCTCTTCCGGACCAGTTGGCTGTTGAGGTATCTGGATTATCTGGGATGACTGTAAAGTTGCTTCTTATATTCCCCCTGGAAGTGACTTTACGCTTTATCAGGCGCGTATGAATAACATTGCCAGCCTACATGCCAGCATAGATGACTCTGTTGGCCTCGTTGTGACAGGAGATTTTAATTTGGAATCTGTTGTATGATCATGTGATCCGCAATCCCATTCTATGGTGCCTGGCAATGTACACCAGCCACATGAAATTATTGTTATCGATGATTGTTATAGTATGGGCCTCACCCAGATAAATTATATCTTTAATGATTAGCATGGGCTACTAGATTTAATATTCATCAACTCTATTGTTTATCCTCGGTAAGCCTTGCTGAATTTAGTATTTCTAGTTGTGATGTTCATTATTAGTCCTTATGCTTTAATATTGAATTTTATAATTTCTTGCCAGTTGTTAACTTTATTCCTATGTATAATTTTGATAATGCCGGCTTGGTTGCCGTAAGTGATTGCCTCACGTCTGTGGATTGGGTTTCCTTGCTATCAAATGCTTGCATTGAGACCAAATACAATAACTTTCTTGTCGCTTTAAAAAATATTCTTGACAGCACTTGTTCAACGAAGATACGGGGTTCCTATAGGCTTCCTCGGTATACAAAAGGTCTCCAGAAATATAAAAATCTAAGAAATAAGTTCTACAAACGGTTCATTAGATGGGGAATCCATTGGATCGTGATAGATATAGGCAACATAAGCGGGAATTTGAGTTTCTTAATAAATTTCTATATAATCAATACATTTCCGAAATTGAAAATAGCTTAAAGTCAAATCCAAATGTGTTCTGACGTTTTATTAATTCAAAGAAATCTTACTCTTCCATACCGTCAACTGTGTCATATAACCGCAAATTCTGGGACAAATATTGCAAACTTATTTGCTTCCTTTTTTTCGGCCAAATTTGAGTCTGCTTGTGACTGGAATGACCAGCAAATTCTAAATAAAATTCCAGAAATTTGTAATATTCGTTCCCTTGAAATTAATGATGAGGACATTTCTTAAGCTATTTCGCAATTTGACGACTCCATTAAGCCTGACATTGATGGAGTTTCTTCATTTTATCTTTAAAAATTTTATCACAGTCTTCTTCAACCCCTTAAGATGATCTTCTCGTCTTTGCTACTTCAGGGTAAATTTATTTCTAGATGGAAAATTGCCAAAATTTTACCGGTTCATAAAAGCGGAAGCAAGTCTGAGGTTTCTAATTACAGGCCGATTGCTAAAATAAGCAATATTGCCAAGCTATTCGAGAGAATTTTAGTTAAAAAATTATCCTTCCTGATACGTACTTATATTGACCCCAATCAGCCCGGGCTCATGCCTGGTCGTTCTACTACCTCGAATTTAGCTATTTTCGCGAAACATTGCATACAAGCCTTTGAGTTACATTCCCAAGTGGACACAGCTTATACTGATTTCGCCAAGGCTTTTGATAAGGTTTCTCACTCTGCCTTGCAAGTAAAACTTTTTAAGCTTGGTATTCACGGCCCTTTTCTAAATTGGATCTCTTCTTATTTGGCAAACCGATCCTATCATGTTGAAGTCAGCGGGTTTGTTTCTAACCTCTTTGAAGCAACCTCTGCTCGTCCTCAAGGCAGTTCTCTTGGTCCTTTGCTTTTCATTATTTTCATTAATGATATTTGTTTCTGCATTCAATCTTCTTTATGCGGATGACCTTAAAATATGCATGTCAGTGAATTCCTTAAATGACAGTTGTTTGCTACAATTGGACTTGAACAAAATCAGTTTATGGTGTATTCAGAACAATTTACCTCTCAACCTAAATAAATGTTATGTTGTTCGCTATAGTAAATGTATCTTAAATATTCTTTCTACATATGTTATCTATAACCATTCGCTCTCTGCACTTACTGAGATTATGGATCTTGGGGTCCTCTTCGACAGTAAATTTTTGTTTATTAACCATATAAACCATGTTCTGCCGAAGGCATATGCAATGTTCGCATTTGTCAAAAGAAACACTATACTTTTTAAGGACCCATACTAACGACTGACAGTGTTCTCAGCATTTGTGCGTTCAAGAGTGGAATATGCTTCCTTTATTTGGAACCCGTCAAGTGTTGTTCATATCAATAGTATTGAGAGGCTGCAGAAAAAGTACCTAAAATTTGCACTTCAGCTTTTAAACTTTTCGGAACCTTTGCCAGCTTACTCTAACCAATTTGCCTACTGCATACCTGCAGTCTAGAAGATCGCCGTTCGATAGCGAGCTTGCTCTCTATCAATGATGTTATAATTGGTTATATAGATAGGCCCTTCATATTAGGCTCAATTAAATTCAATATCCCTGCCAGGAGTCTCCGCACCATCATCCCATTTTTTGAAAGTGCTGCGAGGACTAACTATGCGTGTAATTAGCCAATCTTAAGAACTTTAAGACTTTTTAACTTTTTGTCACTAAGTATTCGATTGGTTTGGGGATCCAAGAAGGATGTTCTTAGGCAATTACTTAGGGAATAGTTTTTAATTAATACTTAGTTTTAAATTAAGTTAGCTGATAGCCAGATAAGGATATATCCATTGGCGAATAAGTAAATAAATAAATAAATAAAGCCTGTTTGTGGGAATTGTGCCGGTGATCATCCTACCAACTCTAAATCCTGGGAGTCGCATATTAACAACCAATGGATGTGTGCAAACTGCGGTGAAAATCACCCTGCTGGTTTTAAAGGCTGCAAAGTAAGAATGGAATTGTGCAAAAAATTAAAACCTGGGTTAAAACTCAGCAACACAACAAGCAATAGGGCAAACGAATCCCGAAACGATCAATTTTTCTCCATGTCAGCTATCAGAGATGGCGTCTCTTATGCAGACATGGCCAGAAATAGCCTTCCGAGCAGTACCAGCGCTGCAGCCAGACAGGCTTTGGCACATATTCCTGGAGATGACCGCAACTCTGACAGAAATCTGTCCACCTTGGAAAGGGCAATCTTTGATATAAATGCTACGCTGGATCAACTCTTCAAACTAGTTATGGAAACGATTGAGTTGAACCAGGCCTTTCGCGACCTAGTTCAGGTTCTAATTTCAGGGAAATGACAGTCGCAACACTTAAGATCGGACTATGGAATGCAAGAGGTATAGTTAAGAAGAGTGAAGAACTTCGTCTTATTGATAACTCAATAGACATTATGCTCATTACAGAGACCCATATGCGTCCTGGTCTTAAAATGTATTTACTTGGTTATGACCAATACCTTGCCAATCACCCTAGTAACACCGCTAAAGGCGGTTCTCATCAAGTCTAACATTATCAACACTCAGGCTGAGCCCACAACACGAAATGATTTACATCTAGCTAGTCTCGATCTTCCAACAAATGGAGGTGTTCTTAAAATAGCTTCATTGTACCTTCCTCCCAGCGAGCCCTGGACAAAAAACGATTTCGACCAGCTTATAGCATCTCTGGGCCCTAAATTTTTGGCTGGAGGGGACTTTAATGCCAAACATCAATGGTGGGGCAATATAAGGTCTCGTTTTCGGGGAAAGCGTCTTCAAGAAGCCATAATTTCTAGCTCAAGCCAAATTCTAGCTACTGTGGAACCTACCTTTTATTCTTCCAATATCAGACTTACGCCAACAGCCCTGGACTTTTTTGTTGTGAATGGAGTACCACTCAATAAGCTCTCGATCGAAACAAAATACGAGCTATCCTCCGATCATTTGTCAGTTGTTGCAACTCTAAGTCAAACACAGGAATACAAAATCAAAAGGAAATCAATACTACCGCCCGGCTCCTCAGTTCAAAAATTTAAGGAAACCATAGACAGAAGCTTAAATATCAACACAGTGATTAACCATCCAGATGATCTCGAAGACGCGGTAACGGTTTTCACGGAAAAGATATACACTGCTGCGACGGCTGCTAGCCCAAATCAAAGACATCCTACGGACCAAAATAAAACCAACCTGCTCCCACAAAATGCTTTAGTTCTCATACACCTAAGAAGGAAAGTTCGTCGAGTATACAAGAACAGGAGATATGCGAATCTACAACATTTACAAAAGGCTTTCAAATCGTCTAAGTAAAGTCTTGACAAAGAACAAACAAGACCAAATTGACTGTATGTTGGAAAATGCGAGTCCAGATGAATCGCCTAATTACTCCCTATGGGAGCTCACGTATCGGCTTAAGAGACAGATCACCCCAAAGGCTCCTATCAGAAATCCCGCTGGTGGTTGGTGTCGCTCCAGTCAGCAGAAGGCTGATATCTTTGCTGACAGTTTAGAGAACAGATTTAAGCCGTTAAACCTAACTCCGATAGAAAATCGAATGCTTGTGCAAATTCGTCTGGACAGACCTTTTCAAATGGCCCTGCCCACAAGGCCTGTAACACTGAAAGAGGTTGTGACACAGATCGGAAAGCTCAAAAACAAAAAAGCTCCAGGTGAGGATCTCCTGGACAACAAAACGCTCAAAATTCTTCCCAAAAAAGCACTACTTTTTATAGTCCTGCTGCTCAACAGCGTCTTAAAGCTGAGTCATTATCCAAGTACATGGAAGAGTGCTATCATCACAATGATTCCCAAGCCAGGAAAGCAAGCCACCGAAGTAGACGCATACAGTTTGGTTTCCGAAAAAGTCACGGTACTCCTGAACAGCTACACCGCGTTGTCAATTTTGCTTTGGAAGCCATGGAAAACAAAATGTATGCAGTTGCTGTGTTCATGGACATTCAACAAGCCTTTGATAGGGTATGGCACGACGATCTCCTAAGTAAGCTGAAGATTATACTAACGCCACAGCTTTTCCTCTTCATTCAGAGCTTTTTATCGGAAAGGAAATTCAGTGTGACTATCGGTTGTGAGAAGTCGTCAAAACGTCCAGTCTCAGCCGGTGTATCCCAAGGCAGTGTACTAGGCCCGACACTTTACTCACTCTACACGTCAGATATGCCAGATTCCTCGGGCTGTACCGAAGTTGACGATGATAACATGCTCATCGCAACATACGCCGACGACACTGCGGTTATGGTCAGGAGTTTAAGTATAGATATTGCAACCTTGGGCCTGCAGGAGTACGTGACACGCTTTGAAAAGTGTACTGCAGAATGTAACATAGGCACCAACTGCAGCAAATGTGCTTGTTGCCAAGCCTCCACAAGGCCAAAAAACTGCTCAGGCATTTCCATGCTCGGCTCTGTACTTTGACACGAGTCCTACTACAAGTACCTTGGTGTGATTTTGGATAGAGGACTCACTTTCCAGAGGCACACAACCATGGTCAAACAGTCTGTGCTTTCAAAGGCAGAAAGTATGTCCTAGGTTCTATCTCCAAGAAATAAGCTCTCACTGTTCAACAAAGTTCGCATCTATAAAGCTATTCTTAGTCCAATCTGGAAATATGCATTACAAATCTACGGCACAGCGTCTAAGTCGAACCTAAGCAAAATACGAGTAGCACAAAGTAAGATTATCAGATCGATTTGTAATGCCCCCTGGTTAATGAGAACTAGTGATTTAGAAAGAGATCTCCAAATCGCAAAGATAGGCGATGTATGTCGTACGCACGCCGAAAACTACCTCAGACGTCTTGGCTCTCATCCTAACACCCTGGCGAAGAGGCTAATATGGAGACCTAAGAAAAGAAGACTTAAAAGTTACCACTCACATGACCTTCCATTAAGATATATTTAACCCATTCGAAGTCTGAAGATATTAAGATGTAAAGTAATAGATGTCAAGAAGACTTAATGTATAATCTTATATGCCAAAACTTTGTTATCCCCTATATTTACAACCTGCTCAAGCTGCCACATAGATAGCAGTATACCCGTTAATTTTGAATAAATATACACTTAAAAAAAAAAAGAAGAATAGAACTGGCTTCGCCGGTCACAAGTGGTTCGGCGACCGCTAGTAACACGCTTCGATTTGACGCAAGAGAGTGAATAACTCTTCAAACGTGTATATAAAATTTCCCGCCGTCTTGTAGAAATGGGGTTTGAAACTCTTAACTCGCGCTTCGCACAAACCTCCCATATGAGGAGCCCTGGGGGGATTAAAATGCCAGAACAGGCTTTGATGGTAAAAGGTCGAAGTGACCTTTGGCTTCAGGGTTTCAAAAAAGGGTTTGTTCAATACATTTTCAGCTCCGACAAAGGTCTTTCCATTATCGGAGTAGAGGTGAAGAGGGCAGCCTCGCCTTGACGAGAATCTGGAGAACGCACCAAGAAATTTTTCAGTTGTCAAATCTGAAGTAATCAAATCCAGTGTAACTCATTACTTCGAATGGCCCAGCGAAATCAAGGCCAGTGTGCGTTAAGGGCCGTGAGAATGTGCTCCTGGATTTTGGCAGCCTTCCCATCAATTGTGAATGCACCTTCTTTCGATGAATAAGGCAAACTTTGCATGGGGTCGTCATCTTCTTAATAAGGTTTCTAAGTTTTGGAGTCCAGAACTTCGTTCGAATGAGACGCAAAATGAGTTGGTTACCACCGTGAAGAGAAATACGGTGTGTAAAACGGACTAAGAGCTCAGCAACTCTGGAGTAATATGGCAAAAGAATCGGATGACTTTCATCGATTTATGAAACGCTGCACGAACGCCATAACCCTTAACATGCGGTTGAAATCGGAGAATCTATCAAGAATGTCCCATATTGGACAGGCTACGCACTGCCTTTTTCTCAAGATCAGTTTCAGCAACTGCGTCACAGGGCTTAGGCCATTCTTGATGTGGGCGAACTAACCATGAGGGTCCATGCCACCATAGGTCACTGTCAGCCAGTTCTTCAGATGATACTCCTAAACTAGCTAGGTCTGCTGGATTGTGTTCTGAACGCACATGAGACCATTTGCTTTCTTGCAAGCTAATGTGATCTTGGTCACTCGATTAGCCACAAATGTTTTCCATTGGCACGATGGTTTATTTAACCAGGCCAAAACAACAGTGGAATCAGGTCCAAAGTTCTGCCAGAAGAACAGCTCCACAAAGCTCGAGCCTAGGCAGAGACACTGTTTTCACTGGCGCAACCTTAGTTTTAGCTGTCAGAAGCTCAGCGGAAATGATGCCGCCGCGTTGAACTCGAACATATATCTCCGCCCCGAATGCCTTTTGGGAAGCATCGCGAAACCCATGAACTTGGACCTTTGCGCCGGGTTGAAATTGTATCCAGCGCGGAACGCGCACTTTCTGCAGGAAATTATGGTTGCGAAGGAAATCGTTCCAACCAATTTTCAAAGTCTAGCAATCTGGGACAGGATTTCTCGTTTTGAAACTCCCAGCGTTTTTGTAGTGCTGACTTCCTCAATCTCGAGAAAGTCGACCGAGAGCAGATGCTCTTTGGGGAAAGATTCGAGAAGGTTTCTCACATTGGATGTCCATTTACGAAACGGGAAACCAGCTGAACTGAGCGCTGATCTTAACTCCGAAATAGCTAAAATGGCTTCGGACTTTGTGTGTGCTCCTGCAATCACATGATCGACAGACATATAACTAGAAATAATGTCAGAAGCACGGAGGTACTGTGCTTCGACGTCATAGGATGGCTGCGTACTTTACTCCAAAAGTGACAGTCTGAAGTTCGTAATCAGCGATATCCCCTTGATCATTTCGAAAGAGGATTCTTGAAACGGAATGTGTGAGGGGGTTATTCCGATTTGGCGATACATTTTTGTAATATCGACGTTGAATAGGAATTGAAATATACGCCACTTAAGGATTTGAAGGGTCAGATCAGATAGTATTATTGGACCTGGATACAGAATGTCGTTTAGACTGTTCCCATTTGATGACGGACTCGAAGCATTGAAAAGTACACGTACCTTTGTAGAGGCACTCTCGGGTTTAAAATTGCGTGGTTCGGTAAATAAAAATTGGTACTGTCCGTGTTTGAGGAGACCTGCTTGATATGGCCAAGATCCAAGTATTTTTTGATGACTGAGTCATAAATGTTTTTCAAAACAGCATCTTCTTTTAAACGGTTTTCGTTCCGTAGAATCTGTGCGAGATGTCCTCTAGCGACGCAATTTAAACAAAATCGACTTTGTTTAATATAAGTTTCTTGCTCTGTTCGAGACATCTGGTGGAAGCGAGGACAAAGTCGAACTGGATGTGCCTCTTTGGAGCAAAGATCACAGCTGCGCACCTTTGGAGCAACCTGGGTCTCGAAAAAGTTCACTCTTTTGGGTGCGGCACCGGTTTTGTGGTGTTTAAAAAATTCTAACCATGAATCCACCCTTACCTGCATTGTCTTCTAGCAGCCAGACGGTTAATGTAAGCGATTTAATAGCACAAATAGTTAATAATGAATTGAGTCCTTTGAGGAATGAAATCGCAAGTTTAAAGACACAATTAAATCACAACATAAAGAAGGTTGAAAAATTCAAGGTGGAAGATATTGATCCAAACGTAAGGTGTGATACTTCTTATGAAATCATTAAGTCGGTTCGAGAATCTTAACGCGAAGAAGATAGTTATGTTAGCTGGAGAGAATCGGCGGAAATAGCAATGGGACAATACAAAAGGAGAAGTGCAAAACACTTTTCGGCACTATATATTCTGCGAAATAAAATTACAGGCATTGCCAATGATTGTAACGATCCTGCTTTGCTGAGGTAGCTTAACGGTGTCCAGGTTTTCGTTCCAACATTTATTTATGTCAGGAGTGGTTGCTGTAAGAGGTCGACCCGGTTCCCAGAGTAGGACACGTAAGCGGGTTCAGTGAAATCGAATCGGTATGCGTTTATTAAGAATTATTTGTTACATAGGATATATATATATAGTTCGTGCTGCAGGGGCTCGTCCGCCCGTAGGTTGCCGGGGTCTTCTTCCGTGTCGTCGTTCGGCGTCGTCGTTGGCCGTCGTCGTCCCGGTGGCGGCGGCGTCGGCGGCGGTGGCGGCGGCGGGTACCCTGTGGATGAGAAAGGAAAAGCCACGTCCCTCTTGGCTATGCTTATGTCTAGGAGGATGAGACAGTTTGGAGGCCGCTTGGGTCTGCCATGTTTCGAGAAGAGGGTGGAGTCGCTTGGGGCTACCAGTTTCGAGCAGAGGGTGGAGGCCGCTTGGGTCTACCAGGTCCGAGAAGAGGGTGGAGGCCGCTTGGGTCTACCAGGTGAAATCGGTTCGGCAGACGGCCGGGGAGCGCCTCGGAGAACCGAGTGGTGGAGTCCCCCGAAGATCGGGTGTCACTAATGACGGTCGGTCTTGGGGTGTGGGATCCCAAAGGTCGGATATCACTGATGACGGCCGGTCTTTAGGGGGGGGTGGGGAGAAGGGGAAGGGGGGAAACAACTAACTACAATGTATTGGGTGGACGGGGTACTAGACCCTATCCCGAAAAAGACTCCGCAGTTAACTCCCGGAGAAGTTTGCTTACTTCAAAGTGTAAGCCTTACCTTCTCCGATCGCCGTCGGCCGCCGAGTGATCTGTATGGACCACCGGCGCCCTTTTTATATCCTCCCGGCCCTCGCCAGTGTGGCTGTAGTTTCATAATCCTATAGCCATGGCCATACCGCGTGTGGCTTGTGGTGGCTATTGGTCAGTGTGACCGTTTCCTTTGTTTGGCGCGCCCGCCCGGATATTTAAATTTGAATATTTCCGTTTAACTTAAATTTATTTCGGCTTCTTGCCTTTTTACGGTATTGAACTTATTATTTCGGCTTCTTGCCTACTTAACGACTATCTATAGCTACTGCTTATGTTATTATATTATATTTACTTTGTGCGCTCCTGAGCGTCACACCTCCCCCCCTCTTGAGAAGACACGAAGTGTCTTATAGTGATACGTCTTCCCCTTCCAAAGATGACCTTCCACGTCTTCCGGTCGTCCTTTACTAATATACTCTGCTGCTTTCCCTTTCTCCTTCTGTTCCATCTCTCTTTAATTTCGTTGACCGCCCTGGCTGACATCGTTGCATCTCTGGGTACGATCCACCCCATCTCGTTCGTGAACCACTCCACTTGTGGTGCCTGTGCGTCTGGGCGCGCCTCAGTCTCATGGCTTGCATCCGCCGCTTGCGCCTCCTTGTCCTTCGGGTGTAGCTCCAGGATGTCCCGGTCTGGCGACGGTGTCCTTACCCGATCTCCGTGTTGCTCCTGGACACTCCTGTCGGCCACTGCCTCAAGGGGGCTGCGAGGAACATGGGCGATCCGGATCCGTTCGCCTCTAGCGGTCGCCATGGCCGTTCTTGCTGGCGGTCGGGCTGTCTGTTGCCCCTCTGGTTGCGACTGCTCTTCCGGAACTTCTTCTTTGTAATGTCGAATTTGTTCCTGTTGTTGTTTTCTTTGTTGTTCCAGAAATTTGCTGATTTCCTCCTCCGTCGGCTCCGTATCGTCTGTGCTCTGCCCGGGTTCTATTTCTCCTTGTGTTGTCTCTGCCTCGGTGATATCTAATTCCAGGTTGCCGCATTGGATTCTTGTGCGCGTTTTGGCCAGAAAGTCTATTCCTAATAATATTCCTCCTGTTACCTGATTTAAGATGAGGAAGTCCAACTCGAATTCTTCTCCTGCGAACTGTATGTTGGTTGTAAAATCTCCATCCGATCTTTGCTTTGATCCGTTCGCTAATGTTATTTCTGTCCTTCCCTTCCTCCATTTTCCATATTTTCTCAATTCGTTGTATCTTCTCTTGCTGATCACACTCCGTGAAGCTCCTGTGTCCACTGTTCCTTTTGCTTTTACTGGTCCGATTTTTACCGTGGCCAATATTTGGAATCCGTCACAACTTAATTGTTCACCTGTCGCTGGTATTTGTTTTTGGTCCTGAGCTGCCAGCGTTATCTGCTCAGGCCTTGGCGTTTCCCGCTCCAGCTGGGCAACATTCCGCTGTTCTTGTTCCATTTCTGCCGCATACCCAGCAAAACAGTCTTGGGGGGTTTGTGCAGGTTCTTGCGGCGTGCCCTGTTCCTCCGCATCTTATGCAGATTTCCGACGTCAAATTCTGGTTTCCTGTTGTTATTGGTCTGTTGGTTCCTTCCATAGTTTCTATTTCTTCCACTTCTTCTGCCAACTTCAGGAATTCTGTTAATGTTTTAAATCCCGACCGTCTCGTGTAGAGCTTTATTTTACTTCTGCAGTTTCTGTATATCCGGTCCAGCTTTGTCTCTTCTGAATACTCTGTAAATCTCATTAGTTTCCTCAGGTTCATTGCGTATTCCCTTGTTAACTCTGTTTCTCGCTGCCGTAGTTGAGTGATTTGTGTTTCCAACTGTTCCTGATATCTTGGTGGCAAAAAGTGAGGTCCTCCCATGTCCTTATCTGGCTCGGTGTGGTGTTCCACCAGTCCACTGCTACTCCTCCTAGGATGAATGGCATCGTCTGGATCAGGGCATCTTTGTGTATGCCGTAGCCTTTGGCCCATTCCTCCATCTTGCTGATGAATTCCAAGGGATTGGTTGCTCCTTGGTAGCGGATCCCCCAACTCCTTACTTGGTCTAGGATTTCCACTTCTACCTTTTGTTCCTTTCTGTCCGGTATGTCTGAAGTTTCTGATTCCCGCCGTGGTGGGGTGTTGGTTTGTTTGACCCGTATGTCGATCTGGTTCGCCATTGTGTTGAGTTCCTCCGCTGGTGTGCTGCTCTGATCCGTTGCTCCTTTTTCCTTCTTGTGCTTCTCTGCTAGTACTCCCAGTCTTTGCCTGATCGTCTCCGTGTGGTCTGGGTTCTTTGCGAATGCTGACAGTATCTGTCTTAGCTCCTCCACTTTTCCTGTTGTGTCTAATCCGAACTCTCTTGCGTACTTGATCAGATCCGCCTTAGTTGCTAGGTACACCCACGTCGACATAACTCTGTACCGATGTCTTTCTCTTTGCAACCACTTTAACCTGTTCGGGCGCCATGTAACGATCCTGCTTTGCTGAGGTAGCTCAACGGTGTCCAGGTGTTCGTTCCAACATTTATTTATGTCAGGAGTGGTTGCTGTAAGAGGTCGACCCGGTTCCCAGAGTAGGACACGTAAGCGGGTTCAGTGAAATCGAATCGGTATGCGTTTATTAAGAATTATTTGTTACATAGGATATATATATATAGTTCGTGCTGCAGGGGCTCGTCCGCCCGTAGGTTGCCGGGGTCTTCTTCCGTGTCGTCGTTCGGCGTCGTCGTTGGCCGTCGTCGTCCCGGTGGCGACGTCCCTGTGGATGAGAAAGGAAAAGCCACGTCCCTCTTGGCTATGCTTATGTCTAGGAGGATGAGACAGTTTGGAGGCCGCTTGGGTCTGCCATGTTTCGAGAAGAGGGTGGAGTCGCGGGTACCCTGTGGATGAGAAAGGAAAAGCCACGTCCCTCTTGGCTATGCTTATGTCTAGGAGGATGAGACAGTTTGGAGGCCGCTTGGGTCTGCCATGTTTCGAGAAGAGGGTGGAGTCGCTTGGGGCTACCAGTTTCGAGCAGAGGGTGGAGGCCGCTTGGGTCTACCAGGTCCGAGAAGAGGGTGGAGGCCGCTTGGGTCTACCAGGTGAGATCGGTTCGGCAGACGGCCGGGGAGTGCCTCGGAGAACCGAGTGGTGGAGTCCCCCGAAGATCGGGTGTCACTAATGACGGTCGGTCTTGGGGTGTGGGATCCCAAAGGTCGGATATCACTGATGACGGCCGGTCTTTAGGGGGGTGGGGAGAAGGGGAAGGGGGAAACAACTAACTACAATGTATTGGGTGGACGGGGTACTAGACCCTATCCCGAAAAAGACTCCGCAGTTAACACCCGGAGAAGTTTGCATACTCCAAAGTGTAAGCCTTACCTTCTCCGATCGCCGTCGGCCGCCGAGTGATCTGTATGGGCCACCGGCGCCCTTTTTATATCCTCCCGGCCCTCGCCAGTGTGACTGTAGTTTCATAATCCTATAGCCATGGCCATACCGCGTGTGGCTTGTGGTGGCTATTGGTCAGTGTGACCGTTTCCTTTGTTTGGCGCGCCCGCCCGGATATTTAAATTTGAATATTTCCGTTTAACTTAAATTTATTTCGGCTTCTTGCCTTTTTACGGTATTGAACTTATTATTTCGGCTTCTTGCCTACTTAACGACTATCTATAGCTACTGCTTATGTTATTATATTATATTTACTTTGTGCGCTCCTGAGCGTCACACCTCCCCCCCTCTTGAGAAGACACGAAGTGTCTTATAGTGATACGTCTTCCCCTTCCAAAGATGACCTTCCACGTCTTCCGGTCGTCCTTTACTAATATACTCTGCTGCTTTCCCTTTCTCCTTCTGTTCCATCTCTCTTTAATTTCGTTGACCGCCCTGGCTGACATCGTTGCATCTCTGGGTACGATCCACCCCATCTCGTTCGTGAACCACTCCACTTGTGGTGCCTGTGCGTCTGGGCGCGCCTCAGTCTCATGGCGCCTCAGTCTCATGGCTTCCTCTGCCTGTGCATCCGCCGCTTGCGCCTCCTTGTCCTTCGGGTGTAGCTCCAGGATGTCCCGGTCTGGCGACGGTGTCCTTACCCGATCTCCGTGTTGCTCCTGGACACTCCTGTCGGCCACTGCCTCAAGGGGGCTGCGAGGAACATGGGCGATCCGGATCCGTTCGCCTCTAGCGGTCGCCATGGCCGTTCTTGCTGGCGGTCGGGCTGTCTGTTGCCCCTCTGGTTGCGACTGCTCTTCCGGAACTTCTTCTTTGTAATGTCGAATTTGTTCCTGTTGTTGTTTTCTTTGTTGTTCCAGAAATTTGCTGATTTCCTCCTCCGTCGGCTCCGTATCGTCTGTGCTCTGCCCGGGTTCTATTTCTCCTTGTGTTGTCTCTGCCTCGGTGATATCTAATTCCAGGTTGCCGCATTGGATTCTTGTGCGCGTTTTGGCCAGAAAGTCTATTCCTAATAATATTCCTCCTGTTACCTGATTTAAGATGAGGAAGTCCAACTCGAATTCTTCTCCTGCGAACTGTATGTTGGTTGTAAAATCTCCATCCGATCTTTGCTTTGATCCGTTCGCTAATGTTATTTCTGTCCTTCCCTTCCTCCATTTTCCATATTTTCTCAATTCGTTGTATCTTCTCTTGCTGATCACACTCCGTGAAGCTCCTGTGTCCACTGTTCCTTTTGCTTTTACTGGTCCGATTTTTACCGTGGCCAATATTTGGAATCCGTCACAACTTAATTGTTCACCTGTCGCTGGTATTTGTTTTTGGTCCTAAGCTGCCAGCGTTATCTGCTCAGGCCTTGGCGTTTCCCGCTCCAGCTCGGCAACATTCCGCTGTTCTTGTTCCATTTCTGCCGCATACCCAGCAAAACAGTTTTGGGGGGGTTTGTGCAGGTTCTTGCGGCGTGCCCTGTTCCTCCCCATCTTATGCAGATTTCCGACGTCAAATTCTGGTTTCCTGTTGTTATTGGTCTGTTGGTTCCTTCCATAGTTTCTATTTCTTCCACTTCTTCTGCCAACTTCAGGAATTCTGTTAATGTTTTAAATCCCGACCGTCTCGTGTAGAGCTTTATTTTACTTCTGCAGTTTCTGTATATCCGGTCCAGCTTTGTCTTTTCTGAATACTCTGTAAATCTCATTAGTTTCCTCAGGTTCATTGCGTATTCCCTTGTTAACTCTGTTTCTCGCTGCCGTAGTTGAGTGATTTGTGTTTCCAACTGTTTCTGATATCTTGGTGGCAAAAAGTGAGGTCCTCCCATGTCCTTATCTGGCTCGGTGTGGTGTTCCACCAGTCCACTGCTACTCCTTCTAGGATGAATGGCATCGTCTGGATCAGGGCATCTTTGTGTATGCCGTAGCCTTTGGCCCATTCCTCCATCTTGCTGATGAATTCCAAGGGATTGGTTGCTCCTTGGTAGCGGATCCCCCAACTCCTTACTTGGTCTAGGATTTCCACTTCTACCTTTTGTTCCTTTCTGTCCGGTATGTCTGAAGTTTCTGATTCCCGCCGTGGTGGGGTGTTGGTTTGTTTGACCCGTATGTCGATCTGGTTCGCCATTGTGTTGAGTTCCTCCGCTGGTGTGCTGCTCTGATCCGTTGCTCCTTTTTCCTTCTTGTGCTTCTCTGCTAGTACTCCCAGTCTTTGCCTGATCGTCTCCGTGTGGTCTGGGTTCTTTGCGAATGCTGACAGTATCTGTCTTAGCTCCTCCACTTTTCCTGTTGTGTCTAATCCGAACTCTCTTGCGTACTTGATCAGATCCGCCTTAGTTGCTAGGTACACCCACGTCGACATAACTCTGTACCGATGTCTTTCTCTTTGCAACCACTTTAACCTGTTCGGGCGCCATGTAACGATCCTGCTTTGCTGAGGTAGCTCAACGGTGTCCAGGTGTTCGTTCCAACATTTATTTATGTCAGGAGTGGTTGCTGTAAGAGGTCGACCCGGTTCCCAGAGTAGGACACGTAAGCGGGTTCAGTGAAATCGAATCGGTATGCGTTTATTAAGAATTATTTGTTACATAGGATATATATATATAGTTCGTGCTGCAGGGGCTCGTCCGCCCGTAGGTTGCCGGGGTCTTCTTCCGTGTCGTCGTTCGGCGTCGTCGTTGGCCGTCGTGGTCCCGGTGGCGGCGGCGTCGGCGGCGGTGGCGGCGGCGGGTACCCTGTGGATGAGAAAGGAAAAGCCACGTCCCTCTTGGCTATGCTTATGTCTAGGAGGATGAGACAGTTTGGAGGCCGCTTGGGTCTGCCATGTTTCGAGAAGAGGGTGGAGTCGCGGGTACCCTGTGGATGAGAAAGGAAAAGCCACGTCCCTCTTGGCTATGCTTATGTCTAGGAGGATGAGACAGTTTGGAGGCCGCTTGGGTCTGCCATGTTTCGAGAAGAGGGTGGAGTCGCTTGGGGCTACCAGTTTCGAGCAGAGGGTGGAGGCCGCTTGGGTCTACCAGGTCCGAGAAGAGGGTGGAGGCCGCTTGGGTCTACCAGGTGAGATCGGTTCGGCAGACGGCCGGGGAGCGCCTCGGAGAACCGAGTGGTGGAGTCCCCCGAAGATCGGGTGTCACTAATGACGGTCGGTCTTGGGGTGTGGGATCCCAAAGGTCGGATATCACTGATGACGGCCGGTCTTTAGGGGGGTGGGGAGAAGGGGAAGGGGGGAAACAACTAACTACAATGTATTGGGTGGACGGGGTACTAGACCCTATCCCGAAAAAGACTCCGCAGTTAACTCCCGGAGAAGTTTGCTTACTCCAAAGTGTAAGCCTTACCTTCTCCGATCGCCGTCGGCCGCCGAGTGATCTGTATGGGCCACCGGCGCCCTTTTTATATCCTCCCGGCCCTCGCCAGTGTGACTGTAGTTTCATAATCCTATAGCCATGGCCATACCGCGTGTGGCTTGTGGTGGCTATTGGTCAGTGTGACCGTTTCCTTTGTTTGGCGCGCCCGCCCGGATATTTAAATTTGAATATTTCCGTTTAACTTAAATTTATTTCGGCTTCTTGCCTTTTTACGGTATTGAACTTATTATTTCGGCTTCTTGCCTACTTAACGACTATCTATAGCTACTGCTTATGTTATTATATTATATTTAGTTTGTGCGCTCCTGAGCGTCACACCTCCCCCCCTCTTGAGAAGACACGAAGTGTCTTATAGTGATACGTCTTCCCCTTCCAAAGATGACCTTCCACGTCTTCCGGTCGTCCTTTACTAATATACTCTGCTGCTTTCCCTTTCTCCTTCTGTTCCATCTCTCTTTAATTTCGTTGACCGCCCTGGCTGACATCGTTGCATCTCTGGGTACGATCCACCCCATCTCGTTCGTGAACCACTCCACTTGTGGTGCCTGTGCGTCTGGGCGCGCCTCAGTCTCATGGCTTGCATCCGCCGCTTGCGCCTCCTTGTCCTTCGGTTGTAGCTCCAGGATGTCCCGGTCTGGCGACGGTGTCCTTACCCGATCTCCGTGTTGCTCCTGGACACTCCTGTCGGCCACTGCCTCAAGGGGGCTGCGAGGAACATGGGCGATCCGGATCCGTTCGCCTCTAGCGGTCGCCATGGCCGTTCTTGCTGGCGGTCGGGCTGTCTGTTGCCCCTCTGGTTGCGACTGCTCTTCCGGAACTTCTTCTTTGTAATGTCGAATTTGTTCCTGTTGTTGTTTTCTTTGTTGTTCCAGAAATTTGCTGATTTCCTCCTCCGTCGGCTCCGTATCGTCTGTGCTCTGCCCGGGTTCTATTTCTCCTTGTGTTGTCTCTGCCTCGGTGATATCTAATTCCAGGTTGCCGCATTGGATTCTTGTGCGCGTTTTGGCCAGAAAGTCTATTCCTAATAATATTCCTCCTGTTACCTGATTTAAGATGAGGAAGTCAAACTCGAATTCTTCTCCTGCGAACTGTATGTTGGTTGTAAAATCTCCATCCGATCTTTGCTTTGATCCGTTCGCTAATGTTATTTCTGTCCTTCCCTTCCTCCATTTTCCATATTTTCTCAATTCGTTGTATCTTCTCTTGCTGATCACACTCCGTGAAGCTCCTGTGTCCACTGTTCCTTTTGCTTTTACTGGTCCGATTTTTACCGTGGCCAATATTTGGAATCCGTCACAACTTAATTGTTCACCTGTCGCTGGTATTTGTTTTTGGTCCTAAGCTGCCAGCGTTATCTGCTCAGGCCTTGGCGTTTCCCGCTCCAGCTCGGCAACATTCCGCTGTTCTTGTTCCATTTCTGCCGCATACCCAGCAAAACAGTTTTGGGGGGTTTGTGCAGGTTCTTGCGGCGTGCCCTGTTCCTCCCCATCTTATGCAGATTTCCGACGTCAAATTCTGGTTTCCTGTTGTTATTGGTCTGTTGGTTCCTTCCATAGTTTCTATTTCTTCCACTTCTTCTGCCAACTTCAGGAATTCTGTTAATGTTTTAAATCCCGACCGTGTCGTGTAGAGCTTTATTTTACTTCTGCAGTTTCTGTATATCCGGTCCAGCTTTGTCTCTTCTGAATACTCTGTAAATCTCATTAGTTTCCTCAGGTTCATTGCGTATTCCCTTGTTAACTCTGTTTCTCGCTGCCGTAGTTGAGTGATTTGTGTTTCCAACTGTTCCTGATATCTTGGTGGCAAAAAGTGAGGTCCTCCCATGTCCTTATCTGGCTCGGTGTGGTGTTCCACCAGTCCACTGCTACTCCTTCTAGGATGAATGGCATCGTCTGGATCAGGGCATCTTTGTGTATGCCGTAGCCTTTGGCCCATTCCTCCATCTTGCTGATGAATTTCAAGGGATTGGTTGCTCCTTGGTAGCGGATCCCCCAACTCCTTACTTGGTCTAGGATTTCCACTTCTACCTTTTGTTCCTTTCTGTCCGGTATGTCTGGAGTTTCTGATTCCCGCCATGGTGGGGTGTTGGTTTGTTTGACCCGTATGTCGATCTGGTTCGCCATTGTGTTGAGTTCCTCCGCTGGTGTGCTGCTCTGATCCGTTGCTCCTTTTTCCTTCTTGTGCTTCTCTGCTAGTACTCCCAGTCTTTGCCTGATCGTCTCCGTGTGGTCTGTGTTCTTTGCGAATGCTGACAGTATCTGTCTTAGCTCCTCCACTTTTCCTGTTGTGTCTAATCCGAACTCTCTTGCGTACTTGATCAGATCCGCCTTAGTTGCTAGGTACACCCACGTCGACATAACTCTGTACCGATGTCTTTCTCTTTGCAACCACTTTAACCTGTTCGGGCGCCATGTAACGATCCTGCTTTGCTGAGGTAGCTCAACGGTGTCCAGGTGTTCGTTCCAACATTTATTTATGTCAGGAGTGGTTGCTGTAAGAGGTCGACCCGGTTCCCAGAGTAGGACACGTAAGCGGGTTCAGTGAAATCGAATCGGTATGCGTTTATTAAGAATTATTTGTTACATAGGATATATATATATAGTTCGTGCTGCAGGGGCTCGTCCGCCCGTAGGTTGCCGGGGTCTTCTTCCGTGTCGTCGTTCGGCGTCGTCGTTGGCCGTCGTCGTCCCGGTGGCGGCGGCGTCGGCGGCGGTGGCGGCGGCGGGTACCCTGTGGATGAGAAAGGAAAAGCCACGTCCCTCTTGGCTATGCTTATGTCTAGGAGGATGAGACAGTTTGGAGGCCGCTTGGGTCTGCCATGTTTCGAGAAGAGGGTGGAGTCGCTTGGGGCTACCAGTTTCGAGCAGAGGGTGGAGACCGCTTGAGTCTACCAGGTCCGAGAAGAGGGTGGAGGCCGCTTGGGTCTACCAGGTGAGATCGGTTCGGCAGACGGCCGGGGAGCGCCTCGGAGAACCGAGTGGTGGAGTCCCCCGAAGATCGGGTGTCACTAATGACGGTCGGTCTTGGGGTGTGGGATCCCAAAGGTCGGATATCACTGATGACGGCCGGTCTTCAGGGGGGGTGGGGAGAAGGGGAAGGGGGAAACAACTAACTACAATGTATTGGGTGGACGGGGTACTAGACCCTATCCCGAAAAAGACTCCGCAGTTAACTCCCGGAGAAGTTTGCTTACTCCAAAGTGTAAGCCTTACCTTCTCCGATCGCCGTCGGCCGCCGAGTGATCTGTATGGGCCACCCTCGCCAGTGTGACTGTAGTTTCACAATCCTATAGCCATGGCCATACCGCGTGTGGCTTGTGGTGGCTATTGGTCAGTGTGACCGTTTCCTTTGTTTGGCGCGCCCGCCCGGATATTTAAATTTGAATATTTCCGTTTAACTTAAATTTATTTCGGCTTCTTGCCTTTTTACGGTATTGAACTTATAATTATTTCGGCTTCTTGCCTACTTAACGACTATCTATAGCTACTGCTTATGTTATTATATTATATTTACTTTGTGCGCTCCTGAGCGTCACATGATGCTTTCACTCATAATGCAACTGTATTGAATTTTGACGCCATAATGGCAAGACTAGATTTTGTTTTTAGTGACAAGCGACCTATACATATTTTAGAACAGGATTTAAGTATATTAAGTCAGGGCAAATTATAGATTATGGAATTTTATAATTTGGTAAATAAAAAATTAACTCTCTTGATTAACAAAACCATTATGACACGTGGGAGGAATAAGCCAATTACATCTGAACTTAATGAAAAACATAGAAAGACAGTACTACGAGTGGTCATAACTGGGCTTAACGTCCATATCTCAGATGTAATATCTTCAATGAATCCACCCGATTTGCGAACAATTTTATATCATCACAATGCAAGACTAATGAGTCAAACTTATATGGGCAACAAAACTCAAATAACAAACCAAGACAATATAACAATAATAATAATAATCAAATAAATACTAATAACTTAAGGTTTAATCAAGCAAATAATCAAAGCAAAAATAATTATAACAACTTTAATCAAAATAGAAACAATAATTGGAATCAGGAAAATTTAATAATAACCAACAAAATCAGTGGAACTCTTTTAGACCACAACAAAATAAGCCAGAGCCAATGGATGTTGATGAATCAATTCAGAGGTCAAATAGACCCCAGAACATTAATAATAATAAAGGATATAATAATTATCAAAATAACAACTGCAATCAAAATAAATGGAATCAAACTAAAAGAATTGAAACACAAAACACACAACAGGAACAACCTCAAAATAAAAGAGTACAAACAGGAACTGTTAACCAACCGGCTAACAAGACTATGAGGTTGAACAACATTGAGGACCACTTTTAGGGCAGACTCAGGAGTAGGCCTACCTTACATAATAAGACGATAATAAAATAAATAAAAAAATAAAGATATTGATTGATACAGGGGCAACTTCTTGTTATATTAAAACAGGAATTTATAAAAACAAAAATGAACTATCAATATATAAAAGAGTATCCACAGTGAATGGATATTCAATAATTAAGTTTTATCATATGATTACTATTTTCGATACGCGGTTTACTTTTTACTTTAGATGGGCTAGACTCAGATTTACTTGTTGGCTACAACCTATTGAAAAAAATCGGAGCTGTAATTGATACAGCAAAAGTGGTAATAAAGTATAATGGAAAGGAGGAAAAATTAAATTACGATAACGGTAGTATTTTAAGCCAACATTCTTTGACAGAAGAAAACACCATTCAAATCCGAATCTGAAGAGGGAAATCAAAGTGCATTTAGTTTGGAAAACATAAATCCTGAACACGCCGTCGTTGAATTATCCGACTAAAATAAAAGTTTGGGATTTAAAAATCATGAACGCGCCGTCGTCGAAATATCCGACCAAAATAAAAGTTTGGGATACAAAAATCCTGAACACGCCGTCGTAGAAGTATCCGACAACCAAAAAATTAACAATATACAGAATTCATCGTCATATCAAAGAAAAGATTTGGACAACAAAATATTAAATATTATTAACAATAGGACTGACATACTCGGTGAAATAAATACGGAAACTGCTATTTTATAGTAAGCATTATCCTTATGCTCTATCAGCTTCAGATTTTGCAAATTCTGAAATCGCCAGAATGCTTCAAGAAGAAATTATAAGGCCAAGCAGAAGCCCTTATAATTCCCCGGTATTAGTCGTACCAAAAAAGGGTTTTAACGGAGATGGAACTCCAAAACTTAGACTAGTAATAGATTATAAGAAACTTAACGAAAACACCATACCGGATAGATATCCAATGCAGGATCCTTCCGTAATTTTGTCAAACCTCGGGAAGGCTAAATACTTTTCCACAATTGATTTGGAATCAGGATTCCACCAAATTCTCATGAATGAAACAGACATTCTCAAAAAATAATGGAACATACGAATTCCTGAGAATGCCATTTGGGTTAACAAACGCCCCTAGAATATTCCAAAGAGCGATGGATGATATTTTAAGAGAACAAGTTGGAAAAACGTGTTATGTCTATATGGATGACATTATTATTTTCTCAAAAACAATTGAACAGCATTATAAAAATTTAATTGTTATAATTTTTAATTTATAAAATTTTGATGAACGCAAATATAAAAATTTCGATTGAAAAATCAAAGTTCTTCAAATTTGAAACAAACTTTCTCGGTTACGTTGTTTTTCACAATGTGATTAAAACCGATCCCGAAAAAAATTTCCACAATCGTAAAATATCCAATCCCTAAAAATATTCGAGAGCTTAGAAGCTTCCTAGGCCTTACGGGATACTACAGAACATTTTTTCAAAATTACGTTAAAATTGCTAAACCGTTAACGATATATTTAGAAGGCTAAAATGGCAAAGTATTAAAAAAGGCATCCCGTAAAACTTCTATACATTTGGATGAGCCAGCTGTAAGCGCTTTCAACGAGCTCAAAAATAATTTAATCGCACAAGTAGAGTTAGTTAAACCCGATTATAATACAAAATTTACTTTAACAACCGATGCGTCAGATTTGGCTATTGGTGCGGTTCTTTCTCAGGAAGGAAAACCAATTACTTTTATATGAAAAACTCTCACAAAAACTGAACAATTATATGCTACTAATAGGAAGGAACTTTTAGCTATAGTTTGGGCTTTTAAAAATTTACGAAATTATTTATATGGAGTTACCAACATTGAAATTTACACAGATTATTAACCTTTTTCATTTTCAATTTCTCAAAAGAAACCTAATATCGAAATGAAAAGATGGTATTCATTCATTGAAAGTTATTCTCCAAAAATTATTTATAAGCCAGGAGCAACAAATGTTGTTGCTGATGCATTATCTAGGATACAAATTAATAACTTAACAGAAAGTATCGAGTCGGTCTCAGATCAAAAAATACAGCATTCAGCAGAGAGTAGTTTTGAGAATGTTATTCAAGAAACCCGAAAACCCTTAAACCAGTTTAAGCAACAATTGCTAATAGCAACGGGGAGGTATACAATACATGAGTCGATTAATGTGTTCGGAAATACTAGACATATTATAGACACTCCGGAAAATTTAATAACTATCTTAAAGGAATACATTCCACCTTATATAACAATCGGAATTCATTGTAGCTTAGAAGACCTTTATATAATTCAAAAACCACTTAAGGATAATTTTATAAATAAATTTTTATTTACTAGAATATTTGTCCAAGATGTAGAAAACGCTGAAGACAGATCGCTTATAATAACAGAAACGCATTGTCGAGCACACAGAGGGCTTGATGAAAATTATAAACAAATTAACCGGCTATATTATTGGCCTAACTTATATCAAAAACTAAAGGAGTTTGTTAAGAATTGCACAATCTGCAATCAGAACAAATATAACGGACATCCAGTGCAAATTCCTATCGGTCAAGCACCTATTCCGGATAGAGAAGGTGAAAGTTTGCATATTGACATTTATTACGCCCAAAATCTTATATTCATCACTTGTATAGATTCATATTCAAAATTTGTAGTTGTAAAAGAAATCCCAAATAAATTAAATATAGAAAACAAAGTTTCAGAGATTCTGCAACAATTCCCATTAGCCAAAACCTTATGATAGATAACGACCCAAGTTTTTCTTCATCCAATTTAAATCTTTTGTACAAACGGGAAAGAAACGGGATATCTTTATTTTATGCTTATGATCCTCGACATGGTACTTCCAACGGACAAATTGAAAGGTCACACTCTACTTTAACAGAAATTGCACGTTGCATTAAAGATTAACTTAACTTAGTTGATTATTCCGAAATAGTAATTAGAGCAGCTCAAAAATACAACTTATCAATTCACTCTATAACCAATCAACGACCGTATGATATATTATTTTATAAAATCAAACACGATAAAACTCCCCAATTGTTAAAGCAAGCACAGGATAAGATGTTAGATTTTCATAATAAAGACAGAAAAAAAGGACTATCACGTAGGAGAAGTAATTTACGAAAAGAAACACGGGGAAAGAAATAAGCTTAATTGTATATATAAAAAACAGGTAGTTAAGGGAAATCATCCTAATAAAGTTAATATTATTAACAGAAAGAGTACGACTCATAAAGATAATATTAAATTTTAAACAAATTGACTTATCATAAATTCCAGATAATGAATTCAATAATGTACTTATTATTGCTGGTAGCTACAACCGACTCCGAAATTACACAAGCCATGATTTCTTTCTTTATAAGAATACCAAAGAAGTCCTCATTTATGAATCATACGCAAATTTATTTCATATAACTAATTTTAGATTTTATAAAGATTTTATTACTCTTGAAACAGAATTTTTAAACAGTCATAACGTTCAGAATTCACAATGGGAAATACTCCACGATTTAAAAATTATCAAAATACTTATTTCTCAAATAATACCCACTAGATCAAAAAGAGGCATTAATGAATTAGGCACAATTTGGAAATGGATAGCAGAAACAACAGATCATGATGATTTCATAAAAGTTCAAAATAAAATTGATGATTTGATAAAAAACAATAACGATCAATTCGTTATTAATTCCAAAATATTTAAGGAAATAAAAACTCTATCTGGTAACTTTAAAACCGCCTTTAAAGATAAAGAAATTCCAATCAGAAAACACCGCCTTCGTTCGCTGACTTACGATCTTATAAATTTAATGAACACAATTACATTAGCAAATTATATGTTTTTTTTAACACAAAAATTCTAAACAATGATGACATACAAGAAATTTATAAACATGAACAAAAACCTGTTATTATTACTGATCTATGGAATATATCAGAATTTAAAATCGCTTTGCACCAAAATCTTATTATTATATACATTAAATACCCTATAATTATCGATCGTTGTGAAGTTTACAACTCAAGATCCATTTCTCAAGTAATGGAAAATTGTTAATCAATAATAATGTCGCAATATGTAAAAATAAGTTTTATGTAATGTCTAATTTTAAGACGGAATTATTTAGCAACTATTGCACATTAAGCCCAGAAGATTCTTGTTTTACCAGATTACTAAATGGAGAAAAATCTTTATGTAATAAAATAAGAGAAAAAAATAAAAATGTAGATGTAATCCAAGAAGGATCCATTTTTATAAACGGAGAAAATACAGTTAATGACAATCATTTAATAACCTTTAATAATATTAATAATAAATACTACACTAATGTAGAAAATAAGATATTGGAATACATCCCTGCACGAAAATATACTAACTTCTTAATTTCCGAATATATTATATCAAATGATTCGGAACTCTCATTCGATAATATTAACATATGAAATCCTTTTATTTAAATTAAACAAACTCAATCACCAATTACATTAATATTGATCATAATCGCATTTTTATATTTAATTACCATGCTTCTAATAAATACAGAAAATTCGTAATATTCAAACCACGGCAAATTCACTTTGAAACACAACCAGAAACTAATATCCCCGACAATGAAAACACTGTAGAGGAAAATATCATTGTCGAATTGACTATATATTCGTTATACCCATCAGTTCCAATTTAAAATGGTGGAGTTATATGATGTTTATATTATAAACATCCATAAAATGTGAATATGGTATTTCCAGTTCGGCGCTACCTTAACGGATGCTCTGTGGAACTAAGGAACGACTGGAAATGAAATTTATATATATAAACAAATGTACATATGTTGAAATGTGTAATTTATTTGTTAAGCAATTTCGCACATGTATACATGTGTATGTGGTTCAATGTTTATAATACTTCAGGAAATTAAGTACAATGATATGTACATATGGATAGGGATGGCACTGAATGTGTGTATATGTATATGTTCAAATGTATTTTGATGTGAATGTGTAATTTATTTATTAAGCAACTTCATAAATATGGAATCCAATTATGCACGTACACAGTATGTATGTATATATACAAAATGTGAAATGAGGATTAGTACAATGATATGTATATAGGATACGGATGGCACTGTTTGTGTGTATTTACTTACCTGGAAAATCCGGCTCGAAGGACCAAAAATGTATTTAAGTGGTGGTTTCCTTGGATGATGAGAAATACACAAATGAAAAGAAATACTGTGTTTAGGGAACTTTCGAATAACTCTCCAGTTTTTTATTTTGTCGTAGGGTTTTCAAAAATTCGTACGTGTGTGATTTTACAAAAAAAAAGAATATAAAAATGACGATCATGGACCAGATCCGATATTACCCAAAAGCTTAAATTTATCGTTAGAAAGAGAAATTTTTAAAAACTAGATCGGTCGTAGACAAGCAGTAATATATATTTTATTAGGTTTTTACCTTATTTGTTTGATGCCAACTATTTTTGTAACAGGGCATTCTCACTCTCAAACCATTTTTTGCGATGAGGGCATTTAATCCAAATTTAATTGAGCGGCGTCCAGAAATCGGCTCCAACCAAAATGTCCAACGGCTCCAACGAAATGTCCAACGCACCAACGAAATGGGTCCGACGAAAATGGCCAAAGATATTAACTCCTCAAAGTGTCCAATTTTATGGCACAAATGTCCAACCGGAGCTCAAGTTACAATAGTGGTTCTCGAGAGTGCGAATGATCGAAAGCTCTTTCTAATACAAGAGCGCAAGTTCGACTTTCAGAGATCTTAGGTACTAATTGTTACATTGTTTTGAAAAAATAAATCGCCACCGAGTTGACTGAACACCCCGACAGATGACTACTTTTCCCATAAACCAATGTAATATTCAATTACATGTATTTTGCGACGCCTGAATTTACGCATACGCAACGTTCGCACAAATGCGCTTCGATTGTAAAAACCAACTTAAGAGCATTCTGATAGCAGCTAAGTCGCGTGTAGCCCCACTCAAGTCAATGACAATCCCAAAACTGGAACTATAAGGATCCTTGATAGGAGCCTGGCTTATCAAAGCTTTTAAAGAAACACTGAATCTCAGAATAGACTCCACTTTTTTGTGCACAGAAATTGTTTTGTATTGGCTGAAAACCAGCAGCAAAAGATTCAAAACGTTTGTAGCTCAGCACCTGGGAGAAAGTACAAGAATTAACAAATTCCAATGCGTATCGTATTATGGTCAGAACGACGAGAATGGTCAGATGATGCATTCCGAATAGGTATAGTTGTTAAAACATTTCCATCAAAAGATGGGCATGTACAAATTGTAGATGTTATGTACTGTAAAATTAATTAAGCTAGATATGAAACACAATTGTAAACTCGAATTTGGGAGGAGGATGTTGACATTGTTTTTATTAAAAAATCAAGGAATTGTTTTAAAAGTGTGATCCCTTTTATTTTTTATATATCGTTCTTGTTAGAAGGTTGCCACTTCTTTAAACTGACTTCACTTTTTGTCAAGCTTTAGGACAAGCCAGACGACAAGCGCAAAAAAAGTTTTAAAAATTGTGATAAAGGCATAAAATAAACGGTTTAAATCATATAAAAGTGTTAAATCTATTAAATAGAAACAGACGAGCGGTTCCTGGACTTATTTACACTTCGTTTGACCGAAACTTGTGTTTCCTTGAATTGGATAAAGTGTCTATACCATGACATATTGGAGTTACTGAAAAGAGGTCTATCCATATTCATGGATTCGCAGACGCTTCAGCAAGGGCATTTCGCTGCTGTTTGTATTTTATTTATTTCTAAGTAAAAAAAATGGAACTTCGGCCTCTAAATCCACATTTTACGCTTTCAGAGGTTGAAAAAAAAACTAGAAGAACGTTCCTCGGTTGCGGTCTTAAAAGCACTTAGTCATCAACCCGATGAGATTCTTGCTCTACTTGAAACTCAGTCAAGATATCAAGATATCAAGATCTAAAAACCTTGAGAATTGTCGGGTACATACTACGGTTCGTTTGATGTCAAAGAGCAGTATACATCAGTTGTTGTCACGACCCAAGAATTGAGACATGCATTTCTGACGATAATACACCGCATAAAGCAATTCGAATTTGCTGAAGAATTTCGCAAGATAGAAAAATCGGAAATACTTAAACAATCCTTACAGAAGCTAACTCCGTTAATTTGGAAACATCAAGATGCACAACGAATTTTTCCTCTTCTACGTGTCGGTAAATTTGCTAAACTATTCTGCACAGGACCAACCACCACGCAGGCCCACGCATACTTGTCGGCTTACTTCAGCAACAAATTTGGATCGTCATGCAATGTACGCATTGCTTCAGATATAAACCTCGATTGCTATCCCAAGTCATGGGAAATCTACCCGCTGATCGACTAAACGGACAATTTCCATTCGAAGTCAGTGGTGTGGACTTTCGTGGTCCAATTAAGGTTTCGCTGAATTTGCGTGACAAGGCACCTGTGAAAATGTATATCGCAGTCTTTGTGGAAATCAGCAGTGAAGGCAAACAAGCATTTTCTCATTCGGGCAATCGGCAGCGGTTTGTTGAGCAAGGATGAGCGCGACACAATCGTCGTCGAAGTGCAACTGTATTGAACACTAGGCCAATAGTAGCCGTTACTAGACGTCATTACTAAAATATTTCCGGGTTCGGATAGCAAGGCTCGAATGGCAGAGGTTAATACGAAAAACGGTCATGTAAAACGAGCCATTCATCGACTCGCTCCACTATTTTGGAGACTTTCTATGTAGGCGGTGTTAAGCCATTTCTAAAAGAATGTAAACACTGTATGTTAAGATCAGAACTTTATGCTAAGCTCTTCCTAAATTTGTATTTGCACATGCAGCCGCTGCGCTCGACTAATGCTCTATGCAGAGGAAAAGTTCAATAACGCCAGTAAAGTCAGTTGGAAAATTATACTCAACAGATTATCCGTTCGTCCGTTTCTACGCAAAGGAGTCTATCAGTTTTAAAGCTATCTACATAAAAACTTTACCAGAAGCTGTCTTCTGTTGCAGGTAGTTAATAAGTCGGATCTAGCCGATTCGATTACATAGCTTCATAGAAACAATCGAAAAAAAATTTATGAAAAATGGCATGTCTTTTGTTGTTTAATTTTTTTTTAATATCCTTTAATTTATAACAACGATTAAATATTTCAGAACTACGGTTTTAATTTCTTAATAGCTCCCATTGGAACAATCATACATAGAATTCCACTTCGAGACTTCATACTATAAATAAATGAGTTAGTGAACAATTTTTTAATAGACTGAAAGAAATAAGTTAGTCACAACAACAGCACTACCACCACGGATATACGGATTACCAAAAATCCACAAAAAGGGACTCTCTTAAGACCGATATACTCATATGAACATAGTAAAAATTTGTGATGATAAAAAGTTAATGTCGTTCGTTGCAGTCTTACTATTCCACAGCATACCTATCCTGCAATAGACACAAATAGGGGGAAATAGATAAAAATGGATAAAAACACACATTGAATTACCAGTTGTAAAAATTTAGCCGAGTCGATCTAGTCATATCCGTCTGTCTGTCAGTCTGTCCGTTCGTATAAACGTCGAGTTCGCGAAAATTATAAAAAGGAAGGAGTTATAAAATCGGAAGATAATAGTATATAGGAACAATCGAAAAAATATTCGAAAAAAATTATAACTTTGTTGTTTCTTAATTTTTTTGTTCTTCAAGATATAATACTAGCTTAATATGTCAGAATAACGATTAAAATTTCATTCAATTAAAGTAATAAATGAAAAAATGTATTTAAAAATTTTATAAAAAATGGAAAACGATTTCAAATTTCTGCCGTAGAAACGATCGAATAATTGAGCTTAAAATCGTCATAACTTCAATGTTTTTAAACATACATGCATATGATCGAAATTTAGATGTTTTAAATAATATTAAATCTTCGCAATAGCTACAAGGGTATATAACGATTTTAAGTCTACTGCCGCCGCTCTGCTGCTGCTGGATTAGATAGGGCCGTGGTGATTGCTGATGTAGGAAGACAGATTCATAGAACTGTTAGCAAGGGGCAGGGGTGCTGGACGCTCTTATCTTAGTGTTGGCAATGCAATTCGACAGATGGAGTCACCTATTTTTTTGTGGGAAAATATTTAGTTTGAAGTTTTTTAGCTGAGAAAATAATAATTTGTAACTTTACTAGGCCGTCTTTCCCTGGTTTTTTTTGATGGCAACCACAAATGAGACTAATTTTTACGAGATCTGATATATATTTTTGGTGCATGTGCAAATTATAAAACCGTTGGGTATTTATTTTATATTTTATTTATTTCCATACGCCCGTAAGGGCATAGGTATTTTATACAGAGTTAGTTCTCTGGAGTACAACTTTTGACTTAACTAAAGAACCTATCCAACAGCAGCTTGAGACCTTTGCCTGACTGCAGCGCAGTCGCCAAGGTGCCAGGTCAGCGTTTTGTCCCTGCCCGTGGCGATGACCCCTCCGCGAGTGCTCTGTTCTGACTCCGGGTATTTGCACCCGGAACGCGCGGTCAGCGGTTTCTTCGCTGCGCGTTCAGGCCACCGGATATGGTCTGCAACTCGGCAGTTTCTTCTCTTGGACACTGCCTGTGTTAACTTCTCCCCCCTTCAAGTGGTCGACGTCCCGGGGACCCGCTCGTTCCACATCGTTGTCAGTTCTTGGTTTGGTGTGACTTCTGGCCCTTAGATAGCGATAGCCGAGCCAAATGGTGGAACACAGGAAGAAGGTAGCAAGTAGGGCAAAGGAGTTGCTGAGGAAGGACCCCAGTGTAAGTTCTTCTCTGAGGGTCTTGATGTGGTGGAGATTGCTCAGACTCAGCTCGTGAAGAAATTGGAGACTCAGCCGGTTCTGGTGGGCCGTGATGTTGACTATGGCCATGGGCGACACAGCAGGTTTTCTCATTGAACTTCCCAATTAATTTACGAACCAAGTTCCGTTGGCTACCTTGTCAGAATAGGTTACCAGGTAGGTTCCGGATATTTTTGTCTCTCGCCCTTGGTTATCGGTTATGGTCACGTTGGCATCGTTCACGATGAGGGTGCCATGATCCACAATGGTAAACTGATCCAGGTGACCTGGGAGTGTGGGGCAGTGCGCAATAGCCCCAGAAACAATTTGCTGTGCGCAGGTGCCATTTTGCAGCTCCCTGCAGAAGGTGGCGCCGACCGTCGTTTTGCAATGACCGATGTTAAGGTTTCGCGCTGGGCATTCGGCGACAAGGTTCCCATCTTCAAAGTCCAGGATTTTTTTCTGGTGCTGAACTGGATAGACTGTTATCTTCTTACATATTAATTTAGGGCTAGGGAGTTTAATGAGAAAATGTAGAACTTCGGAATTTTGAAAAACACTAATGCTAGATACCTCTAATAATTCTATCAAACTAACGTCAATTAGCTGTCTGTCCTTGAATTCGCCAATATCGGAACTATCCAAAATTGCTGGACTTACGATATTTAATTTTGCCAGGGTTAAGCCCATTAAAATGTTTTCTAGATCTGTGATTACAATTCTATTTTTTTCTAGAATAATTTCCAAAAGGTGGGTTTCTTTGTCTGTTTCGAATTTATGGATTTGATTCATTGAGTTTGTGAGTTCATTTAGACGTTTCTGAAATTTGATATTTAATTCTGTTTGTCCTTCATCTGTTCTAATTAATTGTTCTTGATTGAATTTTATTTGCTCCCAATCGTTAAAGTCGGGTGTGCCGGAAATAACTTTTAGTGCTGTCCCGAGTAAGTTAATACTCCTAGCGGCTCTATGGTGGATTTTTAAGGTAGTCACCAACTTGCGAATACTTGTAAGGTCCGTCATTATGACTGGTGTCCTGTGATCGTCTGTAAATGTCTTCGTCATTGTTTCCGTCTGGTCGGCGTAGTCTTCATAAGTCGTCACGTTCGTTGAGTGCTGTAGGTATCCGTAGGACTCCCAGATGACAATTTCGTTGTCTTCTATCGGGATGTAGTCTGCGTTCGTGTAGTCATTAAGTTTTACTGTCGCGTCCGTCTTGACAGCCGTAAGTACAAAAACTAAAACGAATTTTCATAACCTAGAAAAATATAAAAATAATAGAAAAAGGGGTTCAGTAATCTCGCGAAGATGGTTAGCGTAGATTGTCCTTGTGGACCACCCTCCCCTCAATTTGGACCGTGGTCCCCAGGTCTGCTTCAATGTTTTTTTTCCGAACATAGTGGCGAGAGCTTGTTTCCTATGCGTTTGTTTGCCTTTAAGAAAACTTTTTCACCAGCTCGATAGCCCTTTTGGGTCCTATCTTTGTTTACCTGGTCAAGGGATTTTTCTTGAGCCTGTTGGATTCTCTTACTAATTCTGCTTTCGAAATCCGCGGGTTTTGAGTGAACAATCTCTATGGGTTTTTTGTTGGTTACTGAGTGGATAGAATTGTTGTATTTGTTGGTTGCCAAAAGAATTAGTTCGGTCGTATCGCTTAAGTTGCCCTCTATTTTCAAGCATCTGGCTATTTCTGTCAGAGTACTATGAAACCTTTCTACTTGACCGTTTGAGGTGCTATGTAGGGGCGGGGCGTTGGCGATGGTGATATTGAAATGATTCATGAGTATCGATTTAATTGTTTTGGAGTTGAACGACCTTTCGTTATCACAATAAATTGTTTTGATTTTTGGGAAGAAATTTATTATGTGCAGTATAGGGGATTTTACGTCCTCTATGGCCCTCGATGCGATAGCCTGCACCGTGGGGAATTTTGAAAATTTATCGATGCATGTTAGAAAAAGGGTTCCATCTGTTGAAAAAATGCGATGTGGAGAATTTCACCCACAAAAGAAGGTATCGGTGTTTCTGCTACCACTTGCTTAGATGGATGGCGTTTGTATTTTGCCATTGAACAGGTCTTGCAATTCAAAGTTGTTTCCGAAGCATTTTCGGAAAAAAATAGTTCCTCAAGATTTGCTTTACATTTTCTTGTGCTGCTCGGTGAGCCCTGTTGTGTTCTGCTATGACAATTTCCCTCTGCTCAGTTGTATCCGTTATGTCCTGCACGAAGCTTTTCGTATATTTGAATGACGTGCTGGGGAACAGTTCGACTAGTCGATGTTGAATAAATGCCAAGATCGGAAGGGAGCAATATATTGCGTTTACCACCACAACATTAACTAAGTCTTGTAAAATGTTAAGCAGATTTTCTCGGCTAGAAATTTTTATTACGTGTCGCACCTTGCTTTTAAACAAGATGAATGTGTCAACAGAGGAGCTGTTTCCTTCCTCAATAACTATTTGGTTCCGGAAACAGTTTACTGGGTTGTCCGTCGTGTCTATGGTGTATGTCAGTGATTGTTCGCTGTGAATGGTTGCTACGTCTGATTCTATTTCGTCTTCTAAGACGTTTATGTTCTGGCGAGACAGCGCGTCTGCCACAAGGTTTTCTTTGCCAGGTTTATAAACTAATTTCGCGCCGTGATCGTCGATAATCCCCTTCCAGCGTTTTAGTTTCGCGTTAGGGTTTTTGTCCGAGACGGCAAAGGTAAGTGGCTGGTGGTCGGTAAAGATCTGCAAGGCTTTCACTCCGTACAAGTAATTCCGGAGGTTTTTCAGTGCCCAAACTATAGCGAGGAGCTCTCGCTCGTTGGTTGCATAATTTTTTTCGTTGTCCCGCAGCACTCGTGATATCATTGTGATGGGGCGGCCATCTTGTGATAGTACTGCTCCCAATCCAGAGCCTGACGCATCAGTCGTCAAGTCAAATGGCTTTTTGAAGTCCGGGTAGGATAGCAGAACGTCCTCTGATGCCAGGATCTCTCTCAGCCTGTCAAATGTTTCTCTCTGTTCCTTGGTCATATCTATGTCGACTTTTCTCGACTGATATTTGCTAATTTTACCATTTTCTCCCTTTAGGATATTCGTTAAGGGTCTTTTTTTTTTATGAAGCACCTATAATAGCTTGCTAGTCCCAGGAAAGATCTGAGTTCGTATAACGTTCTAGGCGGGGGGAATTGTTTTATTGCTTTGATCTTCTCAGGTGAAGTTCGTAGCCCTGTTTGAGACACTATGAATCCCAAGTATTCGACGCTTTTTTTGAAGAACTTTGACTTTTCTTGGGACACTCTCATGCCCGCCTCTAAGAGTTTCGTTAAGGCCCAATCCACGTCCCTAACATGGTCCTCTTTTGTTTTGGAAAATATTATAACGTCATCGACATACACATAGCATATCTTTGAAATTCCTTCCCGGAGGACATCGTCGATGGCCCTCTGGAAAATGCTCGGGGCATTTTTAAGTCCAAATGGCAGTCTACAGAGTTCGTATTTGCCGTTGTTGATTGAAAAGGCTGTCTTTTCCCTGTCCTTTTCTGCCAGCTCTATCTGATAAAAGCCTGACTTGAGGTGGAGTGTCGTAAAAAATTTCGACTCGCCCATATTCGACAGTATTGTCGAGATGGTAGGGATAGGGTATCTATCGTCTACGGTTTTTTGGTTGAGTTTTTCTAAAGTCGATAACCAATCGCTTCTTTTTAACCCCATTTTGGTCAGTTCCTTTTTTGTCCACAACCCGGGTAGGGTTATTATATGGGGACTTGGATGGCCTTATTACGCCGTCCGCAAGAAGTTGTTTAACCTCTGCATTGACGAATTCGGTTACACCCATGGGGTGCGGGTATGACTTAGAGTATACCGGTTCCCCATCTGTTTTAATCGTTGCCAATGTGTTTATGTTGAAAGGCAGCGCTTCGTCCGGATCGGCGAAGGCTTTATGATTTTTTACAATCATTTTATCGAAGGTGGCTTTAATTGCCAGAGGAACGTCCTCGTCATCGATTTTTATGAAGTTAACGTTTTCCGCTTTAGCAAACTGGATCTTTTCAGTTCCATTGCTAGTGTGCAGAACATTTTTAGTAAAATCGAGCTTCGCATTCACTTGTTTAAGTAAGTCGAGTCCGATAATGCCGTTAAAATCCTTAAGGTCGTTAAGAATGAAAAAGGGTGTTTTTACGTTGAACACTAAAACTAGACATTTTTTATTTATTTTAGTAAAGCCATGGATCGACTTTACTGTGAAGGGTTTATCAGCTGCCACGATGCCTTTCAGCCCCGGGAGTGGAGTAATGTAATTTTTAGAGGTGCCTGTGTCGATTAATAGTTTTATTTCTTTTCCTGCTACCGTACGTGTAATGTAAGGAAGCAAGGATTTTATTCTAAAAAATTTTAGGAGTCTTCTCCAGCTAACTCGTCCTCTACCTCCGTGGTGCTTGCTTGCCCAACGAAGTCATATTTCTCATCGTCGGTTTTTTCTTACGGCATGAAGTTTATTTTTCGTTGGGATCGTGTCGACCCCATTTGCCACGCCGTGGGCTGCTTGAACCTGGAGGAGGTTCTAGTGCTGGTTGGCTTGGACCTGCGCTATTATATGGTTTTTGTTTAAAAGAACCGCTCTGATTAGTTGCTCCCTTTTGGGTCCTGACAAAGTGAGGGTTCTTTTTTATCGCCCCCTGGCTTTGGTTCTGTTCATAGTTTTTCCACCCCGTTTGTCGCTGGTTGCTCGGCCTAAATATCTTTTCCTCGCTGTGGCGGGCGAAGGTGGCTGCGAAAGCGCTTCTGTCATTACTTGCCTCAGCTTCTTGAGCTAATGCCAAGGCTGATGGTAAGTCTCTTGGTTGCGCCGGAAAAACGGCTATTTTCAATAACTTTTTTAAGCCAGATATGAACGCATGTAAAGCGTCATCTCTGTGCTGTTCATTTAGGACTGCCGCCGCGGTGGCGTCGTGAGTCATGATTGTTTTGTTGGTAAGAAGCGTTAGCTTCCGTTCGATCTCGTCATAGTATTTAAGAAGGGGAAGTTCTCCCTGTCTTGATAGACTTAACTCTTGTTTAATTACGTGTGCTGGAGTTTTGTCCGCATACGTAAAATCCAACCTTGCCAGTATGGCATGAAAGTTAAACACTGTGTTAAACGAGGCTAATACAGCCGCTGCCGCGCCCCGTACCTTATTTTTAAGTATTCCTACAGCCTGGTAATGTCGGCTGCTGCCTTTGTATGGCTCAAATACCCTATATGCTGCAGTAGCAGCCTGCCTCCAGGAAACATAGTTTTCTTGCTTTCCGTCGAACTCCGGGACAGATTTTACCATGTCCAGGGGTTCGTTATATTCTTTTCCCGGTTATATTTCTATTTCCAGAAAAGTCTGAATTTTCGGAGTTTTATCCTTTAATGAGCATAACTCCCCCATAAGTTTGGCTAATTTTTCATCGAATAACTCTTGTTGCCTTTGGAGCGCGCAGGCTATGGCAGCTTCCATGCTCGCAATTTGTTCAGCCAGCATTTCTTCTGTGTTCTGGGTTCGTGCGTTTTTAAAGTCAAGAACACTGTCTCGGATGTGTGGTACCCTGCTGGTCGATGGGTGACAATCTCTTTCAGATTGATTCTGTTCTGACTTCTGCCTTTCTACTCTTGTCTTCAAAAGTTTTTTTGTATTCTTCTAGAACTTCTTCGTCCGATGAGACGTTGTCGCTATTTCTATACATGAGTCAGAAAAAAAATATCGTGGGTTCCACAAAATTTAATCAAGGGTTTGTTAAAAAAATATTTTTGCACCTATTATTTTTTGCAACAAAATTTAAATATCAAAAAGAACGTTTTATTAAAAAAATGTTTTGTATTTTTTTGTGACGGAAATCAGGCATCAAAAATATAATTTTTTCTTACTAAAAATTCTCCAAAAAATATAACTGGTTTATTTTATTATATGAAAATTTGAATTTTATTCGTTTTTAAGTGTCAATGAGATTTATTTTTGAAATATTTGCATTAGCGAACACTTAGGACAAAAAACCTACTCACATGTTCTTATATTTATTTCGTCTTCGAGTTCTATGTTTTGTCGACGGCTTTTGCCGCCACTGGTACTACCGCAGTCGTTGTCGCTGCCGCTGGTGTTGTCGCTGCCGCCGCTGTCGCTGCTGTTGTCGCTGCCGCCGCTGGCGCTGCTGTTGTCACTGTTGCTGCCGTTATCGCTGCCGCTGCTGTTGTCCTCTTAGGGAGTAATTTCTTGAACTTCCCGTTGCAGACGGTTTGTTTTCACTGGTTAAGAGCAATTTTTTCCAGTTTTCCCTCACTTTGTTAATAGTTAAATATTACGGTTTGATTTGCGTATTTATTTTTTTAGTGCCAGTTCTTGACCGCACTTTATATTTTCACTTGCATCTATTGCACTGGATCGCATGTGTCGTTGATTTTACTTTTTATTTTCACTTGCAATTTCTTGCACTTGGATCGCGTGAGTATCGTTGAGTTGGGCGACAATTATAAAGCCGTTGGGTATTTATTTTATATTATATTTATTTCCATACGCCCGTAAGTGCATAGGTATTTTATACAGAGTTAGTTCTCTGGAGTACAATTTTTGACTAAACTAAAGAACCTATCCAACTGCAGCTTGAGACCTTTGCCTGACTGCAGCGCTGTCGCCAAGGTGCCAGGTCAGCGTTTTGTCCCTGCCCGTGGCGATCACTCGCTCCGCGAGTGCTCTGTTCTGACTCCGGGTACTTGCACCCGGAACGCGCGGTCAGCGGTTTCTTCGCTGCGCGTGCAGGCCACCGGATATGGTCTGCAACTCGGCAGTTTCTTCTCTTGGGAACTGCCTGTGTGCATATTCTATAGAAAGCAGCGGAAGTCTAAGTTCTGTGGCGCTCACATATTTGGTAAAGAAATCTTGTTTGGTTTCATTAAATGTGAAAAAGCTTTCAATAATTGCGTGAAGACATTTGGAAATTAATGTACATTTAATTTATTTATTTAGTTAGTTTTATGTAAAAAAAATTAAATTAATCATTAAGCTGAAAAAGAAATTTGGAAAAGTGTCAAACGTATCCTTATACAAATAAAATATGTAAGAAAAGGCAAACGTGCGTATGAGAAATGTACTTCAAAAATACTTTTCGCACCGCCAACTTCTAAACTTCTAATTTCTTTTATGCATTAAGGTCACGCCAAAGCTATAAAAAGGGGCTAAGAGTATGACCTTAAAAATGTTCAGAAGAAGTCCACCCCAATAAGCACTTGTATTTGGTAAACTTTACTGGAAGTCTCTTTTCTGTTGTTCATGTGTACAAAACTCTAACAGGAATTTGTACCAACTAATCCCGATGTATTTTGTTTTCCACAGAATCAGATAGAGCTAATCGTCAGCAATTGGAAGTCCTATCGGCGGCCGAGCAGCTGCGGCTTCGTCGTCACAGCGAAGGCAACGCCCCTAAACAGAAAAATCAACCTCGCAAGGGCCAGCCTGAAACGCATTCACAGTCCGATTCGCAGTCCGTTGTAGCAGGAATAAGTGGCCAGCAAAATATGTTCAGGGAAAGCCGAGGGGTCTCGTTGCACGACTCCGCGTCCACAAATACAAATCCGGGCTTATTAAGCGAGGGACAGCTTAACGGGGATCCGAAAGCGGGGCTGGAACAACAAATCCGCTGCCGGAACACGAAGTGCGAACAAAGTTCCTCGCCAAACGGTGCAAAGAAGTTCTTCAAGTCATGCCATAATTGTTCCCATCTATACTGTTCGCGTGAATGTCGACGAGCCCACTGGGAGAAACATCGCAAGGCGTGCCTGCACTCGCGCGCTTCCAACCTCTGTCGCCAGGTGCTAGCTACCTGCAAAGACGACCTAGACTCGCAGCGCCACCTTAGTCTGCTGGCGCGCAAAGGAAGCATTTCACAGGGGCGGGGCGTGGTGCGGGTGCTCTTTCGCAGTGCCGAGGCCGCTGAAGGCTTCATTAAGAAAGGGTTCCAGTGCATGGGGGAGGCCAATTACGTGCGCTGGCCGGACCTTATGCCCGCCGAAATGGGACTGGAACTGTACTCTGAGCTCCTTAAACTCAGCACAGAGTACAAACCGGAGACCAAGATGCTAATTTACATGGCCATTTGCGTGGTGTCCGAGGCACCGGGCATGTGCGCTGGGAGCGTCAACTGGTCAGCCGTTGCCCCAAACTGAAGCTCTGTAAGACGATGATGGTCGATCTGGAGAAAAAGCAGACGGAGCTCCAGCATCCGCCGTCGGGAGTGGATGTGCCAGAGCGTACAGAGATCCTCATCCTCACCTTCAACTTTGACCAGCGCTCGTTGCACTACAATCGAGAGCTGATCCTCTCCAACATTCTGGACATCCTGTCAAGGCGCGGTGTCACGTTACGCAAACATTATCCGGAAATACTTCAGCGCCTGCAGGCCTACAGCGAAGGCCAGAGCGACAAGTTCAACCCAGTGACTCTGCATCCGCGTGACATTCAAACGGGACAAGGCTTTGTATGCATCATTATGCCAGTGCACTCGGAGGGCGAGCTTATCAAGCTTCCTTCAGCGGCGGACGGTGTCAATCGAGTGACTGCAATAGACGTCGGATGTCCCGCGACTCTTGCCCACCTGGATGAAGATGAGCTGCTCCAATCCACATCCAAGGATAGCTGATTAAGGGTCGACGAGAATAACTGCAGCAGCAGCAAAGGACGTCACTGTGGAAGAAGTGGCAGTGCCTTACTTTACAGCGACGCCTTGGGATGTGGCAGGGAAAGTACCCGTATGTGAGCCATTTTATAACCCCAGTTATTTAACGCATCTTTCATATTGAGCGGTCTTCCATTTTTGTTCGATTTTTATTTTACATTCAATTATTAAAAGAGTTACAATTGAGATGTAAACATAGCACTATAATTTAATAAAAATTAATTAAATTGTCAAAGAATGACAAAAAAAATGCTTTCCTTGAAGAAAGTGTACGATGACGTATCATTTTGGTGAAATATGGCAAGTAAATAAATCAAAATACTTATTTTACCCGTTACTCGCAGGACAAAAGGGTATATTGTATTTGTATGTAACAGGTAAATGTAAGCGATTCCGACCCTATAAAGTATAAATACTCGTATTCTTGATCATGATCACTATCCGAATCGATCTAGCCATGACGGTCTGTCTGTCCGTCCGTATTAACGTCGAGCTCTTAAGATCTAGAGATTTGGGTTTGGCATGCCAATTCTAGTGTTTCTCACGTAGCGCAAATTTATTTCAAAAGTTTGTCATGTCGCTCAGAGACATGTTAGACCACAGGTATTTGACTTTGTGTATGTGTTTTTTGGAAATCGAGCTATCATTTTTTTTAGAAGTTATTGGCAATTATGTTTGGTGACGTAACTGCATGTTCGAAAAACGGAGCTAGTGCCCGAAGAACAGCGGAAAACACACTTACTAGATCCTCGCACTTAATGTGTGTGAGAAATTTGCACGGGGAAACTTGTCAATGTATGTGTGGTTTTATAATGTTCGTGTGTACTCTGCCCTGCTATGCATAAAAAAAAAAGAAACGCTGTAGCGGGGGAAGTAGTGCTGCTCGCTCCTAGCTTGTAGTGTTTTCAATGTATATAGTTCGGCCAAAGGCGCCACATGAAGCCCCATTTTTTTTGGGAGTATATTTGTTTAAAATTTGTAAGCTGAGTAAGGGGTATCTAATAGTCGGGTTACTCGACTATAGCGTTCTCTCCTGTTTTAATATTTGGTAGGACCCTCACGATTTTTAGGAACGTCCAGAGAACGCCTCCTCGTCGCTTTACCGCGTTTTAAAGGAATTTCTGTATGGATTGGAACACTGGTAATGTATCGCGCTTGTTTTATTGTCAGTTGTACAAATTTAGCAGAGTCGATCTAGTCATATCCGTCTGTCTGGCAGTCTGTCCGTCCGTATAAACGTCGAGTTCTTGAAAATTATAAAATGAGGGAGTTATAAAATCGGAAGATAATAGCATATATGCTATATGCTATATGCTATATTTGAAAAAAATTAAAACTTTGTTTTTTAATTTTTTTCGTTCTTCAAGATATAATATGTAACGCTTGTGGCAGGTAAATCGATGGGCAGTGCCATCTATGAGGCAAAAACCGAAAGTGTCGCCATCTAGTGGTCAGTTGGGTGCCGCGATTGGGGTAAGAATTTTCGGAGACGAAGAGGCAACAGAGTCAATTGTCATGATCCCGGAAAACGAAGAGTTATTCTATGGGGGGCTAATTTAGCTTCCCGCCCAGAGCCACGATCTGCTGGCTTTCTTTCCCTTTTGGGCAGCCATCGAGTGCGGTTTAATTCAATTGTAAGTCTCGTACTTAATTAGTTGGTGAGAGTTTGGTTGAAAATGATATCTCTATAGTGGCCTTGTGTAAAGTGACGGGTAGAATTTCCGGATTCGATATAGCGCTAAATCCTGTTTATGGGTAAGAAATGAAATGGCTGGATTGCAGACCCAAAAGTGTTTTTTGATTTAGGTTTGGCGCTTAGTATCCGATATTGGATCCGGCCGTTGCTGTAGAGGGAACAATTCATCAAGACACCCAAAAGAAGAGCGAAGTCATCCGACGGGAGGGAAATTATCGTCGCATAAGGGGTCTCAAAGGCCTAAGAGTCCCCTGAGCTAATTATTTAATCCGCCTAAGTCGCTGGGAGCGGAGTTAGGATAAAGAGAGGGCAAAAGAGTCAAAAAGAACTCGAGATGTAACACCTGCCCAAATTACATATAATATTTATATTCCCTCTTCATCATCTTCGTTATCTCCCGCCTGCGATCGTAACTTAGCGAAGCTCAGCTTGGCAGGCAGTTTTTCGGTTATCTAGGTTAGGTTGATCTAGGTTAGACGCTTCGGTCCACGGTCCGACAAAAATTCAATTTAACTCGGCTTATAACAATACGGAATAATTGTTAAGTCGCCGCACGGAATGTAAGGCAGTTCAGAAAGCCAAAGATCGGTCGGAGTTTGCCGAAAGTGGATAGTTTATAAGCTATTTTATAAGTTTTTTTCCTTTTTTTTTTGTTGTCTAGGTAATGTGAAATAGGCCAGTGAGAGTGAAAGAGTAAGAAAAAAAGGAAAAGAAAAGGAAAGTGCAGTGATAGTTAGAAGGCCAGAAAAGCTTTAACAATGAATAGCTAGAAGCACGAATTGCTTTAAGCATTATTTATTTTAATTTTTTTTTCGGTGGACAAACAAGTCAATGTGTAAAAAAGGAAGGGAAGAACTGCAACGGAAAAGAAGAGAAAAAATTTACTGTTGTTTTGCACAGTGGGCTTGCAGTGTACATATATAAAGAAATTTGAATTTTCAGCCTAAGGTGCACCTACGGAAGCGCTTTCGTCGGTGGATCTCCGGAATGTTGGTGAGTCAGATATCACGTTTTATTAATATGTCTTTGTAAAATATATATATCAAGTGAGTTATTACGCGTCCCACCGTACAAAACCTAGCAGTTCGAATAGTCCATAAAGGAGAAGAAAAAAAAAAAGGGAGCGGATTTACCATCTCTCTTGTCTCTCAAATTTTTGAGTGAGAAGAATTTCGAAATAAGTAAAACAAACCACTCAATTTGATTTCGCCGTGAGCTTATCACTGCAATTTTCTGCCATTTCCGCATTCTCACTCTCGAATAATATTTTTTTGGTTTTGATTCGTATTACCATCTTACTTCGAAGATTAATTTAATAATTTAATTGTATTGCATGTATTTATGTTCTCATTTAATATTTTTTCAATATGTTCTCTAATTTTAGGAATTTGAATTAGGTTTTAAATATACTTTATAATGGTTGGCTAAGTTATATTTTTGTTTGCCTTCGACTAGGATGAGTCCCCGGTAGAACCCGAGTCAGTAGAAGGGGCCGTTCGATAATGTGATGGGGAGTTTTCGGTAAAGAACGGCCAAGGCAGGGAGGGCAAATGTGGTTCCGTTAGAACACCCGAGGAACTTTAGGAATTCCATTAATAATAATAACTATCCCTCTTCGTGCTGGCGCGGATTCACATGATTTTTCCTACCCCATACCACTTGTCGCTGCACGCGAAAATTCGATAAAATTTTAGAATTTACTGGCTCGTGACGAAGGACAAGATCACCACCCCAAATAGCCGACAAGGAACAGCTGGACCGTCGCGCGTGCGTCCTTGTCGTCATGCAACAACATCCTAGCCACGTACTCGTTACAAATACTGGTTTAATATGTCAGAATTACGATTGAAATTTCATTCCATTAAAGTAATAAATGAAAAAAAAAAATGTATTTAAATTTAATTTGTTTTGGACATAGTAATGGTTTAAAATCTTAGAATTGCTCTTTTAATTTTATTAAAAATGGAAAACGATTTCAAATTGCTGCCATAGAAACGATCGAATAATTGAGCTTAAAATCGTCATAGCTTTAATGTTTTTAAACATACACGCATATAATCGAAATTTAGATGTTTAAAATAATATTAAATCTTCGCAATAGGTGCAAGGGTATATAACGATTTTAAGTCTACTGCCGCCGCTCTGCTGCTACTGGATTAGATAGGGCCTGGTGATCGCTGATGTAGAAAGACAGATTCAGAGAACTGTTAGCAAGGGGCAGGGGTGCTGCACGCTCTTATCTTAGTGTTGGCAATGCAATTCGACAGATGGAGTCACCTATTTTTTTGTGGGAAAATTTTAGTTTGAAGTTTTTTAGCTGTCTTAGTCTTAGTTCTGTGGCGCTCACATATTTGGTAAAGAAATCTTGTTTGGTTTCATTAAGTTTGAATAAGCTTTCAATAATTGCGTTAAGACTTTTGGAAATTAATGTGCATTTAATTTATTTATTTAGTTAGTTTTATGTAAAAAAAATTAAATTAATCATTAAGCTGAAAAAGAAATTCGGAAAAGTGTCAAACGTATCCTTATACAAATAAAATATGAAAGAAGGGGCAAACGTGCGTATGAGAAATTAACTTCGCACCGCCAACAACTATTTTGTAAAACTTCTAATTTTTTTTATGCATTAAGGTCACGCCAAAGCTATAAAACGAGGCTAAAAAATGTTCAGTCTCGTTGCACGACTCCGCGTCCACAAATACAAATCCGGGCTTATTAAGCGAGAGACAGCTTAACGGGAAGCCGAAAGCGGGACTGGGACAACAAATCCGCTGCCGGAACACGAAGTGCGAACAAAGACGACCTAGACTCGCAGCACCACCTTAGTCTGCTGGCACGCAAAGGAAGCATTTCACAGGGTCGGGGCGTGGTGCGGGTGCTCTTTCGCAGTGCCGAGGCCGCTGAAGGCTTCATTAAGAAAGGGTTCCAGTGCATGGGGAGGCCAATTACGTGCGTTGGACGGACCTTATGCCCGCCGAAACGGGACTGGAACTGTAGTCTGAGCTACTTAAACTCAGCACAGAGTACAAACCGGAGACCAAAATGCTAATTTACGTGGCCATTTGCGTGGTGTCCGAGGCACCGGGCATGGGACAGGCGCCGGTGCGCTGGGAGCGTCAACTGGTCAGCCGTTGCGCCAAACTGAAGCTCTGTAAGACGATGATGGTCGATCTGGAGGAAAAGCAGACGGAGCTCCAGCATCCGCCGTCGGGAGTGGATGTGCCAGAGCGTACAGAGATCCTCATCCTCACCTTCAACTTTGACTAGCGCTCGTTGCACTACAATCGAGAGCTGATCCTCTCCAACATTCTGGACATCCTGTCAAGGCGCGGTGTCACGTTGCGCAAACATTATCCGGAAATATTTCAGCGCCTGCAGGCCTACAGCGAAGGCCAGAGCGACAAGTTCAACCCAGTGACTCTGCATCCGCGTGACACTCAAACGGGACAAGGCTTTGTATGCATCATCATGCCAGTGCACTCGGAGGGCGAGCTTATCAAGCTTCCTTCAGCGGCGGACGGTGTCAATCGAGTGACTGCAATAGACGTCGGATCTGCCGCGGCTCTTGTACACTTGGATGAAGATGAGCTGCTCCAATCCACATCCAAGAATAGCTGATTAAGGGTCGACGAGAATAACTGCAGCAGCAGCAAAGGACGTCACTGTGGAAGAAGTGGCAGTGCCTTACTTTACAGCGACGCCTTGGGATGTGGCATGGAAAGTACCCATATGTGAGCCATTTTATAACCTCAGTTATTTAGCGCATCTTTCATATTGAGCGGTCTTCCATTTTTGTTCGATTTTTATTTTATATTCAATTATTAAAAGAGTTACAATTGAGATGTAAACATAGCACTATAGTTTAATAAAAATTAATTAGATTGTCAAAGAATGACAAAAAAATGCTTTCCTTGAAGAAAGTGTACGATGACGTATCATTTTGGTGAAATATGGCAAGTAAATAAATCAAAATACTTAATTTACCCGTTACTCGCAGGACAAAAGGGTATATTGTATTTGTATGTAACAGGTAAATGTAAGCGATTCCGACCCTATAAAGTATAAATACTCGTATTCTTGATCATGATCACTATCCGAATCGATCTAGCCATGATCGAGCTTTCATTTTTTTTACAAGATATTGGCAATTATGTTTGGTGACGTAAATGCATGTTCGAAAAACGGACCTAGTGCCCGAAGAACAGCGGAAAGCACACTTACTAGATCCTCACACTTAATGTGTGTGAGAAATTTGCACGGGGAAACGTGTGTGGTTTTATAATGTTTTTGTGTACTCTGCACTGCTATGCATTAGAAAAGAAACGCTGTAGCGGGGGAAGTAGTGTACACCCAGAAAAAAGTAGAACGAATAATTTTAGCACGAACGTTCTTGAAAATCGGCCGAATAATTCTTAAAATTTTTAGGACGAACGTGTACAGAATAAGTACGGGTCATACTTGATAATAGTATTTACAATTTTTTTTTTTAACATACAGAGAAAATATATTTTATAGCTTTAATTCTGATTATAATGTCTATAAATAATAACAGAATTATAAAAAAAGCATTTAAATCTATAAATTAAGCATTTTTTCACTAGCAGACATACGATTATACGTTAATTTTGTACATTCGAGCACATTTGTGTATATCGATACACATCAGTGTTATCGGTCGATATCTTCTTTTCGGCTAGTCAATCGCAAAGCTGCCTTACTTTAAAACGAGAAGTGCGCAAGTAAGAGATCCGAGTCGCAGCGCAAAAAAATGGAAAGAGAATCGCCCAAAAAGCTGGAGGACGCGTTGGAAGAAATGGGAATGCAGGGTGTGCTGCCGTACCTGCAGGGTAAGTAATTGTGCATTAATGTGAAACAATAAACTATTAGCAAATGTGGTAACATAAAAGAGAAGCGATGTCGTCAATAAAATTAAAATTCGCGTGAATTAAGTTAACTTACGAATTAAAGTAAAACAAACTAATACTTTAATATAACAAAACGGAGTAGTCGTTAATAAAATTATATTTCGCGCGAATTACATTTTTGTTAATTTATGTGCCTCTTTCCTGATTCCGAAAACAACAAGAACAATGCAAAACATTCTTGTGCCAGTTATCGCGACTTTTTCCAATAAAAACTAGTAAAAATAAGAATTGGTGTTAAATCAGAGTTTATAAAAAATAAATAAAAAGGCTGACGGAAATTTTTACAAGGGCACATACATACATACATACATATGTATATATATATGTGAACGAGCGCTTTACCGTTCCTTTTTGTTTTCTATTCCTCTTTTTCGGAACTCAGTGCGGTACAGTTGCTTTTTTTTTCTTAGTAAAAAAAGAAGGAGTAAATTCGCGTGCACACATGTACATGCATACGTTTGCTGTTTGTTGCTGTTTTTTTTAGTTCGTGTATTGGAATTTGCTTCTTAGAAAAATCATTTTAATAGTTTTTATATTAATTTCATACAGAAGCTGGAGTGACTTTGTCACTATTAGAAAGTGTGACAGAGGAGGAGCTAAAGGAAGCAGTTCCCCAATTGGGACTGCGTATGCTATTCAAGCGGAAGCTTACAATTTGGAGAGAAAAAAATGTAAGTTTAATAATAGACATTTTTTAGAGTAGTTTTTAACGCAATATTTTATTTAGAAAATTACCAAGGTCAGCGCACGCCAAAACGAAAACGAGACCAATTTTGTGCTCCACAAGGTAATTATTTTTTATAAATTATAGTTTTTTTTAATTTTGTATATATAAAATGAACAATTTATTTTTGTTGCAGAGCATTCGTTCGATTATAGAGGCGAAGGAGCATGGAAAAACGTTAATTAATGAAGGGAATCTTGTTGAGGTGGATAGAATCTGGCTGATCAACGCAATAGTTGAGGAAGCCATCAACAACTACATTGCCATAAAAGTCGGCGACTTTCCCAAACTTGTTGATGAAATTGTTTTAATTTTTCCCAACGAAAGCCTGAACAAGGTAAGAATATTGGTATATATTTAAAAATATAATATTATTACATATACGAATGAAAACCGATTTTTGCAAAAGCTGCAAGGGTATAGAAAATCGGCTTGCCGAAGTTTACTTCCTTTACTTTCAAAATAATTCCTATTGTTTCCATAAAAGCTTATGCTTTAGTCGATCGATCTCAACGAAATTTAAATTCTGAAATATTCAACCAATACTATATTTAAAAAAAAAATAATAATAAAAATTAACAAAGCTAAATTTTTTCATATATTATTATTTCATATTTTCTAAGCATTATATTTAAAAGTCTGTTTATCGTACTATTATTTAAAGGACTTTTATTTTATCGAACGTGAAAAGTACAAGAATCCGGGAGGAAAGCTGTACTCGAAGTACAAAAACAAGCGACATCAACTTAACAAAGAGAATTCCTCGGAGACAAGAAGGGAAAGGAACGCAAGAGTAGGCAGTATCAGAACTGACAACGAAAGTGAACATCTTGGTACAGAAGTTGATGAAGGAGTTGCCAAATCTTTGAAAGCAATTTTAAAGAGAGACTGTTCAGATTGGAAAGACGTTTGCGAGAAGTGGCAACAAACTTTTCATATTCGTCAAAAGGACCTGAACCAATTAAGTGCTGCTGAGTTTGTTAAAGCCTGGCCAAGACTTGGCCATGCTCAAGCACCCGAATTAGTAAGTTATTCTTTATGTGTAATAAAACATTTAAAATAAGTTATTTATTATGAGATTCAGAGATTCAGTCGTTTAAGGAATACCCAAAAAGACTAAACATCTTTTTGAAACAATGAAATACATTTTTAAAACATTTTCGGTTTGCTTGACTTTGATCAATAATAATCATGCTCAACTGTAGGGCTTTCATTTAATTTTGTCTTAAAGTTGTAGAACTTTTTTTTAAGCGGAATTACGGTTCTATACAAATTTGGAATTTAATGGTAGCCACTTAATTTCTGTTAAAAAATGTTAAAATCTTTTTAAAATATAATTCGAAAGCCGAATAGTTGAACTTTATTATTGAAAGAATTCTATTACTTGTTATTGAGACGCATTTTTGGTAATTGTAGTTTTCTTTTATTTATACTACACAGGTAAATATAGATTTTAAACAGCTTTACCCAGACAAAGTCCACAATTTGTTGTGTAAATGGGACGACTTTAAACGCAATATGCTTCCCTTTTACGAAAAAAAATACAATACGATCTCAGCAGGCAACAACTTGATCAAGCAAAGTCGGCAATAAAAGAAGGTAATTTAATTTGTTTGTTATTACAAGTAAATCGCGAGGTTCACAAGCACTCAACAAAACTCCTTAATTTTAAAAATAAGGCAATTGACCTAATTTAAGGACAACTTACATTAAATTTTAGTTTAGAAAAACAAGACCTACAACGAAGTTTAAGGCAATAATAAAGAGAATTGCCTTTTTTCTGAGTGAATTAACCTAACTAATTTTCTTTCATTGCAGATGCCCAAGATTTTTTGATAACAATTTTGCTCAATGCCGTGCTGCCACCGTCAGCGCGTTTTGAAAATGGAAAAGGGAAGAAGCATAAGAAGTTGACCATAGCAGACGCGCAGGATTCAATGGTGATGCGTTTGGCTTGTCTTAACGACTTAAAGCGCCAAATTAACAAAAAAGTGTCGTTGCACTACATCGAGGGATCAACTCTTCAACCCTTCGTCATCGTTCAGAGCTCTTCGGATGTAGATATCCAGGGCTTTTATGTTTATTTCGATGAACAACTATTTAAATTTGATTCCTTTCTTATAAGTCTTGACATTTGTTTTAAAATATTCAACGCGTATGGTCTTAAGTATCCAAAGCCTTGTGAGCAAGCTTGGACATTGATTCAAATTTTCATATATGAGATAGAAACCAAATTCGATAAGAAATCGTCAAATTTGTCATCAATATTAAGTTATTTGAGAAATTAAAACTAAAATGTTTGTGTGCTTTAGATGTCAAAAGTCGCTTCCAAACCCAAAGCTATTAGTTTCGCATCTTAAAATAAGCCATTTATTATATAGAAAATCTTTAAGACTCATTTGTAAACAACAGAACTGTGAACAAGTCTTTTCTAATTTTTCACACTTTCGCCAGCACTTAGACAAAATCAAAAGCCAATACCAGAGTATGGAGAATTGCCATTTTCAATTAGAGATCACTGTTCTATAATTTCTTCCTACTCAAAGTTTGATTTTGAAAAAGCTTACTTACGCAAAAAACACGTCTCTAACGAAGTAGTATCTTTGTCAATGTTAAATTATGAAACTGAATCAATAACAAATGAAAATGGTTTGACAGAATCTGGCAATACACAGTCAAAGCCCAATTTTAGTTTAAAAACATTAAAAAACAAAGCTGTTCATATTTCCTTTCTACTTCACGAACTTAAGTATATGCCAAGAAGCCATGTAATCTCAATACAAAATATAATTAGTTTTTTAACGTATGAAATAGCTTCTACATTAGAAGTCCATTTAAAATTTTGTTTGAACGACGAAATTAAGAACATTTTGAATTTTACTAAAGATCCGTTTAACGAAATTTGTACCGAGCACCAATTTATTGACGCCTTAAAACTTTTAAGTTTATATGAGGAACCGGAAAATTTCTGAAATTGTTTCATGTGGAAACCCTACGTTAGGTCCAAAAATATACGATATATTAATAATGCCAATGGCTTTAAACACAAATGATTTCAGAAATTTTGCAAGTGGTGAGCTTTTCAAAAATATTTTAAAAAGTTTGGATTCGGAAACGGTTGTTCCTTTTATAATATATCTTGATGACTTTCAAATTAACAATCCGCTGGGCACCCACACATTTTCAATTTGCGGTGTGTATATTAATTTTCCATTAATGCCACAGTACTTGTTGTCCAAATTGCAGTATATTTTTAATATGGCCTTTATTTCAACAGCAAATCTAAAGCACTGTGGAAACGAAGTTTCATTTTATCATTTAGTTGAGCAAATAAAAATTTTAGAAAATGGAATCATGCTAAAAGTCGACAATGAAACTAGAAAAGTTTGCTTTGTTTTGTCATTAATAGTATGCGATAATTTGGCTGTAAATAGCATTCTCGGATTTGTTCAATCTTTTAACTCAAAACGCTATTGTCGGGTATGTAAGCGAACTAAGTCTGAGATGCAACTAGACTGCACGGAAAACAAGAAAAGTCTAAGAAACGAATATACAAATGCAAAGGATATAAAAGACAAAGATTTTCAAGAAACAGGCATTAAAGTGGAATGCGTTTTTAATAATTTAAAAACTTTTAGAGTCTCGAATAATTTCTGCTTTGATTTAATGCACGATGTCCTTGAAGGAGTATGTGTTTATGATATATGTAACGTACTTTTAGCTTTAATTAAAAAAAAAAATAATAACTCTTGATGAAATTAATTCCAGAAAAGTATTGTTTCCATTTGGTGAAACAGAAATAGGAAATAATTCTGTTAAAATTGAATTAAATCGTTTAAAAAAGTTCAACTTAAAAATGACTGCATCAGAAGTTGCTACTTTTATATACAGTTTACCGTTAATGATTGGAGACATTGTGCCAGAAGGATGTGAGGAGTGGGAGGTGCTTTTAATATTGTTAGATATCATGGATTTCTTGTTTAGATCAAAATACAATTTAAGTGAGTTATGCTGCCTAAGAAAGTTAGTTGAAAAACATCACTCGCTATATGTAAGTCTTTTCAGTTCTTTAAAGCCAAAACATCACTTTTTAGTTCATTATGCCACTGCAATTCAAAAATGTGGGCCGTTAAAATTTCTCTGGTGTATGCGTTTTGAAGCAAAGCATAAAGATGCAAAAATATACTTTCATAATGTCAATTCGAGGATAAATCCTCCACATACACTAGCTATTAAATCAGGATTAAAATTTTCAAAATTTGTTTTTGATCACCAAAATTTCTTAGAGCCGGTTTTAACTGTAAATAACGAATTAAACTCCAAAAATGCTCATGACGAACTGTTTAAAAATTTGTTAAAGGAAAAGTTTTCGGACTGCAACAAATTCCATTTGTATGATATCTTAATTTTTAAAGGAACTCGGTACAAAACCAATTACTACTTAGGTGTAATATTAAGTGACTTTGAGTTATTTAAAATTAATTTCTTTTCTGTCTACAACAACGAAGCTTACGTTATATGCCAACAAATTGAAATTACAAACTTTGATAAACATTTTCGTGCATACGTAATTGGCTCTGCTAAAGAATATTGTATTAGAAAGTTAAGTGAATTCGACACTGCTCCTTTGCATTTATATTCTGTAAATAATGATAAAACTCTTGTTCGTATTAAATATGTATAAGTTTCTTAAGAAAAATTGTTCTTATGTTTGTCAAAATATACAATACAAAAGTTGTACTTTTAAATATTAAGAAGTGAATCAGATATAATACTGAAATACCTTTCATTATGAAATTATATTCTTAAGTTAAAAACGTTTTGTACTTAAGAAAAGAATTGTTTATTCTTCAAATAATTATTGATTTCTTGAATAAAACATGATTTGTGCTTAAATTAAAAATATTCATTCTTAATTAAAGAGGGTTTGGTTCTTAAAAGAAGAATGGTTTACTCTCCAAATAAGAATATTTGTTTCTTACATGAAAAATAATTCGTTCTTGAAAATAACAGTATTCATTCTTTAACTACGAATTTTTCTGACTTAAATTAAAACTAGTCGTACTTAAATTAAGAACTGTTCATGCTTAAACGAACGTTTTTTATACTTAATTTGTTCACTTGCACAGTTTAAACTAAGACACTTTAAAACTTGAATAAAGAATTTTTCGTTCTCAAACCAATATCTTTCGCACTTTCTTCAAGCACTTTTGAGTACTTGGACTGATGACGTTCGTTCTTAAATGTAGAACTTCGGGATTGAATAATTCGTACTTGAATATAGTCTTTCGTTCTTAAATCAAAAAAATTCGAATTTACCCTACTTTTGACATCGTTCGTTCTTGAATTGACATCGAAATTCTTGATTTTTTCTATGAGTGTATGTATGTAGTTCGGGAGTATATTTGTGAAAATTTGTTAGCTGAGTAGGAGGTATCTAATAGTCGGGGTACTCGACTATAGCGTTTTCTCTTGTTTTAATATTTGGTAGGACCCTCACGATTTTTAAGAATATCCAGAGAACGCCTCCTCGTCGCTTTACCGCGTTTTAAAGGAATTTCTGTATGAATTGGAGCACAGGTAATGTATCGCGCTTGTTTTATTGTCAGTTGTAAAAATTTAGCAGAGTCGATCTAGTCATATCCGACTGTCTGTCAGTCTGTCCGTCCGTATACAGGAGTTATAAATTCGGATGATAATAGCATATATATATGCGATATTTGAAAAAAATTAAAACTTTGTTGTTTCTTAATTTTTTTTGTTCTTCAAGATATAATACTGGTTTAATATGTCAGAATTACGATTAAAAATTCATTCCATTTAAGTAATAAATGAAAAATAATGTATATAAATTTAATTTGTTTTGAACATAGTAATGGTTTAAAATCTTAGAATTGCTCTTTTAATTTCTTTAAAAATGGAAAACGATTTCAAATTGCTGCCATAGAAACGATCGAATAATTAAGCTTAAAATCGTCAAAGCTTCAATGTTTTTAAACATACACGCATATTATCGAAATTTAGATGTTTTAAATAATATTAAGTCTTCGCAATAGCTGCAAGGGTATATAACGATTTTAAGTCTAATGCCGCCGCTCTGCAAGGAATTTCTGTATGGATTGGAGAACTGGTTATGTATCGCGCTTTATTAATGTATATAATTGATATTTGTTCATAAAAAACAAGGGTTGATACCTATAAAAAATATTTAGGATGCACTTGGACTTTTTTTTCTATATGTCAACTTTTTTCAAAATAATGCTCAGGATCCGATTTCCATAAAACTGTTCTCTCAAAAACTGAACAATGGAGCATAGTCACCACACATTTAATAATATGTGTGCACCTAATTTTTGTAAGTGCTTTGCACTCCCAGTAGTGGGTTTGACAACAACCTTTTTTTTTTGGGTAACAGTGCGGTAATTAAATATGAGGTCCCAATTAATCAATTAATTTTCTGTTTCCTTGTTCTACTTATCATAATCATCGCCCCATACAAAACTATAAAAAAAAATCGTCATAGCTTCAATGTTTTTAAACATACACGCATATAATCGAAATTTAGATGTTTTAAATAATAATAAATCTTCGCAATAGCTGCAAGGGTATATAACGATTTTAAGTCTACTGCCGCCGCTCTGAAAGGAACTTCTGTATGGATTGGAGAACTGGTTATGTATCGCGCTTTATTAATGTATACAATTGATATTTGTTCATAAAAAACAAGGGTTGATACCTATAAAAAAAAATTTAGGATGTACTTGGACTTTTTTTTCTATATGTCAACTTTTTTTAAAATAAAGTATACATATCTATGCTCAGGATCCGATTTCCATAAAACTGTCCTCTCAAAAACTGAACAATGGAGCATAGTCACCACACATTTAATAATATGTGTGCACCTCTTTTTTGTAAGTGCTTTGCACTCCCAGTAGTGGGTTTGACAACAACCTTTTTTTTCTTTGGGTAGCAGTGCGGTAATTAAATATGAGGTCCCAATTAATCAATTCATCTTCTATTTCCTTGTTCTACTTATCATAATCATACCCCCCAAACAAAACTATAAAACATAAGAATATTATCAAGATGGGTGTTTTTGCCGCTAAGCTATGCCTTAAAATCAGTGATTTTGCTTACCGATCCTTCTGCGAAGTTTCTTAAGTATTTTGGAGTTCGAGATGATTTCAAAGCTTCTCACGGTCCCCAACATAAAGAAATTATTGCTTTGAGAAATTCGAACTTTTACGGATGGCAAAGGGGTTAAAAAAGTATATTTTGGTCATTTTTTTGAAAAAGTAGCACTTACTCTTTACTTACTCCGAATATATAACAAATTTTTCTATATGAATCTTTTCGCAAGTTATTAAGCAACGTAAACGGCTACTTTTCTCAGCTTGGAGAAGTTAACGCTGCTTAGGCAAGAATTTCATCCGAAAAGTATCCACCACCAATTTGTTGAGGAAAATGCCACAACAAAATGTTTTCAGGTTAAAGAAAGACTAATCTTAATTTAAGCATACTTATTTGAAAGCAGATACTTTGCAAAAAAATAAGCAAGATGTAAGCAAATGTAATGTTCTATCTTTCTCGCTAATTTTTATATCCTTACAAATGGTAATTTAATTTCAGTCAGAAGGACACATTCCCGAGTTTAACAGCATCATTAGGAGAGTCGATTTAGGCAAAAAACAGAAAACAACAACTAACTTAAGTCAGTCGCTCCGTGATTAATATAAACAAACAGCGAAAAACTTTATTACAAGTCGGTTTTTGTACCATTCGATAGATAAACACTTGGACTGGTTGAGAATTATTTGAAACTTCACTTGTGGCCAATTTCTTTAAAACAAAACATAAATTCTTATTGGCAAAGTAGAACCTCCAGTTTGCAACAACAACTGCACATCGAAAACGACAAACTAGCAGAGAAAGGAGTGAACTGGTAACTGCAAAACAAAAATAAAACCTCATAATGTCTTCTTCTTCGAAAGCCAACTAGCGACACCGCAACAACGCTGGGACTGCCAGTGAGTGCAGCTTATAGCCTTACTTACCGTAGCCTTCAGTAACACTCCGATTTGATGTCCACAGCACTACGGGAAACATGCCAATAAAATTGCAAAACTTGTCGCACAAAGCATGACAAACAATTTGTCTGACCTCCGTATGCATGGCGTGCCGTGCATGGGAGGTGAAATCATTAGAATTCTGTTCAACCAGCTCTGCTTTTCATTGCACCTCACTATTTTGGATTACAGATTGGTATTTTTAGATTTAGGTAAGCAATGTGATCTTAAATACAATGACATGTTCATGTGTAAACATTCTGCAAAGAGCAGATTATCAGCAAGAGTATCATATATACAATTGAAACTAACATGATAATTAATCCTACGTTAAAGGCTCGTGACCTGAAATATGATGAAAATTAGCTACTTTTATTTCATAACGATTTTCTTTTATTTCTTTTAATTCATTTCTCAATTTATTTATTTCTTCCTTATAGTTAATGACAGGTAATGTTAATGGATTGCAAACAACACTTGGAATCTTACCTATGTTAGTTAAATAAGAAACTACTATTGGCTCATTACTTTCTGATTTAAAACTGTGATGGGCTATTAATATTTTGTCATATGTTCTTATAGTGCAACCAGATGCGATAGTAAGAATTCTTGTGGAAAATTATTATATTGTATCCTAGCCTTTGTTAGTTCTGAAACCTTGAATAGCTAACTACTTTTCTTTTGTAACTCAACCCAGTAAGAAATTTCCTGAGGGATTTTTTAATAAACACAATTAAATACAATAATGACTATTTGGTTTAAATGGAGAGATCTCACTCATATTTTGAATTTAAATCTGCAATAATTACATCTGTTTGCGCACTCAGCGCTTGTATTTAAATCACTAGTTGTAGGGCGAGAGAGGGGCCAATAAAGCTTTCGTATGTTCGCTCTTGCGAATTCGCCCCGTCTCTCGCCACCGTAGCATAAGTTAGGTTCTAAGAGAAATTATTGAAATATAATTGTTAGTGATCCATCGAACGTCATCGTAGCCACTCCTTTTCGTCGCGCTTTCGACATAGTTTTCACAAGTTTCGCAATTAAAATCATCTCGAACTACTGCGTTCACAAGTTTTCGCGTTGTTAATACAAAATAGTATTAAATTTTCAACATCGTTCTCGGTTTTCACTGGCATTGGAACTACTCTAAACAAATGGGTAAGGTGTCTACCAAATATGGGGATTTTTACATTCAAAATTAGTTTATTATCTACAACAATTCCCTTAGCCTTTAATAAAGCATAAATTTCATTGAATCTACCATGGTTAATATCTATGAGTAGGTTAATTACTCCTACTTGAATCTTTTCGAATTCCTCAATTAAAGAACCTAACCCTTTAGTTACCATAAATAAATTAATTGACTCTTTATAAACATAGTAGCTTTCATTCAAAACCTGAGTTATATTTTTTATTCTCGATTTTAAAACGCAAATCTTTCGTGGGCCACCCTGTAAATTGACATATTGGTTTTTAATTTTTCGATCGACCACTTTTGTTGCTTTTGTGCAGGTAAATTTGCAATAGACACTTGGCAAACTAACACTAGGAATAACATTGTTGCCATTACTCCAAGTTTATGGATTCTGGGTCTTTTTCGAGCCCCCTTGTCTGTTTCAAAAGACTAGGTGATTTACTTTCTTCGGCTTTAATTCCAGCCAAAGGACAAACTTTCGTAATCGGTCTTAAAATTGAACCATCTTGAAGTTTTGTTTTCACTACTTTAACTCGGTCGTCTTTTCCTTTCTGTACCTCTTCTACTTTTCCAAGGGCCATCTAACGGGGTGACAATTATCTTCTTTTAATAACACTATTTGACCTTTGTTAATATTTTACAAATCTATAAATGATAAAAATTATAACTTTGCTGTTTTCTATTTTTTTTTTTAGTTTGTCCGTCCGTCCGTCTGGCCGTCCGTCTGTCCATCTGTCCGTGCGTTTCTACGCAAACTAGTCTCTCAGTTTTAAAGCTATCTGCATAAAACTTCCCCAAAAGTTGTCTTCCTATTGCAGGTAGTATAAGTCGGAACTTGCCGGATCGGGCGACTATAGCACATAGCTCCCATAGTCCGTCCGTCTTTCCCTCCGCTTCTACGCAAACTAGTCTCTCAGTTTTAAAGCTATCTGCATGAAACTGTCGGAACGAGCCGGATCGGGCGACTATAGCATATAGCTCCCATAGAAACAATCGGAAAAATAAATGATAAAAATTATAACTTTGCTGTCATCAAAATCGGACGACTATAGCATAAAGCTCCCATTGGAACAATCGGAAAAATAAATAAAAAAAATTTAACTTTGCTGTATTTAAATATTTTTTTAGTTCTTTGACATATAGTAATAATTAAATATTTCAGAATTATGGTTTCAATTTCATGAAAATCGGACGACTATATCATATAGCTCCCATAAAAATATTTAAAATTTTTTTTTTTTAATTTAACTTTTTTATTTTGAATTTTTTTTTAGCAATTTTTTTTTGATTAATTAATAATTTGACAGTTCAAAATTACGCTTTTAATTTTATTAAAATCGGAAAACGATATCATATAGCTGTCACAGGAATGTTTTTAAACAAATACGCAAGTAAATCATAATATTAATATTTTTAAAAATATATAGTTTTTGCAATAGCTGCAAGGGTATATGAGCTTCTGCTTGCCGAAGTTTGCTTCCTTTCTTGTTTTTTGAATCAATTTTCATCTATCGGAAATTGTTTCAATAGAACCTAAAGTGGGCCTTCCTATCAGAAAATGAGCTGGTGCTAAGACTTCTAAATCGTCGATGTCAGTATTGGCTGCATACAACATAAGTTATTATTATCCGTAATTATTCTTTTAAGGTGATATTTTACAGATTTAACTCCAGCCTCCCATATACCTCCAAAATAAGGTCCTGCCCGGGGTATAAAAGGCCATTTAATTTTTTCGTTTTCTAATAGGGAATGTTTTTAGTATTTTCATTAAGTTTGTTTGCGCACTTGGCGCTTGTATTTGAAGTTATTAGTTGTAGGGCGAGAGCGGGAGCCAATAAAGCTTGCGTCCGATCGCTCTTGCGAATTCGCCCCGTCTCTCGCCAGCGTAGCATAAGTCAGGTTCTAAGAGAAATTATTGAAATATTAAAGTGATCAATCGAACGTCATCAGAGCCACTCCTTTTCGTCGTCGTGCTTTCGAAATAGTTTCTCCACAATTAACGCAAAATAAATAGTCTCGAACTACTGTTTAAGGACATTTTCATAGGCTGGTAGGCTTCAGTCCGGCCAGGAGACAAAAACGGGACTGGGAGTTGCCGCCGGGATTTTGTTATCGGGATCACGTGGCCGGCCTCGTCGTCCGTGTTGCGTAGAGAAAACAAAATCTCGGAGACGCAATACGAAAACGAGACCGGCGTAGATTTAAATTGCGGAGATTTCGACTAGGCCCTACGCGGAACGAAGGGGAGGGCGCGGGGAAATCGACGGGAATTTGCCCGTCCGGCAAGCGTTCGGATTGCGCAGAGTAAACCTCGGTTACGAAATACGGGAGCTTGTCCGACGTAAATGGGCACGCGGGCAGCTTTGGCGCCCGTGTTGCGTAGAGAAAACAAACCTCGGAGACGCAACTCAGAAGCCTCACTGTCCCGAAAAGCCCCTCCGTGAAATTCACTAAATTTTACTAGCATGTCCCTAACCTGGACGTGAGAAGGGAAACCCGGAGATAGTTTCCCGCGCTTTTCTCCGGTCTGGTAAGCGTTCGTATTGCGTAGAGAAAACAAACCTCGGAGACGCAACACGAGAACTTGCCCGACCTGGAGAAGCACGTGGGTAGCTTTGGTGTCCGCGTTGCGTAGAGAAATAGACCTCGGAAACGCAATGCGGCAACCTGGCCAACCCGAAAAAGCACTCCCTGAAGTTCACTAAATTTTATTAGCCTGCGCCTAGCGTGGACGTGAGTAGAAAAGGCCGGCGGTAGTTTCCCTCGATTTTCTCTTGTCTGGTAAGCGTTCGTGTTGGGTAGAGAAAACAGACCTCGGAGACGCAACACGAGAACTTGCCCGACCTGGAGTAGCACGTGGATAGCTTTGGTGTCCGCGTTGCGTAGTGAAAACAGACCTCGGAGACGCAATACAGCAACCTGGCCAAACTGAAATAAACACTCCGCGAAATTCACTAAATTTTACTACCAGCACTTGGGGTTTTTAATTTCATTTCATTCATTTCGGGTTCGTGCTCCTCTGGGACTTCTAAGTCAGGGGCGACTGAGCTGAGGCCACTCTCGGGCTCGGAGTCCTCCGGAGCTGGGGCGATGTCGCCAGCGTAATCCTCCCAGGCCTGGTTCGCCTCCGCTATGGCGCGTTCGATTGGGGCTCGAGGGCCGTCTCTCCAAAACCGATCGTCTGCTCCGACGTCCGAGACGTCAGTGGATGTTGGGCTCGCTGGGGGGTTCCGCTGGCCTCCCAGAGGCATTGCTGTAGGCGTCCAAATAGTTATCCTAGTACTACGTTACCTAACTTGCCTAGCTTGAGTGCGAAGATCCAACTATCTTTAACTAGCCTATTCGATACAATTTTTCCCGCTTAAAGGTAACTTGTTCGCCGCTTACGTATACCCTGGTAGATTTGTATCGGGTACGTCATCAAGTGTGGGTTGAGAACCGCTCCGTCTGGGGTCTTCTGTAGAGTCGTCGTGTTGTTCTTCGCGCGGATGATATTCCTTCAGGTCGCCTATGCCAGCTGTACGCCTCTTCCGGCCCTCTACCTGCTGTAGCCGCACGACATTTGTTGATAGAAATTTCACCACCTTAAACGGGCCCGCGTACTTCGGTGCAAATTTTGCGTTAAAGCCCTCGCTGGCCTTGGAGAGATGGTGAAGACGGACTAGCACCTGTGAACCTATTTGGGGTCGCCACCCGCTTCGCCTTAGGTTGTAGTGTCGACTTTGTTCCTGAGAAGCTATCTGAATGGTTTCCAGGGCGGTGCGGAACGCTTCCTGAAGCCCTTTGGCTCGTTCCGCTGGGTCCAATGGCGTGGCATGAAAGTCGGGTGCGACCGCATCGAAGAGGGCACCTGGCAACCTAGGCTCCCGACCTTGTACTAGATATGCCGGACTAAACCCCGTGCTATCTGAGATGCTGGTGTTTATGGCGAGGGAGATCTCGGGCATGTCCGATGATCCTGATTCACATATTGTGCTATCATTGTCTTGATATTACGGTTGGCGCGCTCCGTCGGATTTTGCTGGGGGAGTACGGAGCGGTGTACTCCAGTTGAATACCGTTGTTCCGGCAGAACGCCCGGAAGCTTCGGCTGGTGAATTGCGTGCCGTTGTCGCAAATCAACCTCCTGGGGGCTCCAAAGCGAGAGAGGATCCTTTCTCGGAATCCGAACTCCAGTTGGGGAGCAATGGGATGAGCTCTACCCACTTGGAGAATATATCGATGAAAACCGGCCGGGTCCGGGGAAGGGGTCCAACGAAGTCGGTTCCGACGAGCGCGAACGGCTCCGTAGGTTGGCGAGTGAGCATCTTGCCGGCTGGTTTACGCTGACTAACCTTGTACTGTTGGCACGTCCCGATGAAGTTCAGGCCAGAAATAACGCTGGGCGATCCTCCTGAGCGTCTTCAGGATGCCCGGGTGCCCGGCGGAGGGATGGTCGTGGCATTCTCTTAAAACGCGTTGACGCTGTTCTCGGGGTACGCACAGCTTGCAGGAGTTGCATACCCTGACGCCTATGGGATGACCTATGTGTCTATAGAGCTGTCCATTATCCAGGAAGTAGTCCGGAAATTTTTCGGGACGTCTTTGGACCTGCTCCTGCATCTTTCGTACCCAGTAACTGGAGTCTTCCGAGTGGTTGCCGGGAGAGGGCGTTGGCGACCACGTTGTACTTACCCTTCCGGTAAAGTACGTCGAACTGGTACTGTTGGAGTTCCAATGCCCACCGGGCTATCCGTCCCGTGGGATTGTTAATGGAATTCAACCATTTGACAGCCAGGTGATCCGTGATCACGTCGAACTTATAACCCTCCAGGTAGCAACGTAACTTTCGGGTGGCCCACACAATGGCGAGGCACTCCTTTTCCGTGGCCGAGTAGTTCTCCTCCGCCCGCTCGAGTCGACGGCTCACGTAGGCGTTTACTCGTTCGTCGCCCTCAATGTTCTGGGTGAGGACCGCGCCGAGTCCTTTGTCGCTGGCGTCCGTCTAAAGCTGGAACTTATACTCAAACTTGGAAATTATACTCAGGCAAATACCGGGGCGGATGTCAGTCGCGCCTTAAGTGAATCGAATGCCTGCTGTTGGGGTTCTTCCCAGGTCCACTTTACTCCCTTCCTTAGAATTGGTTGCACTAGAGAGGCAAAGTCTTGGACAAAACGTCTGTACCAAGATGCGACTCCGAGATGGCGGCGAAGTTCCTTGACGTTAGTCGGTGGATGAAGCCCCGGATTGCCGCTATTTTGTCGGGGTCTGTCCTGATGCCTTCCTCGCTGATCAGGTGACCCAAATACACTAATCTTCTTTGAAAGAACTTCTCGAAGGCACCGGAAGATTTCCCTCAGATTGCGCGCATGACGATAATGTCGTCTAAATAAGCGAAGGCGTGGGGCATCATATCGGGGCCGATGACGCTGTCCAGGGCTCGTTGGAAAGTCGCTGGGGCGGAGTGACTGTGCATTCTCGACTGGCTTCCGCCATGGGAATCTGCCAATACCCGTTTTTGAAGTCCAATGTGGAGATGAACCGGGCGTTCCGTAGACGGTCCAGGATATGGTTGATGCGCGGAAGCGGGTACGCGTCGGGTATGGAGTGTGCGTTGAGTGAACGATAGTCAACATCCGCATGTCCCCTGTCTTCTTTCGGACCAGCACCATCGGTGCGCTGTGCGGACTTCGAGAGGGTTCGATTCGTCCGCCCTGCAGCAGTTCGTCCATCTGCTCGTTGATGATACGCTGCATGGCCGGGTTCTTGGGATAGTACCGCTCCTCTTGAAGGAACCGGAGGGTTACTGCGTCGAGAGGTTCTTCAGACACTAGCGTTCCCGGCGGGGATTCGGCGACTGTGGCCAGGTGTCCGTGAGGGCAAGGCTTCCGGAACGGATTGCGCCTCTGAGCGATCTCTGTGTCCGGTTGGGCGGGTAGCTGGTACTTCCTGATCCCCTGTGGGCCTCCTTTTCTATGCCACGGCGGCATCCGGTACTGGCTCGAGGCTGTACTTGTTTTCCTTGATGGTGACATCGGCTGTTGTGATTTCCGTGGTAGTGTCGGGGAGGAACGGTAGTGGCGAGTGCTCCGATGGAATTGGGGCTGGGTTCTACCCGCGGTCGACGTGATGTGATGGGTGGTGGGTCCGAAAGGTGGGCGATCGCCGCTGTGGGCGCCGCTCGGATGGCTGGGCCTGGGTCGGCTCTTCGTGTGGCAGGCGGGGCTAGCTGGAGACACACTTGACCGCAGATTAGGGTTGCCCGGAGGCTGCAGAGGAAGTCAATCCCGAGGATCACCTCGTCCAATATCATTGGCAGGACCAGGAGGGTCATGGGAACATGTTGTTGATCTAGGCGCACTTGTGCGTGCAGGGCCTTGGTGACTTCCTTCGGGGATCCGTCCGCCAGGGATATTTGGGTGCGAACCTCTTTGATGTTTCGACCCGAATCGAGTCGATTAGCGACCGCTTCGCTGACAAAGCTTCTGGAGGCTCCCGTGTCGATTGTTGCCAAGAAGAGTTGTCCCTCGATGGAAACCGTGGCGATTATCCGGCCTCCCGTCAAACGGAGAGGTGGATTTAATGGTGGGGGAGCGCTGGGTGGGTCGCTGCCTGCTCCCTGTGTGTGCGAGGAACCCGGCTGTTTCCCGACTGGCGGCAGCAGTCCCAGCAGTATAGGACTGGTGGGTTCGCAGGGTGCCACCTGCGCCGGGCATCGGTGAGGTGGACCGGTTGGTCACTACTTTTGATGTAGGAGCCTTCGGGTAGATAGCCTCCATTGCGGCGAAGCGTTCCCGGAGCGCCGGACTGTGGTTGGACCCTCCGATGAACGATGCGAGCCGGGGTAGCAGTTCGTCCACCTGGCCGTGGGTGTTCAAACCAAACTCCTTGAGTAGAGCTTGGAGTTCGTCCTTTCGCCGGTAGGAAATCCACCTGACCCACATGGCTTGGGTCGCGGATGCGTCGTCGGATTCGGAGAAGCTCCCCTTCTCGATCTGTCCGGCGGTTGACGAAGCTGGTTTTTCTTCTGCGTCCTCCGACGCTTTCCGTTCCAGGTCCGTTTTCATTGGTCGACCCGGTGAACGGTGCGGCTGGGTGTCCGCTGCTGTAGAGCCTCTGAGTGGGCGTCGCGCGGATGCTGTTGGATGATGAGGTGGGAGTGGGATTTTGTTATCGGGATCACGTGGCCGGCCTCGTCGTCCGTGTTGCGTAGACGCAATACGAAAACGGGACCGGCGTATATTTAAGTTGCGGAGATTTCGACAGGGCCCTACGCGGAGCGAAGGGGAGGGAGCGGTGAAATCAACGGAAATTTGCCCGTCCAGCAAGCGTTCGGATTGCGGAGAGTATACCTCGGATACGAAATACGGGAGCTTGTTAATGGAGCGTTAATGGGCACGCGGGCAGCTTTGGCGTCCATGTTGCGTAGAGAAAACAAACCTCGGAGACGCAACTCAGAAGCCTCACTGGCCCGAAAAGCTCCTCCGTGAAATTCACTAAATTTTACTAGCCTGTCCCTAACCTGGACGTGAGTAGGGAAAGCTAGCGATAGTTTCCCGCGCTTTTCTCCGGGCTGGTAAGCGTTCGTATTGCGTAGAGAAAACAGACCTCGGAGAGGTCGGAGAGTATTGCCCGACCTGGAGTAGCACGTGGGTAGCTTTGGTGTCCGCGTTGCGTAGTGAAAACAGACCTCGGAGACGCAATACGGCAACCTGGTCAAACCGAAAAAAACACTCCGCGAAGTTCACTAAATTTTACTACCAGCACTTGGGGTTTTTAATTTCACAAGTTTATCTTCCTTTTATTTATTTCTTTTAATCTCCCTAACCTTCGCACTCAGTACTGTCTGTCTCTGATCTCTGCTGCTTATCTCACTCCGGAGCTTGGTCTGATGTCGCCGTCTGCTGGATCCTTCCGCTGAGTTTCCTGGTGGTCCGTTCTGTTCGGCTGCCGCAAAAGAAAGAGAGCGATCTTAGCGGATCGCTGTTCCACGTCGACACGCTTGTTTTGCGCTTTACAGCACGCTCGCGCTATCAGCACTAAGCTTGCCTATAACAGCACGCTCGCGCTTAACAGCACGCTTGCTCCATCAGCACTAAGCTTGCCTTTAACAGCACGCTTGCGCTTAACAGCACGCTCGCACGGGTGATTGCGATAACTTATCGATACTATCGACTTTCGACCCGACTGGCCAACTGACCGATCTTGCTGATTAACTCTGGCAACCTCGCGTGCTTATATTTGAAACAAGGATAACTTAGGTTTTAAGCTTAAATCTATTTGGATACTTAACATGCAATGAGAACTTAACATAATACTGTCTTCAATGGCTGAGATGCTGTGTTTTCAAGTGGGGAAGATGTGAGGCGCCTTAAGCGTCCTCACAACTGCAGTCACAAGTTTTCGCGTTGTTAATACAAAACAGAATTAAATTTTCAAAGTACTTTCTGTAAATATTCATTCAATTCTTTATGTCAATTTTTGATAATTAGTAAAGTTAAATAACACTTATTTAAAATTATAGGTCGTTTTGTATGAAATTCGGCGCTGGAGTTCTGTAATCTACCTCCTACTCTTAAAAGGACGTCTTTGTCCAAAAATCTGAATTTTTTGTTGATTCTTAATTATTAATACGCTTGCTAACTTTATTTCATTTACTGTTAGATATGCGGGAAAAGATTTATTTTTTAATTTAATTTCAAAAAATCTTAGGATATATGCAATAACCCTTTCCAATTTTCGCATACAAGAGTACTCTTCTATTATTGATAGTATTAAGTGGCTCAGTCTCTCTGTTAAGGTAGTATATTATATTATAATATCTGATTCATCTTCTATTAGCCAATATTTTTCCAACTTGGTCAACCATTGATGTCCGTTACCCCAAATTTCACATTCTAGTAATTTTCCGGTGTTATTCCCCCTGATGCTACGTCTGCTGGGTTATCTTCTGATCGATCATTTCTCGTTCTCCTTAATTTTTCTTATTTCGTCGGTTCGCCGTCGAATAAATTTGTCTTTATTATTCCCATGTTTAATCCATGCAAGTGTGATTGTTGAATCACTCCAGGCATATGCCTTCGCTTGACTCCCAAATTTCTGGCCTCACTCTTTCTATTAACTTCGAGAAAAGAAGTGCAGCACAAAGTTCTAACTTAGAAAGATTTTTTTCCATTTTTTCTTAAGATTAACTTTGCTTTTGCTAGCTATGATCATCGAAGAGGTTCCCATCTTAGCATATACAACAGCTGCATATGTTTTAACGGACGCATCAGAAAATCCGTGAATTTGAACTGACAATTTATAATGGGATTCTTATATTTTCAAGAGATGTTAAATTTTCTTTAAAGCATTTCCATTTAATGGCATCTGCATCTGACAAGTTCTGATCCCATTTTTGCTCTGTTAACCAAAGCTGTTGCATAAATAATTTTTCAAATATTGTCGCTGGAGACAACCAGGCTAAGGGGTCATACATTTTTGCAAGTGTCGATAACACTATTCGCTTATTAACTTTACTACAGGGTTCACTACTAAAATTTAATTCTCCTTTAATCGGTTCCCATTGAAGACCCAGTGTTTTAATGGATTCATTGAATCTTTGATATTTTATTTTATTCTTTGCTTTCCAATGTTTCTGAGATATTATAAATCCATTTTCTTAGATTAAAACTTTTCTTTTCTAATTCAATGGTTATATTTTCAACCTGTTTTTTGGCTTCCTGTATGGAAATAGCACCTATCATAAGGTCAGCCATTTAAAATCATTTTTAATTATTTCTTTTATTGACAAATTTTCGCATTGATTTGAAATTTCGGCAAGCACTAAACAGGCTGCCGATGCTGTACTGTAAGTAACCGTTGTTAGTTTTTTAATTTTTTAGTATTTTGTTTAAAGAGCCTCTCCAAATAATGTGCAAATATAATTGATCTTCTTCATCCACGTTTATTTGCCGGTACATTTTTTCAATGTCCGCCGATTATACAAATGGCCATTTACGCCATTTGACGATGATATCAAAGATATCTTTTTGTCATTTAGACTTTTGATGTTTTTAGTTTTCCCTGAGGCATCGAAAGCTACCCTTAATTTTGTGGTAAGGCTGGATTCTCTTACAACACCTTGATGGGGTAAATAATATTTTCCTTCTTTCTTGGTTTCTATCATGTGTGCCAAGTTTATATATTCATGAATTATACATGCATGAATTTTATATAATTTTCTTTAAGTTTCATATTTCTATTTAAATTTCTCTCTAATTTATAAAATTGCGCTATTGCTTGCGCTTTGGAGTCCGTCTATATTAACTACTCCACCTTTTACAATATAGGAATATAAATCTACTCCTATAATAATATTTAACCTACTTAAGGAGACTTTCTGTATTGACGCGCACTTTTATACTTAAATTAACTTTGTCGGTGATAATCTGTTTACGAGATAAATTTAATATTTAGAGCTTCTCTGAAATAATTGTGCATTGTGATCCACTATCAATTAATGCGCTTAGATTCTCATACCCACCTTTATATGATTTTACTTTAATCAATGCCGTAGCTAGAAATGCTTGTTCCTTAGTAACGCAAATATAACAAAGTAGTCAACTTTCCTTAAAAGTGGTATTTACCACTTTTTTAAAAACTTTCTATTTATCATTTAGTCTTGAGCTAAGAGAACTAACACGTTGCTTTAAGAGCGGCTTTTAAATAATTAAATTTTAAAGATGTGCTTAGGTTATCTCTATTATTAATTATTTCTTTAAATAATTCAGAAAATAAGTCCCACACTTTTCCGTCTCCAGTAAAGGTGGGAACTTGTATTTTTGGCAATAGGGAAAGGTCATCAACTCTACCCCGTACCAATACCCAATTATTACTTTCGTCTAGGATGTTTAAAATGTTTTTGACGTCAAATTCTAGTTTTTCGACGGTTTCGTCGAAAGATATGTTATTTTCATGTCTTTTGTATAACTCTTTTATTTTAGCATTTGCTCTGTTCCATAAAAATTCTATTTTATTAGCTCTAAGTAAGCAGTCTTCCCGGCTAGCCTTATTGAGCTCCTGAATACATTCCATTAAATAATTTTTCAATTGTTCCACGTTTTAGTCGAACAGCTCTGCCAATTTGTTTGGGTCACTTTCGACAACTCTACATTTTAGTAATGTTGCATGATTGGCAACAAATCTCGCTTTAATTTTGTAATTGCTTCGCTTGTTAATTGACCTGCATCAATTATTCTAATTTCTTTTGTTAGACTCGCCTGTGCTTCAAGGAGCTTTATAATTGTTTCGGACATCATTTTTTCTTATATTTGGCTTATGGTATTTAGCTATACATATATATATATGCAATAATTTTTAAATGTTTAAAAAGAAAAAATTTAAGGTAACTTATCTGCTGCTTTGATGTGAGATTGTAGTTTCGATGTCGTCTGAGATATTGTAGTTATTTTCATGTTTCTGCTTATCTGCGAGATTTGGTCGTTGCTTCGATGTGGTTGTTTATTTTGATGTAACTGCTTATTTGGTTTTTGCTCCGATGTGGTTGTTTATTTAATTAATTTATTGTCGGGGTCACCACGTCGGGGTCACCATGAAAATTTAATACTATTTTGTATTAACAAAGCGAAAAACTTTGTGAACGCAGTAGTTCTGGCGATTTTAATTTGCGAAAAATTGTGAAACTATGTCGAAAGCGCGACGAAAGGGAGTGGCTACGATGATGTTCGATGGATCATTAACAATTATATTTCAATAATTTCTCTTAGAACCTAACTTATGCTACGGTGGCGAGAGACGGGGCGAATTCGCAAGAGCGAACAGACGAAAGCTTTATTGGCTCCCGCTCTCGCCCTACAACTAGTGATTTACATACAAGCGCTGAGTGCGCAAACACCGCCCCCTCTGAAGGGACGACGTCCTTCAGCCCAGAACGGGCATCAGGGCCAGTCGGTGAACAGCTCGCCGATATTCGCCGTCCTGCGTCCTGACGTCCGCCACGCGAACCTTGCTATCGGCGCCGGCGTGCACCGCTACCACTCGTCCGATCCTCCACTGCTGGGGCGGAAGATTGTCTTCTGCGACGACGACGAGCGCTCCCACGACGAGGTTGGGCTCCCCCTGGTGCCACTTGGACCGCTGTTGGAGGCTGGAGATGTACTCCCGGGACCATCGCTGCCAAAACCTGTGCCTGAGAGACGAGACACCTCGCCATCGTCGCAAACAGGTCAGGCTGATCTGGTCCGGGAGCGCCGCTGATGGTGGGGCCAGAAGAGGGCCGCCGATGAGCAGGTGCCCGGGGGTCAGGGCCTCGCCGTCGTTCGGGTCGCTGCTTAGAGCGCCGAGGGGCCTGGAGTTGAGCACGGCCTCCACGCTGGTGAGCAGAGTTCCGAGCTCCTCCGCGGTCAAGAGGTCTTGGCCTACCGTCCGAAGGAACAGGTGCTTTGCAGACTTCACACCTGCCTCCCATAGTCCGTCAACACAGATCCACAAGTCCCGATTCAATTACATGGTTTCGCTGACGCTTCCATGCGAGCGTATGGAGCGTGCATCTACGTTCGGACTCAAACTGCTGAAGGTTTGAAAGTGTCTTTACTGACCGCCAAATCGAAAGTAGCTCCCCTCAAGACGAAAACTTTGCCTCGCCTTGAGCTGTGTGCAGCTCACCTTTTAGCAGATCTCTATAATCGTGTCAGGCCATTGCTAAATTCTCCCATTGAGAATGTTTTCCTGTGGACAGACTCCGAGATCACTTTACACTGGATGAAAACCCATCCCTCGTCGTTGTCGGTTTTTGTTTCGAACCGGGTTGCAGAAATTCAGGAGTGGTCGGAGAAAGCAATTTGGAGACACGTTCCCACGAAAGTCAACCCAGCAGATATAGTGTCCCGAGGATGTGACGTAGAGGAGCTTACAACGTCCATTTGGTTCGGTGGGCCTTCGTTCTTGCTAGACTCAGAAAATAATTGGCCTGTAAATAAACATTTCGAACTGCCGGCTGATGTAATGGCGATGGAGCTACGCAAATCGGCAATAGCTCTCGTAGTCAGCCCAGAGCCAAATTATGTGCTTCAGAAAATAGAGTCCTTTTCGTCGCACCTGAAGCTTCTGAGAGTTTTCGTGTGGGTTTTTCGTTTTATTCAAAGGTGCAGAAAGGTGTCGAAGCCCTTTGAAAAAAGTATTTCGCCAAGAGAACTGGATTTCGCTTTTGATAAAATTGTCGAAGTTGTCCAATTTCACGAGTTCAGGGACGACATAAGTAAAATTCGGAAGAATAAACCGGTAGCAACGAATATTCAAAAGTTAAACCCTTTTCTTCAGGAAAATAAATTGGATTGGTGCTCCTCGACATTGCTACGAGTTGGGGGTCGGTTATTGAATGCTCCTATCCCGTACGAAGCCAAATTCCCGTTGTTGCTGTCTAAAAGCTCACAGTTCGTCAGATCCTATGTGTCATACCTGCACGTTACGAACTGTCACGCTGGCCCACGAGCTCTCGTAAGTCGTCTGCGCGAGAAAATCTGGCTAGTTAATGCTCAAGAAGTCTGCCGACGAACAGTTCGGTCGTGCATGCGCTGCTTTCGCTGTAAGCCGCAACTTTTGACGCAAATTATGGGAAACTTGCCAGCAGATAGACTTCGAGCTCTCCGCCCGTTCAATATTTGTGGCGTTGATTTTTGTGGTCCCTTCAGCACAACGTATCGTATCCGTGGTAAGCCACCGTACAAGTCGTACGTGGCCTTGTTCGTCCTGTTTGCGTCCAAAGCGGTCCACTTAGAATTAGTGTCTGACCTAACCACTGATGCGTTCTTGTTGGCATTTCAAAGGTTCGTGAGTCGTCGCGGGATTCCGGAGAAGGTGTGGTGCGACAACGCCACCAATTTCGTCGGCGCAGATCGCCACATGAGAGAGTTCCGAGCCCGTCTGGAGGAGCAGGGGGGCGGTATCGAAACATTCGCATCAAAAAAAGGATGCGAGTTTGCGTTCATACCGCCCAGAGCACCGCACTTCGGCGGACTATGGGAGGCAGGTGTGAAGTCTGCAAATCACCTGTTCCTTCGGACGGTAGGCCAAGACCTCTTGACCGCGGAGGAGCTCGAAACTCTGCTCACCAGCGTGGAGGCCGTGCTCAACTCCAGGCCCCTCGGCGCCCTAAGCAGCGACCCGAACGACGGCGAGGCCCTGACCCCCGGGCACCTGCTCATCGGCGGCCCTCTTCTTGCCCCTCCATCAGCGGCGCTCCCGGACCAGATCAGCCTGACCTGCTTGCGACGATGGCGAGGTGTCTCGTCTCTCAGGCACAGGTTTTGGCAGCGATGGTCCCGGGAGTACATCTCCAGCCTCCAACAGCGGTCCAAGTGGCACCAGGGGGAGCCCAACCTCGTCGTGGGAGCGCTCGTCGTCGTCGCAGAAGACAATCTTCCGCCCCAGCAGTGGAGGATCGGACGAGTGGTAGCGGTGCACGCCGGCGCCGATAGCAAGGTTCGCGTGGCGGACGTCAGGACGCAGGACGGCGAATATCGGCGAGCTGTTCACCGACTGGCCCTGTTGCCCGTTCTGGGCTGAAGGACGTCGTCCCTTCAGAGGGGGCGGTGTTTGCGCACTCAGCGCTTGCATGTAAATCACTAGTTGTAGGGCGAGAGCGGGAGCCAATAAAGCTTTCGTCTGTTCGCTCTTGCGAATTCGCCCCGTCTCTCGCCACCGTAGCATAAGTTAGGTTCTAAGAGAAATTATTGAAATATAATTGTTAGTGATCCATCGAACACCATCGTAGCCACTCCTTTTCGTCGCGCTTTCGACATAGTTTCACAATTTTTCGCAAATTAAAATCGCCAGAACTACTGCGTTCACAAAGTTTTTCGCGTTGTTAATACAAAATAGTATTAAATTTTCAACCACTTTAGGTTCGAGCTGTAGAGTTCGTCCTTTTAAGCATTGCTTTCGTTTAACCGAACACCTCCTTTTTTACAATTTACCAATGTATTTGGCCTTGGTAACGCCAACTTTGCAGAATTGTGCCCGTTTGGCCTTTTATTAACAAGATTTAAGTTTGTTTTTTTTATTTTTGCAACTTTAAGCTGATAGTGCGCCCGCAACAAATCAAACTCTAAGGTGCTGGTTTAAAACTCTGAGTTTCCTACCATTGGTGGGGGAAAACTACAGAGTGCCTCGAAGGACCAAAATGTTAGAGCTGTCTAATAAAAGACGACCATATTTGTTGAGTTATAATTTCAAATTGATTCTTATTTTGAATAAGTTGGAGCTTATAAAGGTTACATGAGATTCTTACAATCGGGTCTGTTGTGACCCGAGCGTGGGATCATTCTAAGTGTGATAGGCAGCACTTATCTCTAAATATATACTACAACCCTTCACAGGAGGTCACGAACTTATCAAGTGATGAAAGGTTTTGGTTTACAGATTGGTATTTTTAGATTTAGGTAAACAATGTGATCTTAAATACAATGTCATGTTCATGTGTGAACAGTATCTAAAACAAAATTTTTAAATTAAAAGTAGCTATATCGGAAAGATGAATACAACATATTAATATTAACAATAAATATTTAATATATACAATGTTGATAAAATAAGATATACCGTAAGTCATCAAGTCATCATGTCCGATTGTTTGTCCGCTCATTTATACGCAAGCTAGCCCATCAATTTTAGAGCTATTAGTAGAAGTTGAACGAGCCGGATCGGACGACTATATCATACAGCTCCCATGGGAGCAGATTGGTATTTTTAGATTTAGGTAAACAATGTGATCTTAAATACAATGTCATGTTCATGTGTGAACAGTATCTAAAACAAAATTTTTAAATTAAAAGTAGCTATATCGGAAAGATGAATACAACATATTAATATTAACAATAAATAATTAATATATACAATGTTGATAAAATAAGATATACCGTAAGTCATCAAGTCATCATGTCCGATTGTTTGTCCGCTCGTTTATACGCAAGCTAGCCCATCAATTTTAGAGCTATTAGTAGAAGTTGAACGAGCCGGATCGGACGACTATATCATACAGCTCCCATGGGAACAATCGGGAATAATATAAAAAATAGTTGCAAGAGTATAAAAACTTGGACTTGCCGAAGTTTGCTTCCTTTCTTGTTAGTTAAGCTTTATAGTCTTGCCAAACGAAGTTTGTTAAAACAAAATTAGTACTGAAGTATAGGTAAAAGTTTTTTTTTAAAAACCATGGTCACAATATTGGGATACTTTGACTATATTTCAAACAAAAACTTCTGATATCAAACAAAACAACTCTTAACGAGGTAAATAATTCGTGACGATCGCTCCTTCAGCATAAAAAATATCTGACATCAAAATTTGTGACGACCAATGAATAAGCATTCGGCTAAATAAATACACTTTTTAAATGTTCCCATATATATAGTTATAATATTTTTATAGGTTTTTTACTGAAAGTTTCATAGCGATAGCACATAAGTATTTATGGCCACGGCTCCATACAAGCGGATTCACTGTGCGTTGGTGGTAAAGCTTTCGTACTCATAAACAAGTAATTTCACCACGAAGGCTGTTGAATAAGTAAGAATAAAGAACTTCACTTTTAGTACCGCAAGAAGACGGTTGGTTTTTGCTTCATTAGCTTAAGTATCCCCCGGACTCCCTCGAGTCTCACGTGGGTCTATCAATTAGGGCTGTTAAGTGCTATTTGTAGATGTTACGAAGGCAACAGGGGTCTAACAGTCGAAAAATAACCTTTTTCGCAGACAGAAAAATCCGTATAAAATCGGTTTACTTGCGGATTGTTGAAGTTAATAGCTTGTTAGAAAGTGCCATCTTCACGACAAAGATAAAATTATTATAAAAGAATTAATTTATGTTATCGGAACTTTTAGCAAGTTATTTAAACTTTGTCGAGCTTTATCATCTATGTATATAAGGAAACCTTTCCTATTAACATGGACGGAAATGTTGAATAACAATCTATTTCTAGAGAATTGTGCTATCGGTGACCGAAATCGGCTTAGCAGAACTGAAGGCAAAACCTTACGGACCATCCGTTCAGCGGATGGTTGATTTATTTCTGCGGGAAGAGAGTATATAAAAAAATGTTAGCGAAAAAATATTAATATAGAACGATCTTACAATATATGTATATAAGATCTGAGCACAATCAAAGCCTGCAAGTATTTGAAATATGCAATTGAAAAATAGAGTCTACACTATTTTGCCAATTACTGCCCTCACAAACGTTATGCAAATATGCATGATAAACTTGACGTTTAAGCGTTAATACAAGCTACTTGTCAGAATGTTTTCTTAAAATGAAACCAACAGTTTTTGAGAAAATCGGCTAACAATAAATTAACCTATGGATTTTACCATACAAAATTAAACAACAAAGAGCTACACTTGTACATAGGCAGATTGGGGATTGTCTAAATAACGTTTTGAGAAAAAGTTATGTAAAACAAAACCGACCGTTTATGAGAAAATTGCTTAAAATTGCTTGATTACATTAACCCAATGAAACAAATTTATTTTTTTTAATAATTTACACATTTATCACAGGGTGAATAACCCGAAAGATTTCTCGGTAATTAATTGTTTTTACAACTGTCGTTTTTCCACGCTCCATCCATGACATTAACCTTATGAAAAAGGCACGCTTTATTTATTTATTTATTACGACTTTCACATTGGAACGAATAAAAACAGTCGTTTTCTTGGAAATTCATTTTTAAATGTCGTAAGCTTGCCGTGTACAGGCAATAGAGAATTAAGCCACAACACATAATCACATAAGCACATCCAACAACACTTAGTTTCGCCAAGTGCAACACTTGTAATCAGCGGTAAGTTAGAATCCAAAGACAGGCAGTTTTTCTGCTTTATCAACCAAGTTCCGCTACAGCGACTTTTTCTTCCATAGCAAGAGACGGAGAAAAGTCGCTTTAACTAGTTTTTGCAAGTAGAAAAAAATTTGAAACTTGGTAAAACTTCGGTGGCGATGCAGTATTTTGGAAGTATTTATATGATTATTACTTGGCCATTTTGCGATTTTTTGGAAGTGGAGATGCATTTTGGCCAAGTAGGCGGTTTTAAGGGTAATGCCTTTGAATGTAATTAAATAACCAAATGCCAATTCGATAATATGTCAAAATAGGGATCTATTGTATATTCCATTTAACATGCGGGGCTGGACGACCTAAAATTAGTGTGGAAAAACAATTATAGTTTAGGGAATTCCAGCAGGAATTAATGGAACGACTGGTTACCTTATCAAGCATCATAGGCCAACATTAGTGGACAAATCATTAGCACAGGAAAAACTTTCCACTTGCGAATGTCAAAATTGTATTTAGTTTTGCTTTAAGCTTAGTATTCAGATCGACAAAAACCGTTCGCCGCCTCTGAGAGAACACCGCAAACACTTTTCGACAGTGCCCTTTTCACGACAGTGCCCTTTTCACGTCGGTACTCAAATCGACAGATAACATACCAGAAAATTGCAAGGCGTTGCCAGATTTTTTTGGGTGAACGTACGCCAGGCCCCGACGTAAAGAATAAAAAATTTTATCTGTTTTTGGAGGTTGGAGTTGGAGAGCATGGACGTAAAAGCCCAAAAGCCTCTGCAAAGTTTACTTCAGTAAGACAATATTGACGACTAAATATTCCCAATCCATTTTTATGCCACTTTTGTTTGTTTGATTAATATAGTTGGAAGCTGGCGGGTTAATTTTGAATTGTTTTCCGTTTGTCAACAAGCCCACTTGACTGACAGTAAGATTGTAAGACCAAAACTTCGGCCGCACTAGAAAGAATAAACTTTTGAGGCTGACGTTCGTCGATCTGAGTACTAGGCTTTATTGTGCTTGGCTTGTCGATATTTTTTTGCGATTCGAATGGAGAAAATAGCACCAAGTAGTATACAAAATTCCTGAAGTTGCCAGATGTTCGGAACAATCTAAAATTACGTAAATTTAGCCTAATACTCAGATCAACGAATACTGTTCGCCGCCTATGAGAGAGAGCGAGAGGCGAAAAACTTTTCGACAGTGCCTTTTTGCACGAAGGTACTAAGGTCGACGGAAAATATAAGAATTGTGCAGAGCCTTGCCAGACGCCTGAGATGAACTCTCGATGAATGTTTGCCAGGTCTGGAGAAAAGAATAAAAATGTCATCTTTGGTGTTTTTGGATTTGAACTTACAAGCGAAATGGAGGGAAAATCAACAATAACACAAAAAAGGCCGCGCGTCTGTCACCACTCTAATACTATTTAACACTGATTGAGGACGAAAACGTGAGGAACAATTGAAAATGTAGGACGCTGAAGCAACAAGTATGCAGCAAGTGGATTAAATTTATAATTCAATGTTTTTAATTTTATTGTCGATTATACATGGACAGCTAGTGGCAAGCTAAGGTGGACTTTTGAAATGCTTATCGATACTTGGCAGGAGAATATTGAACAGTTGATGGGATCCCGAATAAATGTCTATGCCTACCCCCAGTCCATAACGGAGGCTGGGTATGATGTTTCATATAGGGATGTACGGATGAAAATGACAAACATCACGAAGAAATACAGGTAGGTATATTACGCGTGCAATCATATATTTTGCAGGCAAGAAAAAAGTAATATGGGGCCAAGCGGTGGGGCTTCAACATTATTAGTTGCTAAACTTATTCCTTGACTCCTTCCGTATCCACAACATGGAGCAGAACAAATTTTAAATATAACAGATGCTGTTTAATAGCTGGATATCATTGGTGCATAAATCGCATTAAGCCTAATTCGGATTCATTCACACAGGGCTTCCCATAAGGCTAATTGACGCATTTAAAATAAATGCGATAAACAAATGTGACTAAAAATCATTTGCCACGAACGTTTCTAGAAAAAATACCGAAAAATACTGATCTTAAATGATATTTAGTTAGCTAAGCTGGTTTTTATATGTAAAGACAACCCAATTTTATGATGATTTACAAATTACTTAAAGCAAGAACTTAAAGCTGGTCGCAGGATCAGCTCCACTTCCTTCTCGTTCAGGTTGACAAATGCCTCGGTCGCTTTATGGATATCCTGCTGAGCATTTAAGATTTTCGTAAGCTCGCTCATATTCATGATTTTTAATTAATTTCATTTTTATATGCGACAATTCAAAAGTAAACAAGCCCAGATCAGCTGTTCGTGCCACTCACAAGTCGGAGTAGCATAGCTAAGTGGTATTGCGCCACTGGAAGGTCACTAATGCGGCAATGGAATCAGGCTATAAAAAAATATCAATTTGATATTTGAGAATAGAGTATATAGTCAAAAAATATCGACATATCGACATTTTTTGATATTATTTAATGATAAGATAATTTATAATAAAAAAAATGTATCCTGTTGCTGTGCATTTGCGCCACTATAACCCTAAAAATACGAAAGTGGTCATTGTATAATGGAATTCGTATAGCATAATTAAATGTTGTATGATGAAGCGTGCTCTTATCTATATATAAAAATAATAATGTGTTTTTGATGGTAATATGCTATTCTGCTATTCTATTCCAAAATATTTTTCCGTCAACTTCTGCTGTTCCTATCTTACGCTCTTTCATTCCGTATATTTAGTACATTTTGTTTGAAAATTCAGCATAAATATACTGAAATTCGGTCAGCTTCACGTCAGCTGATCCATACAAATTACACTTGCTGAAATTGCCTGCCACCGTAGACCGTTAATGTCATCTTCTTCCGAGTGCTCAAAAGAAAGTGAAATTCAACCTTGTTAGACCTCTCGCCAGGTGGTTAGGGTGCAAAAATAGCTGGGTAAAGTACTTTTCCTTCTGTTCTGCGATCACTTCTTTGACTGGTAGAATGTTTAAGTCACGGTGTATGTTTTCGTTGCAAACGTACCACGGTGCCCCGATGATTGTTCTTAAGATTTTCGACTGAGCTCGATGGACTATGTTGATTATGCTGGCATTCCCCCATAACTGAGAGCCGTACATCCATATAGGTTTAAGTATCGAGCTATATAGCTTTATAGCTTTAGGTGTGTTCCTTTGGCTTCAATGTGCAAGTGTTACCGACCAGACGGTAGGCCCCGGCCCCGACCACCCAGAGCTACCCTAGAAATGGTACGCTTACTGGGCGGTCACATACGTCCACACATTTGGACGTAACTATGTTGCAATCTGTAAACACAACCCACTCAAGTCGTTCCCCCGCTACTTTTGCTGACATCGCAACAGGATGCCACCGACCACTAGCCTTGAAGAGAACCTTGAACCACCACCCCCCGAAGACATACCATAACTGGCCCAGCCGAGCAACGAAACAGGATGGATCTTAGGATAATAGTTACACTGTAATTTCCACAAGATAAAAACACCTGGGGAACTACACTACACTACAAGCTAAGCTTCAACACGACACAACAAGCTACTGTAATTACTTTAAGTATAAAAACAAACAATAACCTTAAGTATACTCGTAATATCTGAAAGAAAGAAAGAGCATACTTTTTTCCAAAAGTAACAATAAATTAAATTGATGTTTAAGATTTCCAAAGTCAGAAGTCTATTACCATCCAACAAAGTAACTACTAGAGGTGGTTCTAAGAAACAGACTGCTAGCGAACAGGCACTTCAGACAAATTCTGTGTTCTTAAGACCAATCAATACACCTTCAATGTCACCCATGGACTCGAGTAACAATTCGTCACCATGTCACCCCAGCAATGTGGTCGTCAATCCTGCTGAATTGTATGCTTCAATGAGGATTCCGGATGTTACTCTCTAAACGAATTTATTAACAATGTAGAAGATTTAATTTTAATGATCAGAGGCACGGATCAGACCCCTTACGGCCAAATGCTACTTAAAGCAATCAGGCAAAAGATAATAGGAAAGGCGAACGAAGCAGTTATTGCGTCAGGGACTAACCTCAATTGGGACGAAATCAAGGACGCTTTATTGAGACATTGTAGAGATAGAAGGGATGAAGAGAGATTAAGTTACGACACAAACAATTGTAGTTGCAAAATTAATATGACCAGATCACAAAGATCAAACTAGCACTGTTCAGACTAATTGACACAGAAGAGACAGAACCACTACCAGTTAGAGTTAGAGTCAAAGACTTGCTTAACGACATTCCTTGCGGGACTTAGGGGAAACCTAGGCGGCATAGTCAGATCTTGCAGAAACTGCAGAACTGGAAGAAGCATATGATATGGCAATTAAAGAAAAGAGCCACAAAATAGACAACCAATTAGGCAAAATGACCGTTTCCGGTCAAATCATAACCAATACCAAAATAGGCACTTTAATCAGTATCAAAACAGGAACTATAATCAATATCAAAACAGGGACTTTAACCGATTCAATAGACCTTCCTAAACCTGAACAAACAACGATAATAATAATCGTAACTCGTAGTACCCGGCTATCATTTCAAAAGAACCATACCCTAAAAGTTCTTGTAGACACTGGCGCAGAGGGCTCCATCCACCCTAAATTGGTATCGGACTAGAAAAAGATCACACTTGAAAGTCCAATCTCAATCACGTCCGTTTTACAAGAACACCCGGTCCTGCACATGATAATATTACCCATCTTTGAGAAATTTAATGAGCACAGAAAATTCCCTTTTCTGCTATTTGACTTTAAAAATTCTTCGATGGGCTAATTGGTATGAACATCCTAAGCCAACTCCCGGCAGTAATCATTATCCCACATCTTACTTTCACTACCCCAACCAATGAAATACTTTTACTTCTTAAACAAAATCCTTCTTTACAGATATATGACAACAAGATTATCTACTAGAAATCAGAAACTACACAACGCCAAAACAAGAAACCGGCTTAAAACAATCTTAATCTTACAGATTCAAGCTCATCGCAGCTTAGGACTTAAGGGTCCAACAATTACAAAATAATACCCCTTTATTAAAAATAAACCTTGGACAGGCAAAGATCGTCCAGTCTCACAAACACCTCACACACAAACTTAATTTACAAGATTTTATTGATGGTGTTGTAAACTTTCTTAGGGCAATCAATCAGTTTAAATGAAATTCAGGGTCAGACACAGACACACATTTGAAAGTCTAGCGACTAAACTTATGCAATTAAAAGACAGGTTAGAAAGATTATTAACAAAGAAAATACAAATACGTGGACTTATCAATGGATTAGACGAAGCTATTAAAGTAATTACAGGAAAATTGGATGACGCGGACGGACGTAAAATCGAAAATCAGAGAGAGCTTACCCTAAATGTAATCAAACAAGAAATATTCAACAACGACATTAAAGCCAGATTTGATAACATAACAAACCACATCAATAGAGAAGCAATTAAATAATTATTTCCTAAACAACTACAAAAACACTATCTCTATGACTGTAAACGAGGAACACCAAATGTTACATACGATTCAACACGCAGCGCGAATCAACATGAGTATAGACTTGCTATCTAATTATGTAAATAATATAGAAGAAAGCATCTTATTAGCCAGAATAAAAAATGTGCCCAGAAGTCAAGAAATAAATGATTCACAATTAAGTAATATGGGATACGAACACATATTTGAAATGTTAGATTTAGATACCTTATAAGTGGAATTAAAATCCATTTTAGAATAAAAATACCTACTTTTAAGCAACACAATTACCAATTCATACACATCATCCCCCTACGCAGAAACAAGTCAAAATTACTAATCCTTCCGAACTATATGGCATATCATAAAGCAAAAGACGTTTATTATTATACGCACAAATATAATAGAGCATACAAGTATTTTATATGCGAAAACTCTACAGGACAACTTTAAGACCATCCATTTTCCATTTTCCATTCTGGCGGAGCCTGAAACAGAGTCTGAAGAACTAGCCCCAAAGAAACTTAAGCCACCACCTATCTTTGTTCGGGAGAAGATCTCCAACGTCATAGTCAACAAAATAGTTGAGCTTGTCGGAAAAGATAACTTTCATGTTATTCCGCTTATGAAAGGGAATATAAGCGAAACCAAACTTCAAACCAAAACAGAAGAAGATTTCCGAGCAGTGTCGAAGTACTTAAACGATGTCAAAAAGAATTACTACACGTACCAGCTGAAAAGTTGCAAGGGCTTACAAGTTCTGCTCAAGGGAATAGAACCTGATGTGACCCCCTCCGAAATTATAGAGGCTTTAAAAGAAAACGGTTTTTACGCAAAGCATGTTATAAATATTATAAACAAAAACAAGAAGCCGCAACCACTTTTCAAGGTCGAGCTGGAGCCAGACACCAGAACTTTGAAAAAAAAAACGCAATGCACCCAATCTACAAGTTGCAGTACCTTCTGCACCGTAGGATCACAGTAGAAGAGCCGCACAAACGGAACGGGCCAGTGCAATGCACAAACTGCCAGAAATACGGACACACCAGGACTTACTGCACCCTCAGGTCAGTTTGTGTAGCTTGTGGAAACTGTTACGGCTCCGAACCCTGCCCTGCCAACAAGGAAGACTCTCACTAAAAAGTGTATAAACTGCCAAGGAAACCACACAGAAAACTACAGAGGCTGTCCAGTCTACAAGGAGATGAAAAGTCGTATGCAACGAGCGACGACGGAACGCCAGAACATCTTCATGAAATCACAAACGACACCGGAAGTTTTCTTTGCAAAAGCAGCCAGGTCATCATTTGGGCCATCAATTGCCACCAACGGCATTTCCTACGCCAGTGCTCTAAGATCAGGCACAGCACAAATAGACCCGAAAATCGATAACATACAGCAGGCCATGGGGCAGACACAAAGTAACATGGAAACTACGATGATAACTTTGCAACAAAATATGATGGAATTTATATCCTTCATGAAAACCACCATGCAAACGCTAATGCAAAACCAAAATATCTTGTTACAAATGCTTGCAGCTCAGCAGTCCAAATAAATTATGCCTAGCCTTCGAATAACTCTGTGGAACGCCAACGGTGTTTCACGGCATATACCTGAAATAAATCAATTTCTAAACGAAAACCACATCGACGTTATGTTGCTGGCAGAAACGCATCTCACCAGCAAATATAACTTTCAAATACGGGGATACACGTTCTACGGCACCGATCATCCAGATAATAAAGCACATGGCGGAACCGGCATCTTAATAAGAGACCGCATCAAACACCACTTTCACCAACGGTTTGCAAAAAATTATCTGCAAGCTACATCGATAAAATTACAATTGGGCAACTGCAACCTTGCCATTGCCGCTGTCTACTGCCCACCCCGCTTTACAGTCACCGAAGACCAATTCATGGACTTCTACAATTTACTTGGAGAGCGATTTATAGCAGCAGGTGATTACAACGCCTAGTACACGCACTGGGGATCCCGCCTTGTGATCCCCAAGGAAGGTAACTATATAATGCACTCATCAAAACATGCAACAAACTGAACTACGTTTCACCAGGCAGTCCTACATACAGGCATACAGATCCTAGGAAACTACCTGATTTAATTGATTGCTGTGACAAAAAACATTCCCCGCAATCTAATATCTGCAAAATCGCTTTTGGATCTATCATCGGACCACTCACCAGTGCTAATAACTCTTCTTCAAAGCCCGGAATTTATCGAGCACCCTTGCAGGCTGACGTCGCATCGAACTAACTGGCTGAAGTTCAAAAAGTACGTTAGTTCCCACATTGAACTAACTCCGCAGCTCAACATCAAGGAGGACATCGACCGCTATGCCGATGCACTGGAGTCTGTACTCGTCGCAGCAGCCAAAGTCTCTACACCGCAAGGGAGGAATGGGCACACACCAGCAAAAGACTAACCTTGAAATCGAACAACTTGTTTTGGAGAAAAGACGTTTGAGGCGTGCTTGGCAAACCAGCAGATCGCCATCCTCAAAACATATCCTTAATGAAGCTGGTCGCAGACTTACCAGGGCTCTAAGGCACGAAGAAGAAAAAGCACAACGCCAGTACATTGAGAAACTTTCACCCACCAGCACCAAGCATCCCTTGTGAAGGGCCCACCCAAATCTAAGTGCGCCGGCCGAAAGAGTAACTCCCATAAGAGACTCTTCAGGCAGCTGGGCCAGAAGCGGCAAAGACAGAGCTTGTACATTTGCTTTACACCTTCGAAATGTTTTTCAGCCAAAGCCTGCAAATTATTCACTCACATTACCGTCGCCGTCAATTCAAATTGGAACTGAGACGGCGCCAATTCTGTTTCAACCAAACGAACTTGCAAAAGTCATTAGCGAGCAATTAAAAACAAAAAAGGACCCAGATGGTGATCTAATAACTCCTAAGATGCTCATTGAACTCCCAAACTGTGCAGTTGAGGTAATTTGTAAACTCTTTAACGGGACTACACGACTTGGCTACTTCCCAAAAAAATAGAAAAAGTCGGTAATCATCATATATATATCAGGAAGACGGAAGGAAGACGGGACGAAATCAGCAGCCGGGACCGGAAAAAGAAGGCACCGAAAAAGTAGGTCCGTTCCAATGAGAAAAAATTAATTTAAAAAAGTAGGGGAAAATAGAATCTAAAATATTTCGAGTAGGTTTACCGTTGGCGAAATAAATAAATAAATAAAATAAATAAAGATACATTATGCAATATCTGGACCACGTGCCACCGGCTCCGGGCCAGACCACTGCAGGAAGATTTATTGCCGTATTCATATACCTTAAAGCCGTTTAATTCACCGCACCACACTGGCACTGGATTTTTTTATTTGAATATTATTTCTTTTTGTTGAATATAAAACAATTATTGCTCTACAGAAAGTATATTGACATAATTTAATTTATAAACGCAGCAATAATGAAAGATTTACAAAGCAATTTTTAATTTAATTTATTTAAATTATTCCTTCTTGAGTTTATTTAAAATTTCGTCCCCAATAATTTATATAAAATTTGTTCGTCCACCTTAGTATAATTTTGTATGTTAATTTATTGAAATATTTATGCAGACCTAAACATATCTATCCAACATGCATATATCGTGAATTGTTTATTAACATATATCCATATATACCATTTCTAAATATTATAAGCAGTACCTATAAGTAAAAGATAAAATTTTATATAATTAGAATTAAGGGAAAGAAAAGAATATACATTTACATAAGCAAAACATAACCTAATGTAAATTTGCGGAGGTCTCGCAACAGTTGAGATGTAAAATAACGAGTAAAGTAAATCACATACACAACTACATATGTATATGCGAATGTAGAGAGAAAAAAAATCGTATATGTATAAATAACTTTAGAAATCCCGAGATAAAAACATCTCAATATTTAACCCCTAGCTCCAAATAGGTAGGGTAATTTAATTGTATAGTTATGAATTAATCAATATTTATATGTTCGTATGTGGGTCAACAATCGTGTGACAAAAATTTAAATCAATTAAAATGAAGTGTTTTTCCTATGAATTTGTCATCGCAGCTGTAGCAAGGGGAAGCAAATAAATGAAAATAAATTAACTAAAGATATTTAATGCAAGGAGTGAAGATGAATATTTATAGTTAATAATAATAACATTATAACGTGAGGATGATGTGCGCAATGTTCGTCTATGGGGAGGGGAAATGAGACTGACCCTGGAGTAGGCTGACGGGAGCCAGCGGAAGGGAGATTTAACGAAGGATGTATGCCAGATCTCAGGTAGGGTGGGGGTGTCGGAGTACATCACCTAAACTCCAATTTGTTCATCGCAAGTAAAGTTTCCAGTAACATTATTTATTTTATTTTTGTTTACATTTTATTTTTGTATTCATTTTGTCTTGTTATGATTTCGTCGGACTGAGATGGCCGATCAGCTGGGCTGTTGTGCGGACTGAGGGCTGGGAAGAACCTTACCATCAGGACTGGCTAGCCGGCCTTGTCCCTTCGAAAAACTAGGTTCATAACACCCTTGTCCCTTTCCTTTTCTTAATTTACATCCATGATATTTACTATTCCTTAACAAAATTCAGAATACCTCCTCAATGCTGACAATCTTAAAGTTTTTAGATCCGTTCGATCACCAGCTGACGCAAAGTTAATACAATCCGACTTAAATTTAATCAGTGTTTGGTGTTGTCAAAACTTTCTGCCAGGTACAGCAAAAGCCTGTTTTATGTCTCAATATCGAATTTTTTATATGTATATGCAGGGTTTGTCACACCAAGATGAGTCGTTGGTCCTTGAAGTATTATTCGATGGCAAATTTAACTTTGCCAAGTATTTAAATATTATTATTCCCAACTCTTATGCCAAGTAAATGTTCGGCATACATACATATGTCCGTCAAAACTGAAATAAGCTGTCTTTCTATGGAGTCCCACGGCAGCATATCACGATAATAGGATTGAGCGTCTTCAAAATTTTTTTTTTAAATTCGGCATATATCCGATCATAATCCAATAGATGGCGCCTGGTTCACTAAACTCGTCTTTAGGACCGAAGAAAGGAAATTACTAGCTGGAAAAAAAGACTATTTCGCCAATGAATCCCTCGGTGGAATTTATTTATTCGTCAACTATTTCATATAAACTTATCTTTGTTGTTTATTTTTTAATAAACACAAGTTTATCCACTACATCCATTGCACAGTGGGTCAGCAATCTAATTTTTAGGCCAAAAATCTGTCATTTCTTTTCCTGTGCAGCTAGGAAGCCCAAAATAAAGCTGAATATTATTTTAAGAGATTGATCTTTTTAACCAACTTAAAATAAAATTTTAAGGGTTTTTAAAAGATATAGTTATTCCAAACCAAAGTCGGAAAATATTTCTATTTTTTGCATATTTTATTCCTAGAAAACAAGTAGAAACCGGAGTCAGTTCATATTAACACACATTTAAGGACAAGATACAACAAATCAAACAAATTTAAACCACTTAAAAATGTTAACATTGTTGCATAACAGGTTGGGTTGTAGTAACATAGTTGACTTTTTAAAAATTATTTGCAAATCCGACGCTCCTGTTCCAGTTTCCGTACGAATTTTATAGAAACAAAGCAAGGGTTGTCATTGTATGATACAAAATAATTATTTTCTTGGGACTTATTTTTAAGAAGTGTAAATTATCTAAGTTAAGTTTAAAAGTATTTTTGTGCTTATTACCCCTTCATTTAATGTACTTATTGTGCAAAACATGTTATGTTGGGACCTTTTTCATCGACATTGGCAACTTTGGTCCCGAACACTGGTGCCAAGCAGGTGATTCACCCGAGTTGTTCGACAGTTTTGTAGGTCCGTTTCCATCACTGCCTCTGAAATAAGTAGAATTTGTTATTTTTGGCTACTAATGATTTTTTGACTAGATTCAGCAGTGCCTGCTGAAAATATTCGGTATGAAACAGCTGACCGAAATTCAGTATATTGCTGCTGAATTTTCAGCAATTCAGAAAATCAGATGGTTGGGACAAATATCAATTATATCGACATATCGATATTTCAAGGCGATATATTCTTTTATAGCGTATTTCCACAAAGATCCATCCTCCTTCGACCATCCGTTGAAGGGATGGTCCAAAGGGTTATGCCGATCCAAAAACTTTCCAGTTAGTCCGCCGTTAAATTTGACGGACTAATGCCCGCTTTCCACACAGTCCATCCGTTGGAAACGGTTAGAATTTTCAAGAAATATGAAACTTCGTCCTCCACAGAGCACATCAGCCTTCCACCTTCCGATTTCAGCTGATCTTAACTGCTGTAGCTCACCAAAACATAAACAAAGATGGTTGACCTGTTGACATTGTTCACGTTTTGACGAGCCACGGTTGTTCAGATCAGCTGAAATCGGAAGGTGGATATGCTCTCTGGAAATCGGATTTTCATATTTCTTGAAAATTCCAACCGTTTCCAACCGATGGACTGTGTGGAAAGAGGGCATTAGTCCGTCAAATTTAACGGCGGACTAACTGGGAAGTTTTTGGAACGGCAAACCTTATGGACCATCCCTTTAACGGATGGTGGATGGATCTCTGTGAAAATAGGATATTAAAACAGAGACTATCGTTGATACGAAATTTACTAAATTTTTAACATCCCTTGTATCTTTGAAGTACTTAGATGATTTTTACTTGGCTCTATTAGGATTTTTGGAGATGTGACTTTGAATGTATGTAACTAACTGAACCAATGCCAATGCAAATTTGAAAGACTAGAGAAGTGTTGACCCCCATTTGACTTGCGGTGCAAAATGAATTAACGGGAATTTGCGTTATCCATTTTATTGACGGGAAAAATTTAATTTTGTGTTATTTTTTTCATCTTTTGAACAGCTGCTTTTGCAATACCGGGTGCCTGTTTGAATGGTCGCTACATCGATAGCCGCCACAAAACATCGATGTTTCCAAAAAATTAAAATACATCGATGCATCAATGTTTCTCCACCTCTAATGAAAACTCCTGCTCGACTGCTCTCTCCCTCAAAGTTGTTCTCTCCATCTCTCTTCAGCAAGCGTAAGAACGAATAGCCAGAAAGTTCTAAAGGTGAAATTTGTTAGAGAAAGAAAAAACAATAATAAATAGTTTGCTTTCATTCTAAACAAAGTAGAAGTGCATATACAAACACGTCGCGGGTCAAGAGTAACTTTTAAAACTAATGCAGTTAAAACATCTGAATCAGCATCACCAATTTTAACCGTTGCCTTAGCGTTGTGATAGTCAGCTTAGACGGATTTTTGGTGTGCTCTGGTTCCGTAAAAAGTAATTGTCAAACCCAAGAATTGCCAAGCACAAATCGTGTTTGCCAAGGAGTCAGCACATAAACAAATTTGTTGTGGCCTAAAAAAAAGAAAAGTACTGCGGGAATTCGGGTTTTCCATCTCACATACATACATATTTTCTGTCTCATCGTCGCCATTTTTAATCAGTTGTTTTTTCACGGGCTACACTACATGCAGCTCGCTCGCACATTCTGGAGAATCGTGTTTCAGTGTTGAAAAGCGCGTCGCAGCTGCCATAAAATAGCAAGACATCGTTTTTAATTTAAAATACATTATTACGCTCAATATGGAAGACCTCACCAAAAACATTATCTTCGCAAATGCTATTAATGGACAACCTGCCACAATTCAATACCAGACGGCGGATGGCACCATTCTTAAACAGCCTAAAATCGAGGGTCAAAAAACGGAGCAGCAACCGACCTTCTACTACACGACAAATGTAAGTGCTAAATTTTATATATGTATGTAAAAGCAATTCCGAGAGTTCGCTTCTCATGTTTGATTTTTTCTAGGGTAATGGCGGCACCGTAAATCTCGCCCAGTTGGCTACCACGGATGACAACAAGACGTGCTACATAGCTCAGCCAGTGGGCGGCTACAACTATGCTCTAGTCAATGGAATGCCGCTCAACCAGGGCGCAGCACTAGGAATCGCCACAGTAGACGCTCAAGGCCGCATCCAGATCGTAAACCAGAACAAGCCAATTGCAGCAGTTAGTTTAGATGGTACAAAACATGTAGAATTCGGTAGAGCTCAAAGCCCTTTTCCTTTGCAGAACACCATATCCAACATTAGCTTCAAATGTGACGTCTGCTCGGATATGTTTCCCCACCTAGCCCTGCTTAACGCCCACAAGCGGATGCATACAGACGGGGAGCAGCAACAGCAGCACAACACCCAGCAAGGGGGCAGCGAGTCTATTGCTGTGGTCAGCGCTCAGGGCTTAGTCCAGGCGCAGAACATCATTGGCAATGGCCAGATGGGCCAGATACAGATAGTGTCTTCCGATACTTTGGAGCCTGTGCAACAATCTGTGATGCAACAGCAGCAACACGAATCCAAAGCAAGCAAGTGCATTAACTGTGGCAGCCCCATACTGCAGCAGTCCAAACGCAAAGGTTCAAAGCAGGTGCGTTGCGAGTCCTGCATGCAGGCAGAACAGGCGGCGCAGCAACAACTTTTCGTGGCGCAGGACGGTAATTGTGGTGTCAAACATTTTTGAAAAGTCATAAGCTTTTTATTTTGTACAGGTCAAATGGCGCATCCCGTGCAGATCATATCAACTACTCCCCAGGCCCAGGCACAGCTGCAACAAATTGTAGCCGCGCAGACAGGCGGCTCGACGCCCAAGAGGGAACCGAGCGTTGGGTCTGGCCATCACCCAGTAAAAAAAAGAAATTCCCAGCAGATGACCAAGTGCCAGAAGTGCAATGGCTCCGGGGTGGTGCTGGTGGGGCAGCACTCTCACGCCGGACACAGCGGAGCTGGCGGAACGGTAAAGCAATCGGTCACTGTCAAAACTGAGTGAGTATAAAATCTAAGTGCAAACCAATTCTACGCTAACAAAACCAAGGTGTTTGTCCTGCAGGAATCCGTCAAAACCCTTCAGTTGCAATATTTGTGGTGGTCTTTTCTCACGCTACTCAAGTCTTTGGTCGCACAAAAAGCTTCACAGCGGCGAAAAAAACTACAAATGCAGCATCTGTGGACTGGCCTTTGCGAAGGCCGTTTATTTGAAAAACCACGCGCGTATTCACACGGGCGAAAAACCCTATAAGTAATAACAATATTTTTTGGTCTTGATTCAAATTACTTAATTTTTTTGTCTTTATACAGATGTCAAACCTGCGGTATGCAGTTCTCACAGTCGCCACATCTCAAGAACCATGAACGCACGCACAGCGGCGAACGGCCCTATGTGTGCGGGGTGTGCGACAAAGGATTTGCTCGCCACGCTACGCTTTGGAACCACAGGCGCATCCACACGGGCGAGAAGCCGTACAAGTGTGAAATTTGCGGTTCGGCTTTTTCTCAGGCTGCCCACCTTAAAAACCATGCAAAAGTGCACTCAGGGGAAAAACCCTACAAGTGCGAGATCTGTTCGGCTGCGTTTGCTGATCGATTTGCGCTTAAGCGTCATCGCGGCATACACCAAAAGTACGGTCAGACGGCGCCTCGTCAGACCAGTAGCGATGGAATGATAGTGCACAAGCAGGAGATTCCTGACATGGATGACGAAGCCCAACAGGAGGTGATCATCGGCGGGTTATAGATAAGACCAACTGGTGCAAATCCAAAGGCGATAGGCAACTTAGCGAAGCTAGCAGAGCAGGGCTTGTTTTCAGAATATGAGACAGGGGCAAATTCTGCTCAGCCATATTCTGGAGGATATTACTACCAGTTGCCTTTACTAGCGCAAAATCCAACACGGAACGCTGCTTTTTCTCAGAGATATTGAGGGGTGGACCAACGAAAATCCATCATTAGTACTGAATAACTAAGCATCGCATTATTATAACAGCAGGCTACTCTGTAGGCTTTTTGAAACATGTGGCGCACCCCAACAGCCCTTTTTATGTTAAAAAAACGATTGGACATAATTTATTTTGTAGCTTGTAAAATATACTTCAAATTACCTTTAGTTATTAACGCACATATATGTACTAATAATATGTATATGGCATAGTACATCTAAGTGTTATAGACAATTTCCTTGCCCAAATTTTAGACAATGAAATGGATTAAAAGACGAACGGGATGATACGGAGGCGACCGAATCTGAAAGGCAAATACGTAAGAATCTGCGCAGGAAAAACATTCATACAGAAAAATGTATATCTGTTTATACAACAATGCGTTTAAATACTAATTTACTATTAAGTCAGAACCTATTCAAATAAAATGTATTTATATTTAGGTAAGTATTAAATAACGCAAATCAAATATTTGAATAAAAAAAAATTTTACTAACGAACTTAGCTATACTCCTTTAATAAGCTAACCGATGCTAAACGAATTCAGCGACAAGTATTTTCAAAAAGTTTGATAGAGTTAAAGAACCTCCCTTAAAAAATTCTGCTTAAGTCATAGAGTAAAAAACATATAGACTTAATTTTCTCTTTCCAACCTCTGCAAAGAGTCTTGTTTGTAGTAAAATTTAATTTCTCACTCCATTTATCAGATTTTTGGTTGAGCTTGAAATTTGGTCTACTGATGAATTTTCAGTTACACTACTCACACTAGACTTTCACAATGAGAAGTAGTAAAATTAATGTTTCTTATTTCTAAATTGTGTTGTGGCCGGGCTATCGATAGCCATATCGAATGTCGGCGTAGGGATGATTTTATACTGAGAAATACTGCAGTTTTTTTTATGGTCACCCCAAATGTTAAAAGGCCGTTGACCCGGCAAATTTAAAACACGAGAGCCGGAGTTCGGGAATGCGATAGGAGAAATTCACGGTCAAGGCGTTAAGACTGCTGCGCTCCGCTCGCCGAAGAAAAGTTTTTTTTTGGGTGCACGTGCGGACTACATAATCCCGGTACCTTGGTGCAACATAACTTTTTTTGAGCTGCAGCAGCGAGCCAGTGTCCACAGGCAACAAAAAGCAGGACTGGGAAGCCTGAAGCGGCGGAAAATCTTGGTAATCGGTGTTCGAGAGTGAGTGTTCCAGAGCCGATCAGACCCAGTTACCAGTTTAAAAAATCAGCCAGGTCACCGAAGTTGGCCTGGCGATTCTTTTTTTGTGTGGTCTGGACAAGAAAGACGGCCAGAGATTAGTTCAGAAAATTATTACGGCGTGGAGGACCGTCACGCTTACCAAGAGGCGGCAACGGGAGAGCCAGATTTTTTTTTATTGTTGTTATTCGATTTTTAGAATAATTAAATATTTTTACCGTGTAGTTGTTGTTGTAAATTCGTATAGTTATTTATTTATTGATTACTATCATTTTTTTTTTGATTATTTTTTATTTACACATATACCAAAATATCTACATCTTCTTTAAGCATTTCTCTTAATTTATATTTGAATGCATATTATATACACGCATTATGCTTACACATAAACGTTTAATAACATCTCATATCCATATTATTTATATTTAAAATTTGTCAAGTGCTTGGTTCATTTGTATGTCTTTTTTTTATATTTTTTATTTATGTAAATTCATGCGTATACCGTAACATTTTGTTTAACCCCCCTGGTAAAGAAAGAATAAACAACCTTAAGTGCTCTTACGGTAGGTCAGGGTCGAGGAGTATACAAATTTTGGGAAACCCGAGAACGTACACTGGGTTGATATGTTATGAAAACTATTAAATAAGAATTATTAAATGAAAATAAGAAAGATGAACATAGAGTAAAGATAAATTAATTTATTAGTAAAAGGGGTATATAATGGTGCAATAAAAAAAAAAGAGTAAATAAATTAAACAAATGTGATGGGGGCAGCTGCAAGTATTTGGCTCAAGGCAGTCTGCATGGTAGGGAGGGAAGAGCAGGTGACCTCCAGTTCACCAGGACGAACCCAAAGAATTGCCAAATATGTGTAGGTTTGAGAAGTCTAATATTTGTGTATTTTTTGTATACCCTTTCAGAGGGTATTATAATTTCAGTCAGAAGTTTGCAACGCAGTGAAGGAGACATCTCCGACCCTATAAAGTATCTATATTCTTGATCAGCATCACTAGGCGAGTCGATCTAGCCATGTCCGTCTGTCTGTCCGTCTGTCCGTCCGTTTCTACGCAAACTAGTCTCTCAGTTTCAAAGCTATCTGCATAAAACTTTCCCAAAAGTTGTCTTTATATTGCAGGTAGTATATAAGTCGGAACGAACCGGATCGGACGACTATAGCATATAGCTCCCATAGGAACAATCGCAAAACAAATACAAAAAAAATATAACTTCGCTGTTTTTAAATTTTTTCTTTTAGTTCTTCGACATATAGTAATGGTTAAATATTTCAGAATTACGGTTTTAATTTCATCAAAATCGGACGAGTATATCATATAGCTCCCATAGAAATAATAAAAATATATAAAATAACTATATAATAATTGAGCTGCAAATCATCATAGCTTCAATGTTTTTAGACATATACGCAAGTAAATCATAATTTTAATGTTTTAAAAAATATTTAATTTTTGCAATAGCTGCAAGGGTATATGAACTTCGGCTTGCCGAAGTTTGCTTCCTTTCTTGTTTGTGTTTGTTAATTGACATTTAAATTCGAATATGACGGTTGAAAATTTAATACTATTTTGTATTAATAACGCGAAAACTTGTGAAATCGAGACGATTTTAATTTGCGAAACTTTGTGAAAACTATGTCGAAAGCGCGACGAAAAGGAGTGGCTACGATGACGTTCGATTGATCACTAACAATTATATTTCAATAATTTCTCTTAGAACCTAACTTATGCTACGGTGGCGAGAGACGGGGCGAATAAGCAAGAGCGAACAGACGAAAGCTTTATTGGCTCCCGCTCTCGCCCTTCAACTAGTGATTTAAATACAAGCGCTGAGTGCGCAAACACCGCCCCCTCTGAAGGGACGACGTCCTTCAGCCCAGAACGGGCAACAGGGCCAGTCGGTGAACAGCTCGCCGATATTCGCCGTCCTGCGTCCTGACGTCCGCCACGCGAACCTTGCTATCGGCGCCGGCGTGCACCGCTACCACTCGTCCGATCCTCCACTGCTGGGGCGGAAGATTGTCTTCTGCGACGACGACGAGCGCTCCCACGACGAGGTTGGGCTCCCCCTGGTGCCACTTGGACCGCTGTTGGAGGCTGGAGATGACCCCGGGACCATCGCTGCCAAAACCTGTGCCTGAGAGACGAGACACCTCGCCATCGTCGCAAGCAGGTCAGGCTGATCTGGTCCGGGAGCTGATGGTGGGGCCAGAAGAGGGCCGCCGATGAGCAGATGCCCGGGGGTCAGGGCCTCGCCGTCGTTCGGGTCGCTGCTTAGAGCGCCGAGGGGCCTGGAGTTGAGCACGGCCTCCACGCTGGTGAGCAGAGTTTCGAGCTCCTCCGCGGTCAAGAGGTCTTGGCCTACCGTCCGAAGGAACAGGTGCTTTGCAGACTTCACACCTGCCTCCCATAGTCCGCCGAAGTGCGGTGCTCTGGGCGGTATGAACGCAAACTCGCATCCTTTTTTTGATGCGAATGTTTCGATACCGCCCCCCTGCTCCTCCAGACGGGCTCGGAACTCTCTCATGTGGCGATCTGCGCCGACGAAATTGGTGGCGTTGTCGCACCACACCTTCTCCGGAATCACGCGACGACTCACGAACCTTTGAAATGCCAACAAGAACGCATCAGTGGTTAGGTCAGACACTAATTCTAAGTGGACCGCTTTGGACGCAAACAGGACGAACAAGGCTACAGGATACGATACGTTGTGCTGAAGGGACCACAAAAATCAACGCCACAAATATTGAACGGGCGGAGAGCTCGAAGTCTATCTGCTGGCAAGTTTCCCATAATTTGCGTCAAGAGTTGCCGCTTACAGCGAAAGCAGCGCATGCACGACTGAACTGTTCGTCGGCAGACTTCTTGAGCATTAACTAGCCAGGTTTTCTCGCGCAGACGACTTACGAGAGCTCGTGGGCCAGCGTGACAGTTCGTAACGTGCAGGTATATAGGATCTGACGAACTGTGAGCTTTTAGACAGCAACAACGGGAATTTGGCTTCGTACGGGATAGGAGCATTCAATAACCGACCACCAACTCGTAGCAATAACGAGGAGCACCAATCTAATTTATTTTCCTGAAGAAAAGGGTTTAACTTTTGAATATTCGTTGCTACCGGTTTATTCTTCCGAATTTTACTTATGTCGTCCCTGAACTCGTGAAATTGGACAACTTCGACAATTTTATCAAAAGCGAAATCCAGTTCTCTTGGCGAAATACTTTTTTCAAAGTGCTTCGACACCTTTCTGCACTTTTGAATGAAACGAAAAACCCACACGAAAACTCTCAGAAGCTTCAGGTGCGACGAAAAGGACTCTATTTTCTGAAGCACATAATTTGGCTGACTACGAGAGCTATTGCCGATTTGCGTAGCTCCATCGATTACATCAGCTGGCAGTTCGAAATGTTTATTTACAGACCAATTATTTTCTGAGTCTAGCAAGAACGAAGGTCCACCGAACCAAATGGACGTTGTAAGCTCCTCTACGTCACATCCTCGGGACACTATATCTGCTGGGTTGACTTTCGTGGGAACGTGTCTCCAAATTGCTTTCTCCGACCACTCCTGAATTTCTGCAACCCGGTTCGAAACAAAAACCGACAACGACGAGGGATGGGTTTTAATACAGTGTAAAGTGATCTCGGAGTCTGTCCACAGGAAAACATTCTCAATGGGAGAATTGAGCAATGGCCTGATACGATTAAAGAGATCTGCTAAAAGGTGAGCTGCACGTAGCTCAAGGCGAGGCAAAGTTTTCGTCTTGAGGGGAGCTACTTTCGATTTGGCGGTCAATAAAGACACTTTCAAACCTTCAGCAGTTTGAGTCCGAACGTAGATGCACGCTCCATACGCTCGCATGGAAGCGTCAGCGAAACCATGTATTTGAATCGGGACTTGTGGATCTGTGTTGACGAATCGCCATACCTTAATTTTAGGCAGCTGCAGAAGCGTCGCTTTAAACGTCTTCCACGACTTGAGCAACTGCATCGGTAGCGACTCGTCCCAATCTAATTTTCGAAGCCACAGTTCCTGCAACAACATCTTTGCCTTTGTGACCAAAGGACACAAGAGGCCAAGTGGGTCGAAAACTCGAGCAGTCACCGACAAAATATTTCGTTTTGTCGCGCCAAAATCCAGGAAAGTCATCCAACCGAAATTGAAAGTAATCTTTAACCGGTAACCAAATCACGCCAAGGGTCTTGGTTACGTCTGAGTCTGCCATAAGTGGCATTACAGCGCTATCAGATGCGGATAACTCTGGGCAGTTTGAAAGCCACTTTGCCAATTCAAAGCCTGCCTCTTGCAAGACCTGAGAAACCTCGTCTCGAAGGCTTTGCAGGTCCTCAACGCATCCGGCGCCAGTCAACAAATCGTCAACATAAAAATCATTCTGAATAACCTTTGCGGCTTTTGGATGAATTGCTTGCGCCATCTCTCCGGGGCTGGCGAAGTTCCATATGTAACGGTGTTCAACTTAAAGATTTTCAGGGACTCAGAAGGATCTCGTCTCCATACTATGAGCTGGAAGTTACGATCAGCTTCATCCACCATCACTTGGCGATACATCTTTTTGACGTCGGCCGCAAGGGCAAACTTATGCAATCTAAGCCGAAGCAGAGTCGAGTACAGCTCCTCTTGAATAGTCGGGCCTACCATCAAGATGTCATTCAACGCTACCTGCGTAGAAGTACGGCTCGATGCATCGAAAACTACTCTCAACTTAGTTGAAGTACTTTGTGGCCGTAAAACGCATTGGTGCGGAATGAAATAGTGCGGAGTATTCGGAATTTTGTCATTGGTGGAGGACATGTGGCCCAGTGAAACATATTCCTCCATGAATTCAATATACATCTTCTTCAGCGAAGGGTCCTTTGACAATTTCTAGCGAAAAAAATCTACGTTTCGCAACTTCGTATGACGAACCAAGAATATTTGAGTCAGATTTAAACGGCAAACGAACCGAAAATCTTCCGGACGACAATCTTTGAGTATTTTTCTCAAAGTGTTGTTGACAGAGTTGTTGCTCAGGAGTATGGACTTTAGCCTTGGGCGGCAAGTCCTCCACAGACCAAAATTTCTGCAGGGTTGTGTCAATTGACTCCAACGCTTCCTCCTGGCAGCTGAGATGTACCATTTTTTCAGCGTTTTTATTATTTTCAGAGGCACATCTGCCTGACACTATCCAGCCGAGAACTGTCTTTTGTAGGATGGGGAATTCAGGCCCCTGCTTTATCTGGCCAATAGATAAAAGTTCAAAGAATGTTTCAGCGCCGATAAGCATATCTATTTTTTGGGGCTTGAAGAAGAATGGATCTGCCAACTGAATATTTTCAGGCACCCTCCACCCGCTGGTGTTCACCGCGTGATCCGGATGATAGCCAGAAATATTTTTCATAATCCAAAAATCGGACGACAATTGGCTGTTCCCTACTCGCGACTTCACAATCGTGTGTATTTTTTTTGTGTCTTGGGCATTAGTTCTACCAATGCCTCGCAAGCTCATGCACACGTCCTCTCTTGTTATTTTGAGCCTCTGAGCGAGCTCGTCGGTTACAAAGTTTATTTGTGAACCAGAGTCGAGCAACGCTCGAGCTGGTACAAACTCGCCGCTTTTTGTTTGGACGCTCACAACAGCAGTTGCAAGAATGACTCGATCCGATGCATTCGCATGCAAAACATGCGACGTGGATGGAGACTGCTGCATGAGCGTGGGCTGAGAAGGAGGTGGCAACGCGAGATTTGTGTTTGGGGCATATATGTGTAGCAAAGTGTGATGTTAGGAATTGCACACTCTACATCTGTTCGATTTGCATTTTTTGACAGTGTGACCCTTTCTTAAGCAGTTAATGCATAAGGGTGCTCTTTTAGCGAAATCGAATCTTTGCTGAACTGTTAGGGCTGCGAAGGAAGCGCAGTTTCCAATCTGATGTTCAGCTGAGTTGCAATACATGCATTGAACAGAGTCGTTCCTGGCAGCGACAAACGAAAAACTACTATTTCCATTCTTCTTAGGGTTAGATTGGGTCTGCTGAACAGTTTTGGGCTTGGAAGCCTCTTCTGCTACCATGTGTTGGTATCGCCTGTTGAGGGCCGCCTCACATTCGCTCCAAAGTGGAAGCGAAGTATAATCTAACTGTTCTTTCCATTTTCTTTTAGTTCCTGCATCGACCTTGCTCATTACCAGATGTATTAAAATAGCATTAGTAATTCGTCTATCATCCCCAATAGACAGCAAGGAGTCTTACAAGGCTGTGACCGTGTCGATGAGGGTTCTCAAGGCTGTAGCTGAAGGCTGGGAAATTTTTTGCAAATTAAAAAGTGTCGATATGTTGTTAAAAAAAATAAGACAATGATTATCGTACACCCGCTTCAGGCTAGCAAAGGCTTTGGGATAATTTTCCGCAGTGACTTGAAAGGCCCTAACTGTTCCTAAAGCGTCTCCAGCTAAACACGAAATTAAATGATTGAATTTTTCAATATCGTGTAAAGTGTCATCTTTGTCAACGAAAGTTTCGAAAAGGCTTATAAAATTTTTAAATTCGGAGTGTTTTCCGCTAAAAGTTGGGAGAGCAACGCTCGGCAGACGGCATTGAGGCGGGCGATTTGCTGGCGGAGCGGATTTCTCGATATTATTTTGTTTGCACTTATTTAAAATTGAAATCAGCAATGACTTTGTCATTACGGCCCTCTTTTCCAACTCTTCGCGGTATACGTCTTTTGTATCTTTCACTTCTATTTGGTTTTGCAAAAGGGAAGCATTTTCAATGTGCGTATTTAGAATCTCTAATCGACACTCAAGCTCGACCGGATTTACTGATAATTTAGCTTCTTTTAAGTGGCGATAAGTTCGATTAATACTTTTCATGCAAACATCCCGTTGGTGTTTAAGCTCTTCGATATCCTTAGTTGCCATTTCGTTTATTTGTATTTATTTGGTTGGTATCGAAGAGGTGTTAAATATTTATTTTTATTAAATTATTTATTTGTTAAATAATATAATAAAAAATCAACGAGTAATATACCGATCGCACACTGTGTAAGGGAGCTAAGTGCCGAGAGAATTACAGCGAAAAATATCTAAATAGGGTTTTTATATTTTTTTTATATAAACCCTGCGACAGTATATGCCGCACGCACGCACTGTAGGGGAGCTACCGCTCAAGCTCAAGCGTACCGAAAAAACGAACAAACGTTTAGGCAGACCGAAAATTGCACTGCTGCAGCGATCGTGAACGAAAACGACAAAAGATAACTCGAAATAGCGGCAGCGGTGTCGGTGTGCGTGTGTATGTGTACGCGGCTCTTCCTATGCAAATGCTAACGGAGAATGATACACTGACCGATAACTAAGGGCAACGACTATATAAGCCTGACGCCAAAATGCGCGCAAAATTATGAAAAGCTCGGAAAAATTGGAAAAGCGCGGGAAAATTCTGAAAAGCGCGGGAAATGTTCGGACAAACTGCGGCGAAAGTTATTGCCGCTAATTTTTGAGAGCTACACTTTTCACAATTTGCACTTTTTTCCAGCTGTTTTATTTATACCCTAAATTGGTGCTCACTACGACGAAAGTTGGGGGAATTAAGTTCGCACTAATTGGGTCGACGACGAGTATTTTATTTGCTTGTATTTTGGCCAAAGCGATTCACATATAATTCGAAATATATTATGTTTATTGTAGAATTTTGGTTGTTAGTACATGCAAATTTTTATTTCTTGGTTAGAATGCTCACTATCTACCGATTTTTACACGAATTTAAAAAGTTGAAAGATGGGCCAACTTTTGGCACTCTATACCTGGATGGCCGACTTGATAATTGCAACTTCCTTCTTAACTTCCATTTGGCGGCAGCAGCAAATTAAGCAATTAAATTTGGCGAAACATCGGGCGCAACTTCAGGAACGGCAGAAAAATTCCAGCGACGAAATATTGTTCAATTTAATTTATTGGCCGAACCGACACGAATAAATTGGTTTTGGTAATGTTGGTAATGTTTATAGTTTTTCACCGAAAAAAATTAAAACTCGCGAATTCTACTGCTAATTACGTCGGGGTCACCATGAAAATTTAATACTATTTTGTATTAATAACGCGAAAACTTGTGAACGCATTAGTTCGAGGCGATTTTAATTTGCGAAACTTTATGAAAACTATGTCGAAAGCGCGACGAAAAGGAGTGGCTACGATGACGTTCGATTGATCACTAACAATTATATTTCAATAATTTCTCTTAGAACCTAACTTATGCTACGGTGGCGAGAGACGGGACGAATTCGCAAGAGCGAACAGACGAAAGCTTTATTGACTCCCGCTCTCGCCCTACAACTAGTGATTTAAATACAAGCGCTGAGTGCGCAAACAACGGTGCAGAATAGAGTGTTGCAAAACGTAGGACGCGAGTTCAACGTTTTCTGTTGTTGTGTGAGCGGGCAGGGTTAGGGGAACCACGGCCCTGGAAAATCGAGCTAGCTGGGGCAGCCCGACTCACGCAGGACTAACCAGGTTCATAACAATTGCATTGAGCTAATTGTGTTATGTTGTTTCCCAGTATCCTTTTGTTGAATATTTCGCAATCTTGTTGAATTTGTGTGTTGACAATTCGCTTATTGATTCGTAAGAATTTAAGAGATAAATTGATCAGTGATTATACATTTTTTGTCTAATATTTTTGCTGTATTTTCCATTTAAAAAACATTGTTTTTATTCAAAGTTGTCATCTATGTCAATTTGTCGGCCAATATTATCTGGTTATTTTATAATTCTATACTTTTGGATTTATTAATATGAAGTTGGAATATCAACTAAAACAAAAGGGTTTTTAGTCTGGCTACTTATCCAAGCTGAAGTTTTGATTGATACAAGTTTTTCTTTGTCTATGTCATTCAACTCTTCATGTTGTAATATATTCCTATTCTTGTTAATTGCAATCCCATTTGTAAATCATCAATATATTCAAGGAAAATATTTAATGAATATCTAAAAATATGTAATGCATACATTTCTTCTTCATCTTTTACAAGTATTTATGTCTTCGGATTGTCTGTTTATTATTGTAACTATTTCATTTAAATCTTTATTTTCAATTACTGGAACTTGTAAATTTTTTAAATTATCTTCTAACTCTTTTTTTCGTCTTCTGTTAATTTTGCAAATAAGTGTTTATAAGCAGTTCCTCATTTTTGTCTTTGTGTAAAAATAATTCCCTTGATTTCATGTTTTAGTTGTTTTAGTCATAAGGCAATGTCTGATACGTAATTAAACTGGTTTTCGCATTTCATAAAGCCCTGATATGTTTCTAATATTTTTGTTTGATTAATCTGTATCATATTATGTTCGTAATTTATAGGTATGTTTACATCCCTGTTTTCAGAAGTAAATAACCATCATTTGAAGTTATAGGTGTAATACTATGCCAGCTTACTCTAGGCAATGTTGCCTACGGCACACACGCATTCTTGTAGATAGGCGTTCGATAGCGAGCCTGCTCTTTCTCAACGATGTAATAATTGGTAGTATTGATAGTCCTTTTCTATTAAACTCAAATAAACGTCCCAGTCAGAAGTCTCCGTAACGTCTTCCCATTTAACGAAAGTGTGGCGAGGAGCCAATTTTAAGAGCTTTAAGACTGTTTAACTGTTTGCCAGCGAGTATTCGATTGGGTTGGGGATCCAAAAACGATGTGCTTAGGCAATTGCTTAGGGAATGTTTTTTAATTAATAATTAGTTTTAGAGTTAAGTTAGCTGATAAGCCAGATAAATATTAATCCATTGGCGAATAAATAAATAAATAAATACTCATTTGTTGAGCTGTTGTCGATGTTACTTTCGTCCACGCCATTAGCATGATCATTTTCAAAATCAGAGTCAGTACTGTCAGCTTTCCTGGAATGATTAGAGAATGATTTAGCGCTTTAGCTTTTTTAAATTTACTTATGTGCTTTATTACATTATGACCTCTGTAAGTTTCTTGCCAATGCTTTCTTCGCGGGTTTTGTTAATTTTATTTATTTTATTTTCTTTTTGTTTTTGCATAAACTTGGATTGGTTCCATACCATAAAGAAAGATTTGAGCAGGGGTTTTACCAGTGGCATCATGGGTTGATTGTAAACTTACGTTGCCTTTTCTATATTCATTAATTTGTATTCAGCATCTGAGAGTGTATTTATGATTGTAAGTTTTTCGTAAACTGTTTTAGAACCCTTTCTATATCAGCTATACCATTTTTACTACTAGTGATTTCAATATTAATACTTTCTTTCTGTTTTGTAATTATTTGGATACTAGGCCAGGATCTTGAGCCATGCTAATAGTTTTTGGTTTACCTATCATTTTAAAATTTTGAGTAATGATTTATTACATTCAACCCAGTCTGTGGTTTTTGTTTCTATAATAGAAATGAATTTTGAATGAATGACAATACATGTCAAAAAATTGCGTTGGTCAATAAAATAATAGCCAATAACATATTTATTACGAATATTTTGGGTTTCAGGAGTCTTTTCAAAAGGGAGTGCAACTTTTCTGTGCTCTGCTTTCATAAATTATAAACCTCGCATTTATTTATAATGTTTTGAATAAGTTTTTGTGCGTCTTAGAAATAATATTTATTTATTTATTGCCTTAATGTATCGTATTTTCATGTATTGTGTTTGGTTTAATTAAGTCCATATAAGCTTGTTGAAAGATAAAGTCTTCGTCATTATTAATGAACAAAACAAAATTGTGTCCACATATGAATTTTATAATTATATCTTTTGCTAAACGATCAGTCATGTCTCTGTAAATTATTTTGTTAATAGTTAAAGTAGTGAGTAAGTTCGTTAGTGTCTTTATTTCCTTTTTCAAATATTAATTGGTGATTAAAAACGTTAATAGGTCGTTCAGTGATCTGTATGCAATTACCATAACTTTTTGTGCACTATGCACCGTTGCTGCTGTAGTTTCTAATTCATCATCATTTTGAAAAACATCTTTAATTTTGTTATTTTTACTTTCCTTTTTTGTAATTCTTGATAAAGCATCTGATACGTGATTTTTTTTCCTTTATTTTATTTTATTTCATAATCAAATTCACTAAGTTTTATTTTCCAACGTTGTAACTTCATATTAGGTTCTTTTATGTTATGTTACCAAACCAGCGGCTTATGGTCTGAGCCAGTAGCGTAGATAGGGGGGATCAAGGGGATCAGGGGGATCAGGGGATCAGGGGGATCAGGGGGATCAATCCCCCCCCTTGGCTCTGAGAATTATAAGATGATATATTCTCAAAATTTAAAAAGAAACACATTTTTCTTCTGACTGTGCAATACAGCATATTAAAGTTTCGAATGCCCGAGTTATGTTCAATACTGTTGACTTCTTGTCAACCGACAAATTCTTCCTAGAATCTTTTAGCTTGCCAGCGGTCGCTGCGTTTTCCAGGATTTAAGCAGTTTTGGCGTCTGCCTGCCGGTTTGTTGTTCATCAGGTGGGTTCGTGGAAAATATGATAACTCCAGTGCTTCTAACGGACCGACCAATCATGCGACCTCCAAGTGATACTTCAGACAGTCACAGTGCCTCCCAGTTTACTACGTGCTGCGGCGCTGCATCAGCTGCATATAATAGTTTCGAGTATGCATTTCGTTTATATTCTATTAAAATGAAGCGATTTTTAGTACCTGTAAAACCATTTTGCAAACCTCCAAAATCTGAAGACAATGAAGAAGCGCAATCATCTGTCGAAACAGCCGTGAAAAACCTCGGTATGCTGCATCGGGTAGTGAAAATACGGGCGATCAAAGCTCATGTAGTGAAGGCAACAAAAACGTTAAACAACGTATGTAAATAAACACGACGTCGGAAATTTTATTGGCATCAGACTTAGTGAATCTCAGAGGCTGGACTTATTAACAAATGCTTGGGTTCCGCCAAAAAATTACTTTTTTATATTGCTGCAAAAATTCGAAACTCGAAAATTAAAATTTTGTTACAAATGGTTTGATGAATTTTCCTGGCTTGCTTACTCAGAATTGCATCATGGTGCATTTTGTGTTCCGTGTGTAGCATTTGCTGTAAGCGGTGACAAAGGGTCACAACCTTTAGGTCATTTGGTGAAAGTGAAATTCGATATTTGGAAGAAAGCAAAAGAGGTGTGTACCATAATTATCATCCGAGCCAGAAAACCCGGGACCTCTCAATTTCGCGTGGAGTGCTCTAACCAACTGAGCTACTTCGGAATCCTAATTTGCTCGCTGAAAACCTCCAATTTATGTTTGAAGTTACTTTTTGTCTAACTAGAGATCGACATTATCACGAATTTGTTTATCCGTCAAAAAACCTTTGACGTTGACGTTCAATAAATTGAGTGGAAATATTGAAAAAATCATTTTATCTTGAAATTGATTTTTCACCCACTGGAAAAGCTGAAAAGCTTGAATTTCTTCTTCGATAAGAGAATTTTTAAACCCTTGCAGATGGTATTATAATTTCAGTCAGAAGTTTGCAACGCAGTGAAGGAGACGTTTTCGACCCTATAAAGTATATATATTCTTGATCGGCATCACTAGTAGAGTCGATCTAGCCATGCCCGTCTGTCCGTCCGTTTCTATGCAAACTAGTCTCTCAGTTTTAAAGCTATCTGCATGAAACTTTCCCAAAAGTTGTGTTTCTATTGCAGGTAGTATATAAGTCGGAATGAGCCGGATCGGACGACTATAGCATATAGCTCTCATAGGAACAATCGGAAAAATAAATACAAAAAAAATTATAACTTAGCTGTTTTTTAATTTTTTTTTTAGCTCTTCAACATATATTTATATATGCCATAGGAACTTTCGAATTATTGAGCTGCAAGTCATCATAGCTTCAATGTTTTTCAGCATAAACGCAATTTTAATGTTTTCAAAAGTATTTAATTCTTGCAATAGCTGCAAGGGTATATGAACTTCGGCTTGCCGAAGTTTGCTTTCTTTCTTGTTTATAATGCAACTTATCAATGTGGAAAATGTGACCAATTTCTGTACACGACTGTGCACGCGGATTATTATCGCAGTGTAAAATAAAACTTACAAAAAAACTGAATATTATTCTGAGTCATATCCCCCCCCCCACCCCATATGAAAAAGCTTTCTACGCCACTGGTCTGAGCATATTGTAAAACTTCTTCCAAAACAAAAAAGGAAGCAAACTTTGGCAAGCCGAAGTTCATATACCCTTGCAGCTATTGCAAAAATTAAATGTTTTTGAAAACATTAAAATTATGAATAACTTGCGTACATGTTTAAAAACATTGAAGCTATGATGATTTGCAGCTCAATAATTCGAAAGTTCCTATGGCAGCTATATGATACGTTAACCGATTTTAATAAAATTAAGAGCGTAATTTTGAACTTGCATATTATTAATTGGTCAAAAAGAATTTCTAAAAAAAATACAAAATAAAAAAATTTTAATTAAAAAAAAAAAATTTTTTTTAATATTTTTATTATTTTCATGGGAGCTTTATGTTATAGTCGTCCGATTTCGATGAAATTTAAACCGTAATTCTGAAAAATTAAATAATTATTATATGTCTAAGAATTAAAAAAAATATAAAAAACAGCAAAGTTATAATAAAATTTGTATATCCTTGCAGAGGGTATTATAATTTCAGTCAGAGAAGGAGACGTTTTCGACCCTATAAAGTATATATATTCCTGATCAGCATCACTAGCAGAGTCGATCTAGCCATGTCCGTCTGTCCGTCCGTCTGTCCGTCCGTCCGTCTGTCCGTCCGTTTATATGCAAACTAGTCTCTCAGTTTTAAAGCTATCTGCATGAAACTTTCCCAAAAGTTGTCTTTCTATTGCAGGTAGTATATAAGTCGGAACGAGCCGGATCGGACGACCATAGCATATAGCTCCCATAGGAACAATCGGAAAAATAAATGATAAAAAATTATAACTTTGCTGTTTTTTAATTTTTTGTTTAGTTCTTCGACATATAGTAATGGTTAAATATTTTAGAATTGCGGTTTAAATTTCATCAAAATCGGACGACTATATCATATAGCTCCCATAGAAATAATAAAAATATATAAAACAAGAAAGAATGCAAACTTCGGCAAGCCGAAGTTCATATACCCTTGCAGCTATTGCAAGAATTTAACATTTTTGAAAACATTAAAATTATGATTTACTGCGTATATGTTTAAAAACATTGAAGCTATGATGATTAGCAGCTCAATTATTTGATAGTTATTTTATATATTTTTATTATTTCTATGGGAGCTATATGATATAAACGTCCGATTTTGATAAAATCTAAACCATTACTCTGAAATATTTAACCATTGCTATATGTCGAAGAACTGAACAAAAAATTAAAAAACAGAAAAGTTATAATTTTTTTTCAATTATTTTTCCGATTGTTCCTATGGGAGCTATATGCTATAGTCGTCCGATTTTGATGAAATTTAAACCGTAAATCGGAAATATTTAACCATTACTAAACGTCGAAGAACTAAACAAAAAATTAAAAAGCAGCAAAGTTATAATTTTTTTTCATTTATTTTTCCGATTGTTCCTATGGGAGCTATATGATATAGTCGTCCGATTTTGATATAATTTAAACCGTAAATGGAAAATATTTAACCATCACTAAGTGTCGAAGGACTAAACAAAAAATTAAAAAACAGCAAAGTTATAATTTTTTTTCATTTATTTTTTCCGATTGTTCCTATGGGAGCCATATGCTATAGTCGTTCGATTTTGATATAATTTAAACCGTAAATCGGAAATATTTAACCATTACTAAATGTCGAAGGACTAAACAAAAAATTAAAAAACAGAAAAGTTATAATTTTTTTCATTTATTTTTCCGATTGTTCCTATGAGAGCTATATGCTATAGTCGTCCGATTTTGATGAAATTTAAACCGTAAATCGGAAATATTTAACCATTACTAAAAGTCGAAGAACTAAACAAAAAATTAAAAAGCAGCAAAGTTATAATTTTTTTTTCATTTATTTTTCCGATTGTTCCTATGGGAGCTATATGCTATAGTCGTCCGATCCGGCTCGTTCCGACTTATATACTACCTGCAATTGAAAGACAACTTTTGGGAAAGTTTCATGCAGATAGCTTTAAAACTGAGAGACTAGTTTGCATATAAACGGACGGACAGACGGACAGACTGACAGACGGACAGACTGACAGACGGACAGACGGACAGACGGAAATGGCTAGATCGACTCTACTAGTGATGCTGATCAAGAATATATATACTTTATAGGGTCGGAGATGTCTCCTTCACTGCGTTGCAAACTTCTGACTGAAATTATAATACCCTCTGCAAGGGTATAATAACTATCTAATTATTGATTATTGATCATAGCTTCAATGTTTTTAAACATATACGCAAGTAAATCATAATTTTAATGTTTTCAAAAATTTTTAATTCTTGCAATAGCTGCAAGGGTATATGAACTTCGGCTTGTCGAAGTTTGCTTTCTTTCTTGTTTTATTTATTTTTCCTATTCTTCCTATGGGAGCTATATGCTATAATCGGCCGATCCTGCTCATTCCGACTTATATACTACCAGAAATAGAAAGACAACTTTTGGGAAAGTTTCAGTTAGCTTTAAAACTGAAAGACTAGTTTGCGTAGAAACGGAATGAACAGACGGTCGGACAGACGGACATGGCTAGATCGACTCTCCTAGTGATGCTGATCAAGAATATATATACTTTATAGGGTCGGAAATGTCTCCTTCGCTGCTTTGCAAACTTCTGACTGAAATTATAATACCCTCTGCAAGGGTATAAAGATAGTGGCGGAAATATTTGGTTGCCCATACAATAGCTAGTAATTATTTTTCAATAGCTACGTAATTTAGCTCATGTTCATTTAAAGTTCCACTGGCAAAACAAAAGGGCTTACCTTCTTGTGATAACATAGCACCTAATGCATAATTGCTTGCATCTAGAGTTAAATCAAACTTTTTTCCGAAATCCGGATATGTGAGAATTGGGTCGTTACTTTTAAAAGTTTTTAATTTTTCAAACGCTTCGTTTTAACGTGGATCTCTAAAAATTTTGTTGGTCCCTTTCTTTTAACAAAGAGTTATTGGTTTTGCGATTTTTGCAAAGACTTTTATAAATTTGCGTTAAATCCGCAAAGGCCTTAAAACGAATAATTTTTAGTATCGGAGAGTTTGGAATTTTAAAATATTGAATAGCTTGAATCTTATTTGGATTAGCCTTGATTCCTTCAGTTGTACACGGAGAAAATTCTGACGTTCAGAAATTGAGAATTTGAATTCTTAACTTAAGGATATACTTATTTTAGTACGGATTTGCCCAAGATCTCACTTCAAGAATATTTGTACTCATTTTAATAATAATACTTAAACTGATATATTCTCAATTTGAGAAAAAATGGTCTAATTATGAGGCAAAATGTACTCAAAATCCGTGGTCTAGCGGTCTGAGGTTCCGAGTGTGTAACTCTTTTTCAATTCTAAAAAATACCACAAATATTTTGCTTAAAATACGAATTCGCCTTTTTAAAGTAATAGTTGACTAGTTAGAACGAGCGTGGACGAGTGGTAAAAGAGCGCGAAGGTCCCGGTTTCTATTCTCAGTCGAGGCACGTGCTTTACATAAAAATAAAGCCCATTACGAAATATCGTTTAATAGTCGGATTTCATTGGCGCATTAAAACGCATTTAGCCTAATGCATATTTATTAACACAAGGAATCCCATAAGACTAAAGCCGCATTTTAAATAAATGCGATATATAAATGCGACTAAAAGTCCTTCGCCGCGAACGTATTAAGAAAAAATACTGGAAAATACTGATATTTAACGATATTTCGTTAGTGCCACCACTAGAAATACTGGCTTTTATATGCATTTTGCATACAAATTACTGAAAACAAGAGTACACGCAGCAAAACCAGGTCGCAGTAACACAACACATTACTGCTGGATCTCTGGCAGGAAATAACTCCCACATATACGGGGATCCTTGCTCTTTTTTCGAAACTTTGGTGGTCTCCTTTGCAATCCCGTCAAACAACACTATCAGCTCCTCTTCCTTGTCGTCCAATTTGGCAAATGCCTCGGTCGCATTATGGATGTCCTGCTCAGCATTAAAGATTTCCGTAAACTCGCTTATATTCATGATTTTTAATTCATTTTGTTTTTATTTACGACAATTTAAAAGTAAACATGCCCAGATCAACTGTTCGTGCCACTCACATATCGGAGTAGCTAAATGCTAATGCGCCAATGGAATCAGGCACATTTAAAAAGTCCACTGATGCGGCAATGGAATGAGGCTATAACATCAGTATTTTTCGTTATTTTTTCTAGAAACGTTCGGGGAAAATGATTTATAATCACATTTATTTATCGCAATTATTTTAAATGCGGCATTTAGCCTTATGGGAAGCCCTTTGTGAATAAAACCGAATCAGACGTAATGCGTTTTAATGCGCCAATGAAATCCGGCTGTTAAACAGCATCTATCATCGAAACGATATTTAAAAAATTTGTTCTGCTTCATGTTGAGGATACGGAAGTAGTCAAGGAATAGTCTAGCAACTAATAATGTTGCCACATGTTACTTTTTTTCTGCCTGCAAAGAATATTACCTGTTATCCGACCTGGTTTTTCAATCGGGCAAGACCGGCTAGCCAGTCCATCTCCTGGGGTTCTTCCCAGCCCTCAGTCCGTTCAACAGCCCAGGTGATCAGCCATCTCACGACGAAATCACAACAAGACAAAACGTATACAAATAATGTTACAAATTGGACGTTACTCGAAACTTTACTTGCGCTAGACAAATTAGAGTTTAGATGATGCATTCCGACACCCCCACCTACCTGATATCTGACTTGCATCCTTCTTCAAATCTCCCTTCCGTTGGCTCCCGTCAGCCTAGTCCAGGGTCAGTCGGATTTTTACACTCTTGTCGACCCACATACGAACATATGCATCTGCATTAATTCATAGCTATTTAATTCAATTACCCTACCTATTTGAAGCTCCAACCAGGCGTTAAATATTGAGATATTTTTATCTCGGCATTTCTACGGTATTGATATGAGATTCTTCACTTTATTTGCAGATAGGTGTGTGTGTAATATACTTTACACGTTGTTCTTTTACATCTAAACTGTTGCGATTCCTCCGCAAATTTACCTATGGTTTTTCTTAGTTTATGTATAAATATCTTTCAGTTCATTTTTGATTTTTTTTCTTTGCTTCCGTAAATTTTAATATTATGGGTACTTATAATATTAGGAGAATGTATATATATATATATATATATGTCTACAGATAAATTAAGATGTATGCATGCGGGACAGATATGTGTATGTGTGTATAAATATTTCAATAAGTTAATATAAAAAATTATATTAAGGTGGACGAACGAATCTTATATACATTATTGGAGAAATTTTAAATAAATTTAAGAGGGAATAATTTAACATTTAAATGTTGCCTTTTTAAATTAATATAGGTCTATCTAATTTCTAAAGATAATAATTTTTTCTATTTATCCAAAAAAAACTTCCAGTGCCAGTGTGGTACGGTGAATTAAATGGCTTTTGGGTTTAGGATTAAGGTTACATATCTTCCGGCAGTGGTTCGGTCCGGAGCCGGTGGCACGTGGTCCAGATATTATTTAATTTATCTATATTTAGGGACCCTAACCGAAAAACTTTGGATATCTTTTCCTTTTTTTTAATTAATTCCCTCTCATTGGAACGGACTTACTTTTTCGTTGACGGTACCTTCCTTTTCCGGTTCCGGCTGCCGATTTCCCGTTTCCGTCGTTCAAACTCGTCCCTGCTTTCCTTACTGAAAATGTATATATTCACAATAACTGATGGCTCATTTTTTAAGAAAATTGGATATTACTTCACTGGGAAGGTGGTGGAACCTAAGAGCGGATTAAGGTTCTCTTTCCGGATCGTCCACCAGGGGCGCCTTTTACGTTCCACACTTCCCCTCCTTTTTCTGGCCCTGCTAACCTTCGAAAAACTGGCCACACTGCAATCTCCTAGGGCGATATTCCCCTATTGATAGCTTTCAATTGCAACACCATAAAAAATTCGCGAGAATGACGGCCGAAGCGAATTATTTGTAAAAATTGAAAGATTAACTTTCTATAAAAGTGTGCATATAGTATGAACATTTAATAATCAAACTGCTTTTATTTACATTTTTAGGTATTTTGCGTGGAAAATCCCAAAAGGCTTTTTCCCTATAGGGCGTACGACTCGGCATTTCACATATTTTCGAGCAAACTTGGCATTGTACATCTTTCCAAAATTGCTCTGAGTGACATTTTGTCTGTAGATTTCATGGCCGGGCTTGGCATGGAAAACTCGAGCTTGTTTGTTATAGCGCTGGCTGCTGCGTTTATAGGCCCGATGAAGATTTTTCCCGATGTGATCGCGGATAAGTTGGCGCTTATTTACTGGATCTAGCGTCGTTATTTAATGTTCTGTCAAATACTGCAGTTTTCTTGCCAGTTTGTAGCAGATTTAGGAACATCTGCTGTCCAAATACTGCAAATAACGGTGTTACACCCGTGGCCTCATGGATCATGGAAACGGATCGACACTTCTATTGCCGGTAAGTATAGGTCCCAGTCTCGATGATCATTATACCCTTGTAGAGGGTATTATAATTTCAGTCAGAAGTTTGCAACGCAGTGAAGGTGACATCTCCACCCCTATAAAGTATATATATTCTTGATCAGCATCACTAGCAGAGTCGATCTATCCATGTCCGTCTGTCCGTCCGTCCGTCTGTCCGTCCGTCCGTCTGCCCGTCTGTCCGACTGTCTGTCCGTCTGTCCGTCCGTCCGTCTGTCCGTCCGTCCGTCTGTCCGTCCTTTTCTACGCAAACTAGTCTCTCAGTATTAAAGCTATCTGCATGAAACTTTTCCAAAAGTTGTCTTCCTATTGCAGGTTGTATATAAGTCAGAACGAGCCGGATCGGACGACTATAGCATATAGCTCCCATAGGAACAATTGGAAAAGTAAATGAAAAAAAATTATAACTTGGCTGTTTTTTAATTTTTTTGTAGTTTTTCAAAATTTGGTAATGGAAAATATTTTTGAATTACGATTTAATTTTAATCAAAATCGGACGACCATAGAAACAATAAAAATATAAAAAAAAACAAAATTAAAAAAAAATGTAACTTTTTTATTTTGTAATTTTTTTTTTAATTCTTTTTGATTAATTAATAATTTGACAGTTTAGAATTACGCTTTTAATTTTATTAAAATCGGAAAACGATATCATATAGCTGCCATAGAAACTATCGAATAACTGAGCTGCAAGTCATCATAGCTTTAATGTTTTTAGACATAAATGCAAGTAAATCATAACTTTAATGTTTTCAAGAATATTTAATTTTGGCAATAGCTGCAAGGGTATATGAACTTCGGCTTGCCGAAGTTTGCTTCCTTTCTTGTTTGAATGGTCAGATTTACCCTCTCGGCTGCATTGCTCTGCGGTGAATGTACAGCGGTGCGCATGTGATGAATGCCGTGATCATGTCTTGGAATATTTTTGACACGAACTGTTTCCCACTGTCGGAATGAATCACCTTAGGTACTCCAAATTTGTAGAACACCTCGTTTACCAGGAATTCGACAACAAAGATATGGGCTTGTCCCCTTTTGGACCTGGGGTATTTTCCAAGAAAATCTATAAAGATCTTCTGGAAAGGCCGTTCCGTGTCTACTTCTTGACTAATTCCAACTTGACAACGATAATTTGGTGGTTTTGATTCCTTGCATTTGCTGCAATACCGGACATACTTCCGCACTTGTGTCGTCATAACCGGCCAGTAGAAATGGCGTTTTAGACGATGAAGTGTCTTCTTTGTGATCCTCGTGCGCGTTGGCTATTAGTATAGATGTTATTCCTGCCCGGATCCACCGTTTCCAATTTGATCCTTCTACTTGGTCGTCAAGTTGTTCGAATGCCGTTCTTTTCAAGATAAATCCTCCGTCCACGCGTAAGTCAGGCAACGTTGCTATTTTTCGACTAATTTCTTCTTTTAATTCTTGGTATTTAACGCAATCGAATTCCGTCGTCTGGAATCTAATGGCATCTGATAAATCCAAACTTAGCTCTGCTATGCAGCGTGACAAGGTGTCAGCAATGCTAAATTTTAAAGTGGAAACTCTGAAGCCTTAAGGACCACCATTTAACTCCTTGAGGGACATTAGACATTTCAGGCTTGCGTGGTCCGTGATCACGGTAAACGGAATAAGCTCCACGTAAGGGCTAAACTTTTCAATTGCTAATACCGCTCACAGACATTCTTTCTGCGTGACGTAATACAAAATCTGATGCTTATTAAGCTTGGAAGAGAAGAAAGCTACAGGACGTTTCGAATTTTCGTCGTCCTACTGGAACAATACTGCTCCCACTCCATAGTTAGAGGCGTTTAAAATCAGCATGGACTAATACTGGGGCTGTAGTCAGCGCCATCTTTAAGTGCTTTATGGCCTCAGGTGTCAAGGAAAACTTGCTTCTTTTATGTTTTTTGAGGGCGTCTGTTAGCGGTGCTGCGATGGATGGATCTGCTTTACCCTGCTTTACCTAAGAAGCTTCGTAACTCTTTCACGTTCTGCGGATCAGGAATCCTTTGTATAGTCAAGACTCTTTCTGGGTCCATTTGCAGCTTTCCACACTTCAATGATAGGCCCAAGGTATTTTAATGATTAAGAACAACCCTATCGTCAAAATTGCTGAATGTCTGATCGATCCTAGACAATATGCCTTCGATACACCGAAGAGGAGATGCGTCCTTTACGGTGAGTTGATTAAATTTCCGCGCGTCCAGAATCTGTTTTTATCTGGCTTTCGCAAGACCGTTGTCTTATTGCTCCACGGACTGTCACTAACATGCGCCCTCTATCAACTGGATATTGTGCTGTTCTGCTGCAGTCGTTCCTAGCCCGGCTTCTTCGTAAGTCAAAAATTCCTTCTTCACGTTTTCCAACTTCTCAGCTTCTACCTCCGTTTCTCGTCTTCTATCTTCCGCATAGTGGCTGATCTGGGACATCTTGACTTCAGCTACTTGGGCGTGACTGGATTCGCTGTTTTCGTCGCCTAGAACTGCTGGAGCGACGGAAACATATCTGTCCATATCTACCCCGAGTTTGGCCATAAGCTTCTTCCTGTCTTCACGGAGGCTCCTGTATCCAGAAGTCCCCCAAACTTCCGATCATTTTTATCACCTCAGTGTAAACCCTTGGATCCGTTTTCGTTCCACGTTGGATTGCTTCAGCCACCTCCTTGCGCCTTTGTCGCCTCTTCTTAAAGCGTGAACGGGTCTTTCGAAGCCTCTCAAGCCTTTCAAGCTGCCTGTCGTCGAAAATCCTGTTTCGTACTTCAATATATCTTTTCATTCTTTCCTCGGCTGGTGGGAAACTTAATTGTTAACACCCAATCTATTTTGTAGATTTATATTATGTTGATCTGTTTCTTCAAGCTCAAATTCTACTTCCACGCAGGTTTTTGGCCCAAGCGTTGCTCGTCTGCTTTCGTCACGATAGGTCGGCCGTTTCCCGAACAATTCGGACATGTCGGAGTAAAGTGCTCCGGTTTTCCACAGCGGTAGCAAAAGATTCTGCGTTCCTTGTCCTCACAATCGCGGAATCCGTGATCAAACTGGCCAACAATACATCGTCGGCTTGGTTAACAGGTGAGCCTCCTCTAAAATAAAAGCTTCTTCCTTGTCTTGCGATTCCAGTTCCGGTATTATCTCTTCGACACTCATTCCAGAGGAAGAATACTTCTGTGACGGACGGTATGCTGGCCTGGGCTCTCGCCTGACAAAAGTGTCTTCCACCTCCAAGCATTTCTCGCGAAGCTGCTCCACGCTTCGTACCCTGACTGCGTAAACATACCGAGCGAGTCAGCGAGTCCCTTCTTAATCACCCGAAACATTTCGGACTCCGACATGGGTTGGGTAAGTCTGGTGGACAGTCTCCGCATAGCTCCTAAATAATCTTCGACTGATTCCCCAGATCTTTGTCGCCGTTCATGGAGAGCGCGTAGCCGCCCGATCTCACCACCGACGCCTCGGAATCTAGCCACAATTTGGTCTTTCAGATCTTTCCAAACCACGGGTGGTAGCTCACGGACATATTGCCAATACCACTCGTCCGCTTTCCCCCTGACCAGGTGATGAAAACTGTCGAGAACCTCATCCCAAGAACAACGACTTAGCCTTCGAAGAAACTCGAAAGGAAAATAAAATCTTCCACCATCACTTTGGTTTGGGTCTCCATCGAAGTATAACTCCCACTTTTCAACTCGTCCCCACCTCGTAAATCTACTCTCGGACTCGTTTTCCGCTTGCTGACGCAATATTTTGTCTTAGTTCCAGTGTTTCTCCTGTCCTTCTCCTCGTCCTGCCGGCTGCTATGCTATCGCCTCTGTCCTTTGCGACCTCCTGGATCTGTAGCAACTCTACTTGCTGCCTTAATGGGCCCATTGCCTCGGTAACGGCAATCATCATTTCCAAAAATCGGACCGGATCTCCTCTTGAAAGGATCGGCCTATGGACTCCATCATTCCTCCTTGTTGTGTCTCCTGAGCCTGGGCTAATGCCACATTGATAGCCGATGTGATTTTGGATGGTAAGGTATTAGATGTTCCTGGTAAATTCCAGCTGTCATCATCTACCTCCTGTTGCCCCTTCCGAGGATTCCCTGGCGGAGGAGTCTTGTCTACCATTTTCCCCTTTGACCTTAAAAAATACTTGCTCATAAACCTTCTCTATTCTATCTTTTATTAGAAGTTTTATTAATATTTATCTTTTTATATTAATAGTTTTCAACTGGCTGCGCATCCGCAACACACAATGATACCTCGAACAAAAAGAACCACAATTCAAATACATTAGGGAGGGAAATCCTCAACATTCACCGGAGCCAACGAGTTTCTCGGTGAGCGCTGTTGACCATCCCATCTTCCATAGAAGGCTAGGTGTCAAGGTCGCTCGCCACTCTAATATCTGCACTTTCCACTTGCTTACATCGCTAAAAAAGTGTTCCAGAAGCGAGGAACTGCCGTAAGTGCATCGTGTGGCCGACATCTCTGCTCCTCACGGGCCACTCACAGTCGAATCTCCACATCTTGACCTCATCACGGGTAAGAAAGGGAAGTTTTCCCCATTGGGACTATATCTGACTCCGGCTATTAATCTGCTATATTTTCCAGGCGCTCGCCTAGCACACCACGCATCGGTATAGTAGCTAACTATCCGAAGAAATTTTCCCTGCCAGTGCCGAACCACCCTTACCGGGCACCCTCTTCCGTTCGCCAGATAAGTACCAATCTCAAACATAAAAAAAAAACCGACGTTTACTTTGGGGTATCTTTGCTTCCCAACTATAAACCAACCATCTGGTCCTTCATTGACCATCAGTCACCGGCGTACCCGAATCGCCAAGACCCCTCCGAGATCCTAACTCTCGGCTGGTTATTTATATTTCCCACCGGCGTGCAATTCGTACCCTTTTCGTCCCTTACGGTAAGAGGATCAGCGGATCCAACTACTGTCGTTAGTTTGGGCGCCATCTATTGTTACGGACCTGGTTTTTCGATAGGGCAAGGCCGGCTAGCCATTCCAGCTCATTGTGGGTTTCTTACCAGCCAAGTTGGACGGTATTCGAAACTTTACTTGCGCTGGACAAGTTTGAGTTTATATGATCCATTCCGACACCCCCACCCTACCTAAGATCTGACATGCATCCTTGTAACGTACACACCTAGACGGTGTACGATACAATTTTTAGGAGTATGTAAGGTTATAGGTGTAAGTGACTTGTCATGAATAATAAATATTAAGTTAATAGTATGTAAGGTTATAGGTGTAAGCTACGCATAAGTTGAAACCGAATATTAAGCGGTAGTTAAGTTCCAAACCCAAGTGGCAACGCCAGCCGATATTTAGTGAGTAATAGAAAATACTAGAAATTAAGGAATATACCAGAAAACCCGAAAGCGAGAAAAGGGGAGCGTGGGGAAGGTGGTCATACACCGATCGAGCGAGCGGTCTCAGGTGTCGGAATGGACGGACGTGTCTCCCGCAGTAATTTTTCGTATAATCCATGTAACGCCTCGGCCGCGCGACGGCACGTGACAAATGAATAAGGCTCTCTTGTGTCGGAATGGTAAGACGGGGCGGACGTGTCTCCCGCAGTAATTTTCTGTGTAATCCGAGTAACGCCTCGACCGCGCGACGGCACGCGACCAGTGAATAAGTGAGCTGATCAGTGTTTTGAGGTTAGTGTATATAATATTCCTCCCCGTTAAGTAAAGACGGTGGGTGTAGCGGACTCGTAGGAGGGTATTAGATAAATAAAATAATCTAGAAAAAAAAATAAAGAGAAGTAAAAGTGAAATCCCTCGTTTGTGATTCTTTTATTCGTAGTCGATCAGTAGCTTCTCTCCTCGTAGTGCATGTGGCCTGTACGCGGACACCCGGCCCGTCTGGTGTAGTATCCTAGCTTCCCTCTTAGTAGTATTTGAGACCTGTACGCGGACACCCGGCCCGTCTGGTCTAGTATCCTAGCTTCCCTCATCGTAGCATTACGATACGATAGCTTCCCCCATAAGTCGAAAACGACTTGCGCGTGACGTCTGCTGCCGGCCCCAGTCTCGCGAAATAGTGTCCTGGCTTGGCTGGTGGTCCCGGTGGATTTCACTCATTCACTCGTTGAATGAAACTCTCTAGTCCGGTGTTTCGGTGATTTACAAATTTCTTGTAAAGGACTCCTGGATCTGACTGAGATCTGTACCCCGGCCAAAGAGCATCCTTACAAGTGGCGCCCGAACAGGGACACCGAGACTAGCTAGAGAATCACCCAAGTGGCTTAAAGACCCACTGAAGATAAAGAAGGGTAGAGTCACCCGAACCGTTCACATCCGATCTCCGGAAGGACCTAGAAGACTTGAGAAGGAAGTTAACACCAAACTAAATCGAAGTGGACAACCAACAATGAGTAACCCCAAGGAATCCGACGGTGAGTACGAAGAAGCCGATTTTATTAAGAATCCAGGTATAGGAGTCCGCTGGATATACGCTCGTCGAAAAGACGAACTCAGCTCTCTCGCCCTGGAGTTGGGTTTTAAGGCCGACGGTACCGTCGAGGAGACCAGAAAGGCATTCGCCAACCTCCTCAACACAGGGACCGACTGGCTCAGTTGCAGGAGCAATATAGTAGCCGGGCCCCAAGTCCGAATCCTCCAGGCAGGAACGGTGAGACGGGGCAACTCACGGAATCCCTCACCATTCCCATGACTTCCGGAGCTACATCGATCGGGACTCCAGCCCGATCGGGACTCCATCGAGGGATTCACCCAGGATCGACGCACGGTACCTGGATGCCAACGGTAGACGTCCGCTTACCCGTCGATCTACAAGGGCGAGACACACGGAGCAGCACGGCTCCCACTCAACATCTGCTCCCCGAGAAGATGCACAAATGGAATTTACGGTTAGATGGGAGTTCGGATCCGTTGACTCTCATCGCCGCGCTCGAGGAAAAGATGACGACGTACAGGATAAATCCAGAGGAGGTACCCCGCGCGATGTCCGAGATCTTGGAGGGCCCAGCGGCACGGTGGTTTCGCACGAGCCACCTACAGTCGGCCTCATGGGGAACTTTCAGGAGGGAATTCCTCGACTTCTTCCTACCACCTCGATATTTCGAGCGGTTGGAAGATGAGATACGGACCCACGTGCAGCGGAGAGGAGAGCCTTTCAAGACCTTCGAGCTCAGAACCAAGATGCAGCAAGCCGAAAGAATTGTACCGGGCATACGAAAACATGGCTCCAGAATACCGACTGTATATTAAACGCAGTGAATTCGTGACCTTGACACAGTTGACCCATATGGCCACAGAATATGAGAGTGTCAAACAACTCGAGACAACTCGACGCGAGCCAAGAGCAAGCATGGACAGGAACCAAGAAGAACCTCAACTTCGCCGATCGCCGAACCCATTCCGGAATCCGGTGAATACAACGCAGGCAGGACACGTGATCCACCAGATGATCGGTCAAGAAACCTCTCGAGTGGACATACGGCGGGCTTGTAATCGCTGTGGAGCGAACGGACATCTCCAAAGGAAGTGCCCCAACCCACGTCGGGATTTCTGTTGGGACTGTGGGCGACCAGGAGTTTTAACTATAGAATGTTGCCGTCGAAATGTGTCGGCAACCGGAGAACGCCTCCGCCGGAGCAGCAACCCGACCCCAGTAAAACCCCCCGTTAAGGTTACACGGCGGGCTCATCACAGCAGCGATAGAAGTCGGAGGACAACGGGTGGACGCCACCATTGATACAGGGGCATCGAAGAGTTTCGTCAGTAAAAGTTTTACTCGACTGGCCGCGAGTGCAGGCGAGCTACAGGATGTTGTCACTAGAATAGCGTTGGCCGACCGGTCATGTCCGGATGAGACGAAGCTCTGGCGAACCTCGGTTACGTTGGCCGGCACTACAGTGCTCTTACCTATGTTGGTAATGCCCACCATGTTAGATCGCGTAATACTTGGGATGGACTTTCTCAAAGTAGCGGGAACTCAGGTGCGATGTGGTCGAGCTACCCTCGACTTGCAAAATGAATCCCAAGCGGCAGGAGACCCTCTCTTACAGCCAGTACTTATAAAGACGCGGGGCAGCCAGGAGGAAACGGTACGCCCTGTTGAGGTTTGGGTCCATTTGGGAACTGCCAGGCCAGAAGAAGCAGAGGCACCCAGTCCTATTCCTACGCGAGCTACGGCCCCGAACATCGACGCCGGCGCGCCCATTAGGATGGGCACGGTAGAAAACGACGAACAGCGACAGAGCACACTATTGAGTCCGGCGCAACAAAGCTTCATCGATCGGGAACTGGCCTTATTCGAGAAGCTGCGTGGGGTGTCTCACGTCGCCGAGCACACTATCGTCATGCGCGACAATAAGCCCGTAAAACAAAGGTATTATCCCCGGAACCCCGCGGTGCAATATGTCATCGATCCCATCGTATTGGTCAAGAAGAAGACTGGCGATTGGCGCATGTGTGTAGATTACCGTCAGTTAAACGCACACTCAGTGCCCGACGCCTACCCAGTCCCGAGAATCAATCACATTCTGGAGAAATTACGCCACGCCCGATATATCTCCACGTTGGACTTGAAGCACGGCTATTGGCAAATTCCCATGGCTAAGGATAGTCGCCAATATACAGCGTTCACGGTCCCTGGAAGAGGATTGTATCAATGGAAGGTCATGCCCTTCGGGTTGCATTCTGCCAGCGCCACGTTTCAACGCGCTCTGGATAGTGTGATCGGCGTGGAAATGGAACCGGTCGCCTTCGCTTACCTAGACGATATTATTATCATAAGCGCGACAGAAGAACAGCACTTCGCTCATCTCTCGGAAGTCTTCCGCAGATTGTGGGCGACTAATTTAAGGATAAATCCAAAGAAGTGTTGCTTCTTCAAGAAGGAACTCGTTTACCTCGGCCACGTCATCAGCAACGACGGAATTCAGACTGATCCCGAGAAGGTGTCTGCGATCAACGGGTTAAAGGCCCCCTCTAGCCTAAAGGAACTACGTCAATGGATCGGGATGGCCTCGTGGTATCGACGATTTGTCCTTAGTTTCGCGACTATCGTGCAGCCGATGACTGCGCTACTAAAGAAAGGACGGAAGTGGACCAGAACAACAAGCCGCCTTGGAAGAAATTAAAAAATGCCTGACTACTGCTCCCGTATTAGGCTGTCCGGATTTCGACCAGAAGTTCATTTTGCAAACAGACGCGAGTAACGTCGGCTTGGGAGTAGTTTTACCACAGGGTTCCGAAAGTCAAGAGAAGGTCATCGCATACGCTAGCCGCCGACTAACCCCCTCGGAACAGAACTACACTACCACGGAGAAAAGGTGTCTGGCCATAATCTGGGCAATCAGTAAGATGCGGTGCTACCTGGAAGGGTACCGATTCGAGGTCGTTACTTACCACCTAGCTCTCAAGTGGCTTAATTCTATTGAGAGTCCTTCTGGCCGAATAGCGCGTTGGGCGCTAGAATTGCAGCAATTCCAATTCGACGTACGCTATCGACGAGGGAAATTGAACGTCGTGGCCGACGCACTTTCTCGACAGCCTTGTGAGGTACTGCAAGGCGCTGTCGAACTCGAGGACCACTGCGACTGGATCAAAAGGATGAAAGACCAAATACAGGAGGAACCCGAGAAGTTCGCCGACTACATGATCGAAAACGACCAGCTCTACAGGAATATAAGCTACCGAGTTGACGATGAGGACTACTTCCCGTGGAAGCTCTGTGTGCCCACATCCCGTAGAGGCCGCGTCTTACGTGAGTGCCACGATTCCCCGACCGCAGGACACTTGGGAGTCCGAAAAACGATCACGCGTTGACCCATAGGTATTTCTGGCCCGGTATGTATCGCGACGCGAAACACCATGTTCGCCATTGTGAATCTTGTCAAAAGTTTAAGACGAAACAAACCAAAGTGGCAGGTAAGATGCTAACCCGGGTCGACGTTCTCTGTGCGGACTTTGTAGGCCCACTACCCCGGTCGAAACAAGCAAATAATATGCTTCTGGTGTTTCACGACGTATTCTCGAAATGGGTAGAACTGATCCCACTCCGGAAAGCCACCGCAGCTCAAGTGCAGAAAGCGTTTCGGATACTTGCACGAGTGGGCATTCCCCGGAAGTTCGTATGCGACAATGGAACCCAATTCTCAAGCCGGGTCCTAAAGGACTATTTCACCAAGCTCGGCATATAAATCCAGTGCACGTCTCAATATTGCCCACAGGAGAATCCCACAGAAAGGACCAACCGCACTGTGAAGACGCCGATATCCCAGCTGTCGGAAGGCGACCAGAGTTCGTGGGATAATATGTTGCCAGAGATATCCCTCGCGATCAATAACAGTATATCGGATTCGACGGGGTATATCCCCGCGTTCCTAACTCAAGGACGGGGACCACGCTTGCCTGCGATGCTGTATGATGAACTCACCCTCGGATCGGCGGTCGTGCATACAGGTCCTGAAGACAAGGCGTCTTGCCTCAAAGGAATCTTCGACATCGTACGAGCGAATCTTCAGTGAGCGTCTCAAGACCAGGCGAGACATTATAACCTACGAAGGCGAGAATGGAGACCCACGCTCGGCAGTCAAGTCTGGCTGCGACAGCATCCCTTATCGAAAGCAGCCGAGGGATTCGCCGCCAAACTTGCTCCCAAGTATGACGGCCCTTACACCGTTACGAAGTTCACATCTCCGAACTTGGTACGCCTGCAACGCCCCGGAGATCGACGGCGGCGGATCGCCAACATATCCCAGCTCAAACCATACTACGCAGAAGCCACTCCAGAGGGGTAAGGGGGTGTAACGTACACACCTAGACGGTGTACGATACAAATTTTAGTAGTATGTAAGGTTATAGGTGTAAGCGACTTATCATGAATAATAAATATTAAGTTAATAGTATCTAAGGTTATATGTGTAAGCGACGCATAATGGATAATAAATATTAAGTTGAAACCCCGCGTGGAGAAGGTGGTCGGTCATACACCGATCGAGCGAGCGGTCTCTGGTGTCGGAATGGACGGACGTGTCTCCCGCAGTAATTTTTCGTATAATCCAAGTAACGCCTCGACCGCGCGACGGCACGTGACAAATGAATAAGGTTCTCTTGTGTCGGAATGGTAAGACGGGGCGGACGTATCTCCCGCAGTAATTTTCTGTGTAATCCGTGTAATGCCTCGACCGCGCGACGGCACGCGACCAGTGAATAAGTGAGCTGATCAGTGTTTTGAGGTTAGTGTATATAATATTCCTCCCCGTTAAGTAAAGACGGTGGGTCTAGCGGACTCGTAGGAGGGTATTAGATAAATAAAATAATCTAGAAAAAACAAGAAATAAAGCAAACTTCGGCAAGCCGAAGTTAATATACCCTTGCAGCTATTGCAAGAATTAAACAGTTTTGAAAACATTAAAATTATGATTTACTTGCGTATATGTTTAAAAACATTGAAGCTATGATGATTTGTAGCTCAATTATTTCTGTGGGAGCTATATGATATAGACGTATGATTTTGATAAAATGTAAACCATAATTCTGAAATATTTAACCATTGCTATATGTCGAAGAACTAAACAAAAAATTAAAAAACAGAAAAGTTATAATTTTGTTTCATTTATTTATCCGATTGTTCCTATGGGAGATTTATGCTATAGTCGTCCGATTTTGATGAAATTTAAACCGTAAGTCGGTAATATTTAACCATTACTAAATGTCGAAGAAGTAAACAAAAAATTGAAAAACAGCAAAGTAATATTTTTTTCATTTATTTTTCCGATTGTTCCTATGGGAGCTATATGCTATAGTCGTCCGATCCGGCTCGTTCCGACTTATATACTACCTGCAATAGAAAGACAACTTTTGGGAAAGTTTCATGCAGATAGCTTCAAAACTGAGAGACTAGTTTGCATATAAACGGACGGACAGACGGACGGACACACGGACATGGCTAGATCGATTCTACTAGTGATGCTGATCAGGAATATACATACTTTATAGGGTCGGAAACGTCTCCTTCACTGCGTTGCAAACTTCTGATTGAAATTATAATACCCTCTGCAAGGGTATAAAAATAAAGAGAAGTAAAAGTAAAATCCCTCGTTTGTGATTCTTTTATTCGTAGTCGACTAGTAGCTTCTCTCCTCGTAGTGCATGTGCCTGTACGCGGACATCCGTCCCATCTGGTCTAGTATCCTAGCTTCCCTCATCGTAGCATTACGATACGATAGCTTCCCTCATACGTCGAAAACGACTTGCGCGTGACGTCACGCATCGATCCCACTCTCGCGAATTAGTGTCCCGGCTTGGCCTCGCCCGAAGGTCCAGCTCGGTGGATTTTTGACCTCCGATACGTGGAAAACGACTTGCGCGTGACGTCTGCTGCCGGCCCCAGTCTCGCGAAATAGTGTCCTGGCTTGGCTGGTGGTCCCGGTGGATTTCTGGCCTCTGGCACGCGGAAAACGTCTTACGTGTCCCAATCGCGGAAGTGACCAGTGGGATTACCCGGCGTTCCCACCCTCGTGATGTCGTTCGTCTGCCTTGGCCTCGCCCCAAGGTCCAGCCCGTGGGATTTTTAACTCCGGAGCCAGATACGGCGCAATCAACTCCGACATTACGTTCTCTCTCCTGGCGTCCATGAGAACTTTCGACTCATTCACTCGTTGAATGAAACTCTCTAGTCCGGTGTTTCGGTGATTTACAAATTTCTTGTAAAGGACTCCTGGATCTGACTGAGATCTGTACCCCGGCCAGAGAGCATCCTTACATCCTTCGTCAAATCTCCCTTCCGTTGGCTTCCGGTAGCCTACTCCAGGGTCAGTCTTGAACTACTTCAGATAATTTATTTTATTTAATTGCTTCCCCTTGCTACAGTTGCGATGCCAAATTTATACGGAAAACTTTTCCTTTTATATGATTAAAATTTTTGTTACACGCTTGTCGACCCACATACAAACATATAAATATTGATTAATTTATAACTATTCAATTCAAATACCCTACCTACTTGGAGCTCCAACCAGGGGTTAAATATTGAGATCTTTTTATCTCGGGATTTCTATGGTATTGATATGAGATTCTTTACTTCCTTCGCATATAGGTGTGGGTGTAATTTACTTTACACGTTGTTCTTTTACATCTTAACTGTTGCGATACCTACGCAAATTTACCTATGGTTTTTCTTAGTTTATGTATAAATATCTTTCAGTTCATTTCTGATTTTTTTTCTTTGCTTCCCTAAATTTTAATAATATAGGTACTTATAATACTAGGAGAATGTATATATATGTCTACAGATAAATTAAGATGTGGGACAGATATGTGTATGTGTGTATAAATATTTCAATAAGTTAATATATAAAATTATATTAAGGTGAAAGGACAAATCTTATATAAAGTATTGCGAACGAAATTTTTTAATAAATTTAAGAAAAAATAATTTAACATTAAAATTGTGTATAAATTTTTTATTTTTGGTGCCTTTTAAAATTATTTTAGGACTATCTACTTTCTAAAAATCTTCCAGGGCCAGTGTGGTGCGGCTTTTAGGTTAAGAGTTAAGGTTACAGATCTTCCGGCAGTGGTCCGGTCCGGAGCCTGTGGCACTTGGTCCAGATATTATTTAATTTATCGTTATTTAATATTAAATCTCTCTCATCCCTGCTTTCCTTCCTGAATATGTATATTTTTATTCACAATTACTTAAATGTTACCTTTCTCGGGTTTTCGCCAACGGCAGAAACCTCGTTCCTATGCATCACGTAGCCGCTTGGCTTTCATTCTGGTTTGGTGTGGGTGGAGATATTTAAAGATTATTGCACGTTAATATACCTACCTGTATTTCTTCGTATGGTTTTTCATCCGTACATCCTTATACGAAACATCATACCCAGTCTCCATTATGAACTGGGGTTTCTCCATGTAGACATGAACATTTTTTCGGGTTCCCATCAACTGTTCAATATTCTCCTGAAAAATATCGATGAGCATTTTAAAAATCCACCTTAGCTTTCCACTAGCTGTTCAAGTATAAATTTATAAATTCAACAGTCGGATTCCATTGGCGCATTAAAACGAATTTTGCCTAATGCGCATTTATTTACACAAGAAATCCCATAGCCTTAATCATTCGCCCTGAACATTTTTAGAAAAAATACCGCAAAATTCTGATTTTTAACGATATTTAGTTAGTGCCACCACTATAGCAGTTGGGGTTTTTATGCAAGGATGGCGCAATTTTTGTTTCTTTTGAATATAAAATCTATTTTTTATTTATTTATTTCTTAATTATTTCCTGGTGCTACAAGGATTTCCTTATAAATTAATGCACAAGTCACAAATACAAGATTCAAAATAAGCAAATTATGTAGATCCCTACTAAACTTAACATATAAGATTATGAAATTTTATAGTTTACAAATTGAGTTATTCGCTTATATCTAACCTTTAATACATAATTTTGTTATTTTATATTTTAGATTTAAAAATTGATTATTTTAATTGGTTTATTTGTGATTTTAAAAGGGTGAATATGATATGTCGCAGTTCTCAGAAGTGAATTCGATGAACGCTAAAGATATTTGGCAGATTTCGTGGCGTAGTTGTCGATTGAGGTTGCCCAAGAGAGAGAGAGAACCGGAGAGCAAGAATTTGCAAGAAGATGATTTCTGGTATTTGAAGCGGGGGGCGGTTTGAATTAGGCTCTTGGCGCGATCGGAACTGACTGCTCAATCGAAATAGAAATAGATCAAGAAAATACTTCTTCTCCGTTATCAGAAGTGGGATCGGCATTGCCACAGGACAATGAAAGTGTTATAGCTGCATTAGAAGCTCAAAATTGTGCCTTGTTGGAACTTGTGAAATCAATAAACATTCCAGAAGTCAAACGAATTCTATATCATTGCCGAAATTTGACCCTGATATTGCGGGCGCGGATGCAAGTCCGTGGTGCAATAAAGTTGCATTAATATTTGCTGAAAACATTCTACAAGGCAGTACTCTTGTCAAAGCACTCAGCAAAGCTATGCAAGGAAGTGCTTCTCAGTGGTTGGCGCAAATTTGTTTCAACGACATGACCTGGCCACAATTCCAGGAATTGTTTGTGCAACGCGCAGTCAACAACAGGACCTGCTTCAAATGAGTGAACTCTGTGGCCATAGAACCAAAGGGAATTTTAAAACAATTTGGTGAGTCAATTTTGTTTTGTTTTGTTTCAGGCGCTGAGTGTTCTCTTGTAAAGGAAACTTTAGCAGCGAAGTTACAAGGAAAGCGTCAGTCTAGCACAGTGTTTTTAAGGGCCATCGGAAACAAACCGGTGAGGAGCACAGTACAGATAATTTGTAATGTTAATGTAAACGAACATATTCTTGAAATATTGTATCACGTTATTATGGATACTTTTATGAATTTTGATATTCTTATTGGACGAGATATTTTAGGTCAAGGCTTCGGAGTTGTATTTGAAACAAATCTGTCTTATGAATCAAATCTGGAAAACACTTTTGATTTAATAAAGATTTAAGTGAGTTTGACAAAGAAAAATTAAGTGAAATATTGGGAAAATATTCAAAAATCATTTATAGTGGGCATTCCACACACACGAGTAACAACAGGGCTGCTCAGCATACGGCCCATTGATCCACATAAGACTGTTCAGCGTCGCCCATATAGACTTAGTGCAGAAGAACAGGCTAATTTTAGGGAAATGATTAACGAATTATTGTCGGCAAAAGTTATAAACCCATAGTAGTTCCCCTTTTGCTAATCCGATGATGCTGGTCAAAAAAAAATAACGGTTCAGATCGTTTATGCGTAGACTAAAGGGAACTAAACACAAATACGGTGGCAGATAAATACCCGTTAACACTTATAGCTGACCAAATTGCCCGTATGAGGCGAGCTGGTTTATTTTCTTGCTCAGACATAGCTAGTGGCTTTTATCAAATTCCAGTTCACCCGGAAACCGTCGAGCGTACGGCATTTGTAACGCCCGAGGGACAGTAAAAATTTCTCGCCATGTCATTTGTGTTAAAAAACGCGCCATCGGTGTTTCAACGAGCAATAATTAATGGTTTGGGACCATTAGCCCATACATATGTTATTGCTTAAATTGTAGACGTTTTGATAGTTGCGGAAACGAAAGATCAGGCAATGGAAAGATTAGATGAAGCCCTTGAAATCTTAATGGAAGCTTCTCATTTACCATAAACAACTGTGCATTTCTCACACAGAAAATAAATTACCTAGGGTATAAAGTTAGGGCGGGAAAAATACGACCAAATGGTCGCAAAATAAAAGCACTTGTGGAACTACCACCTCCTCAGACGGTACCGCAGTTAAGGCAGTTCATATGATAGGATTGGCTTCCTACTTCCGGCAGTTTGTACCAACATTTTCAGAGTTATTAAAACCATTATATTTACTAACTTCCTAAATATACAAGGAATTTACCTGGAAAACAAACATGAACAACTGAGACAGAAAGTAATAGAAATTTTGACTAGTTTTCCTGTATTGACCATCTTCGATCCCAAACACCCTGTCGAGTTGCATACAGATGCAAGTATGGTTGGTTATGGTGTCATTTAGATGCACCGAATAGATAAAAAGCAGTATGTAATCGAGTATTATATTAAATGCACAACTCCAGTCGAGTCTAAATAACATTCATACGAGATAGAAACTCTTGCAGTGGTGAACGATGATAAAAATTTCAGGCATTATTTTTAGGGACTCGAATTTGTGATTTTTACGGACTGCGAGCCGTTCCAAGGCAATATTGACGCCAAGGTTACACCGGTGGTGGGGATACTTGCAGGCTTTTCAGTTTCGACTTGAGTATAGGAAAGGGAAGAGAGTGGCTCATGCTGATTTTCTGTCACGGAATCCTCTATCCGCCGAAAAAGATTCCCAATTAGAAAAGGTAGTCGAGAAGCGCATAAATTTAACCGAGGTATCCGACAACTGGCTACTCGCCGAACAACAGCGAGATCCAGAAGTTTCTGAAATAATCGATAAGGTACGTAACGACGAATTAGAGGAAGATTTACTAAAAACTTATGAGTTGAGAAAGGGTATGTTTCATCGAAAAGTCAAACGCAACGGAAGAACACGTTGTCTGCCCGTAATACCCAGAGCTTACAGATGGGCTGTAATAACCCAGGTACACGAAACTGTGATGCACTTGGGTAGGGAGAAGACATTAGATAAAGTTAAAGCGCACTATTGGCTTGCAAATATGTCAAAATATGTTAGGCGTTTCGTAGAAAATTGCATTACATTGTGAGGAGTTGAATAACTCCCCACAAGTTAAGAAGCAAGCAGAGTAAGCGCATGCAAGCAGTGGCCTACCAGTTACCAGTTACGCGGCGAATTCGCCCGTAGTAACGGTAGTGCGGAGAGAGGGAGTGGTGAACTGAGCACCAGAAAAGAGAGCGGCGAAGGGCCGTGGGCAGAAGGAAGTAACGGGACGGCACCGGACTTTGGACCCGGGTATTGGTGCCGTGCGCAGAGGGCGAAAGGTCGAACGGTAAAACCGTGGACTTTGGACCAGGAGGCAAGGAGACGCCGATAACTAGCGGTAAATGGAGGCCTATATAAACCGGCCGAGCGCAGGAAGCTGGATCAGTCGATTCTACAAAGTCAACAAGTAACAGTCATCAAGTGAACAAGTAACCAGTGAAACATCGTGAAGGAGCAAGAAAGCCGTGCGGAGTCATAAAGGAAACAAGATCGCTACGTCGAGACGTTCGGGACTTAGAGCTAAAGTCCCCGAATTGAGACACAGGTAGCTGAGGTCCTTACGGCATCACACGGCTAAGTCCAGGCGTTTTGTTACAACTTCTGTCGCGATTTGAGCTTGGCATCCCGCCCGGCGTGTCCGATAAAGTGAACAAATAGAGTCCTTCGACGAAGAACCGTGGACTCAGAAGCAAAGTGTCTAGAACTAGCTACCTGCCTACAAGGACTGCATTGGCGAACTCCGGCGTATGCCTGACCGTCCTGCAGGAGCTGTACAAGGTCCTGGTGCGACTAGCCCGGAAGCACGCGCGTTTGTTCAGCTGGTGTCTCGAAAGGCGTATGCGTAGAGCACAGCGGTCCACCGCTAGAGTCCCAGAACGTCAGCTTACCGAGTCGCCAACAAGGAGAGGAGCCTGCCTACAAGGACTGCATTGGCGAACTCCGGCGTATGCCTGATCGTCCTGCAGGAACTGTACAAGGACCTGCTGCGAATAGCCCGGAAGGACGCGCGTTTATTCAGCTGGTGTCTCGAAAGGCGTATGCGTTGAGAGCACAGGGGTCCACCGATAGAGTCCCAGAACGGCAGCTTACCGAGTCGCCAACAAGGAGCGGAGCTGGTCGAGATAGCTGGAGGCGGACAAGGACAACGAGGACCCCAGGACGACGAAAACGAGCGTCGAGCGAGCAGCCTATACTTCGAATTCTTAAGCCTGCGGCAGAGAGGGTAGGGTGGAAGCGTTCGTCTAGAACCTGGCGTTTGACCCAGGTACTGCGTTGGCGGCTTCCGGCGTACGCCTGAACCGTCAAGTAGAAACTGAGCCGACGTCCGGTGCGACCGGCCGGGACAGAGCAAGGGACAGGAGGCTGCGGCTGCGAAAGGCGTACGCCTTGAGAACACAGTGCCTGTTCACCCTAGTCTGGGAACGGTGACGCATCCCTAGTCCCTGTAAGCCCGCCGAGCCAAGGGTGGCAGAAGACATCGCAAGCGAAACCGGCGAGGAAGACACCACTTCGCAGCCGGCATGATCCAGCGAGGCGTTCAACGTGGGAAGGAGACGACGGCAGGACGTAATTCTACATAACCATTACACCATCCCGGTCGAGGGTCAAGTCGGCGAATAAAAGATCACTGCATACTCCCAATCTTTCTGTGTGTTTACACTGGTCAAAAGGGCGGTCACGTATATATAAATTTGGTGGGACGAACGCTTACAACTTCTGAGCTAGCCGCACGACATTCTTAGCGAGCAGATAATAAAGAAAATCAGTTCGTTACATCTGGCGCCCAACGTGATTGTCCTGACAGTGAAAATACAGCAATAAACAGAAATGGGGAAAAATTGGATCTATCTCCTCAAGAAAGAGGATTTCCCAAAGGTGGCAGCCAAGCTTGGCATTATCCTGGAGGGCAAGTCGGACGACATGCGAAAGGCCCTTTCAGAGTATGTTACGAAGACTCAAAACGACCCAGGAATGGTGGAAATTTGGGCTGAGCTGGAGGATTTGTACGACAAACCAAGCTCGAGCGGCAAGTTACAAGTCCCAGACGCCGAACAGCTCATAGCCAGCCTGGGCGTTGAGAGCATGAAGGAGGCAGGAAAATCCAGGGGCCCAAGCCAAGAAAGAAGAACAGAACAGCAAAGGTCCAGCGCACCAGACTATGCAAAAGTCGCGAAGTAAGTCAGGGAATGGTCGTTCAAGTTTGACGGCACGGAGAAACCACTGGAGTTTCTGGAACAAGTGGAATGGTCAGCAAACCTGAACCTGAACCTCATTTCCCGAGCCATGCCTGAATTGCTGCAAGGCAAGGCCCTAAAATGGTTCATATCAAACAATAAACACTGGAGGACATGGGGAGAGTTCAGCGACAGTTTTCGAACGTATTTCCTTCCAAGGGGTTTCTTCACAAAGCTCGCAAATCAGGTCAAACAAAGGAAACAGGGCTTTAGAGAGTCGTTCAAGGACTATATGGTTGACATGCAGACCATGATGAGACCACTTGGATACTCCCCAAAGGAAACACTCGAGCAGATAAAGGAAAACTGCACACCTGACCTGAGGATTTCCCTGAGGACGTATAAGATAGACGATCTAGAGTCTCTAATGGTGCTGGCTGACGAGTATGAAGAACTCGAGAAAGAGAGAGAAGCATTTATTCAAGAAAACAAATTCTCGCGAAGCAAAACAACAGCACCACAAGTCACGTGTAGAAGCTGCGAAGAAGAAGGCGGACACCAAGCACCTATTGACGGTCCAAGACAATGGACTCCAAACACCTACAACCACCAGAGCACGTTATGAAGGCCACCCAATACCAATCAGAGACCACCCAGCGCAGCTCCAAGAGCCCACAGGTCACAGACACACATCGTGAACCCACACGAAGCTTGTAGACGGTGTGGCGGTCACGGACATTGGGCACGAGGATGCCTAAACCAGAGGCTGCTTTTCTGCTGGATTTGCGGCAAGGTGGGGGTGAGGAGTGTAGAGTGCTGCCAGAGATCGGGAAATGACCCGCGATCCCAGCCACAGAGAGGCGAGCAGGGGTCGCAAGGTGTTGTCTCTCCAAACTAACTGGCGATTTAATCGAAGAAGAGCAGCAGTTATCCGCAGCGGTACAGATTGGCAGAACCTCACACAAAGCCACAATCGACACCGGAGCAACAGCGAGCTTTATAAGCGAGGAGCTGGCGGATACACTGGCTGCTTATGGAAAGATTACAAGAACGAGAAGGCAAGTTAGGTTGGCAGATGGCAGGTGCGGCGGGATAAACACGCAGCTCGAGGTGGAAATCGAATTCGGCAATAAGCGATTGCCCATGAGCCTGTTGATCTTACCAGGAGTGGAAGACTCGCTGGTGCTGGGATGGAATTTCCTCACAGGAGTCGGCGCCGAAATAAGGTGTGCCGGACATACAGTGGTGATCCCAGAAAGAAGAAGGCACAACGGGTGGTTAGAGGAAAAATTGTGCGTGGCAGTGGTGCAAACCAACCCTGATTCCTAGAGCAGGAGCTCGCGGAGTTTCGAACAATGAGTGGAACATCCAACATAGCCGAGCACCGAATCACCATGAAGGACGACAAACCAATCAAACAGAGATACTACCCGAAAAATCCAAAGGTTCAAGGGGAAATCAATGCGAAAGTCGACGAGTTGCTGGAGAAGGAGTGCATAGAACACTCGAGAAGCCCGTACAGCTCCCCGATAGTCATGGTGAAGAAAAAGACAGGTCAGTGGAGGCTTTGTGTCGACTTTAGACAGATCAATGCCAAATCCATCAAAGATGCTTATCCGATGCCAAGGATAAATTACATATTGGACCAGTTGAGGGAGGCGAGATACATAAGCAGCCTGGATTTGAAAGACGGATACTGGCAAATTCCTCTGGAAGAAAATAGCAGGCAATTCACGGCGTTCACAGTGCCAGGATAGGGGCTTTTCCAGTGGAAAGTAATGCCATTTGGTTTACACTCCGCCTCGGCGACTTTCCAGAGAGCACTGGACCAGGTTATTGGACCGGAGATGTCACCACACGCGTTTGCATACCAAGACGACATCATCGTGATCGGACGGACACTGGAAGAACACAGTAGGAACCTGAGGGAAGTTTTCCGACGCCTCAAGCAGGCTAACCTGAGGATAAATCCCGAAAAATGTAATTTCTTCAAAAGCGAACTGCTTTACCTGGGACACCGCGTTACGGACCAAGGAATCGGCACCGATCCCGAAAAAGTAGCAGCCATAGCCGAGCTGGAACCACCCACAACCATCCGGGAGTTGCGACAATACTTGGGCGTAGCATCGTGGTACAGGCGATTCGTGCCCGACTTTGCGCGAATAGTAAAACCACTAAACGATCTATTGCGGAAAATCACGAAATGGACATGGACTCCAGAGCCCCAGCAGGCATTCGAGGAGGTGAAGGCAAGGCTAGTGGCCGATCCTGTGCTGGCATGCCCGGATTTCGATAAACCATTCGTAGCAGACGGACGCAAGCGATTATGGTATAGGGGCAGTCCTGACGCAGGAAACTGAAAGCGGCGAAAAGGTCATTTATTATTCAAGCCGGACCCTGAATGGCGCGGAAAAGAACTACTCAACCAGCGAAAAGGAATGCCTGGCAATCGTGTGGGCAATCCGGAAGCTCAAACCATACTTGGAAGGATACCACTTCAAGGTGGTGACGGACCATATGCCGCTTAAATGGTTGAACAGCATCGAAAGTCCCTCAGGAAGAATAGCGAGGTGGGCCCTGGAGCTGCAGCAGTATGATTTTGAAATATCATACAGGAAGGGGCAGCTTAACGTGGTCGCTGATGCACTGTCAAGACAGTCTCTACCAGAAGCCCTTAGGCCAGCTAAAGAAACTTCGGAGGACACGCAGGGAACATTCAGCTGGATCAAGCATATGTGTGAGAAGATTAACAAACAGCCACAGAAGTTTCCGGACTACATCATGGAGGGAGGCGCATTGTACAGGCATATCCCGCACAGAACAGGCAGCGAAGACGTGGCAGCATGGAAGCTCTGTGTCCCACGGGGGCTGAGGGAAACAGTCATGAAGGAGAATCACGACTCACCAGGTGCTGGACACGTGGGAAGTCGGAAAACGATCGCAAGGCTGGCGGCTCGATATTACTGGCCAGGAATGCATAGGGACGCCCGAGCACACACGTTCGGAAATGCGAGACATGCCTCAGGTACAAGCCCAACCAGATGCAGGCAGCCGGGAAAATGCTGACGCAAATACCCGAAGAACCATGGGCAACGGTATGTGCAGACTTTGTCGGACCATTGCCCAGGTCGAAGCATGGCAACCAGATGCTGCTTGTGCTGATAGATAGGTTCTCAAAGTGGACGAAATTGGTGCCAATGCGAGCAGCAACGGCAGAAACACTTCAAAAGGCGTTCCGAGAAAGAGTCATCGCTAGGTTCGGAGTCCCGAAGGTGGTAATAACGGACAATGGAGTTCAGTTTGCCAGCCGCGCATTCAAGAAATTCCTCAGCGAAATGGGCATTAAGCAACAATTCACGGCACCATATACACCGCAGGAGAATCCGACGGAAAGAGCAAACCGGACAGTTAAAACCATGATAGCGCAGTTTGCGGGACAGAACCAGAGGAATTGGGACGGGAAGTGGCCGGAGATTATGCTAGCGGTAAATTCAAGTGCGTCGGAGTCAACAGAGTACTCCCCGTGTTTCCTCACGCAGGCTCGAGAGCTTCGACTGCCCAGCGCCCTGTACGACAGGGAAACCATCGGCACAGGAAAGCAGACGGAAACGCCTGAAGATAAGGCCAATAAGATGAAGGAGATCTTCGAAATTGTGCGCCGGAACATGGAGAAAGCTGCTCAGGACCAAGCCAGGCATTACAATCTACGAAGGAGGCAATGGAATCCAACGATAGGGGACACAGTCTGGGCAAAGGAACACCATTTGTCAAAGGCAGCCGAGGGTTTCACGGCAAAGCTAGCGCCGAGATATGACGGACCGTACACGGTAATAGACTTCGTCTCACAGGTCATTTGTAAAATCCGCCACAAGGATACACAAAAAGAACGAACCGTCCACGTCAGTGAGCTTAAGCAACTATCACAAGAACTAGGTACAGACAAGCAAGGACAACACGAGCATGCAACGACAGAAAGTACAGGCTATATCGTCGGGCATAAGCCAGAGTCTATATAGACCGCAGGATAACACGAGCATGCAACGATAAAACGTACAGACTATATCGTCGGGCATAAGCCAGAGTCTATATAGACCGCAGGATAACACGAGCATGCAACGACAAAACGTACGGACTATATCGTCGGGCAAAAGCCAGAGTCTATATAGACCGCAGGAACACACGAGCATTCAACGACAAAAACTACGGACTATATCGTCGGGCACAAGTACCAGAGTCTATATAGAGCGCAGGAAACAGGGAGGCACAGTGACCCAGACAACGAGGCAAACAGATTCTGCGTCGGGCATGAAGCCAGAGTCATCCGTTAATACGCCGCGAAGAATAAGGTGATGCACAGGACAAGAAACCGAAAAGACCGCAGGCCAACAACAATCCGTAGCGTCGGCAGACTCTGTACGAATCGAGGAAGACCACGACCAGATCTTTGTTTCCCGAGGAAAGAGGGGAGACGGTACAGCTCGAGAGCTTTACCGTAGCATGCCAAGCCGGAAAAACACGAAAATAACGCGCACACACATAAACGGCCACAGTTAAATTAATTAGCATGCCAAGCCGAAAAAAAACACGAAAATGACGCGCACACACATAAACGGCCACAATAAAAAAAAGGAGGAAAATACACAACATGAAATGCAACAGGGATGATCTGGCAATCTGAAATGAGAGATATACATGAAAACCGGGGTCGCAGGGAAACAAACTACTTGCCAACTAAATGCAGAACGACGCAAGAAAGCGATGAGCCGAGCAGGGTCATTGACCCCGGCCCCAAGGGCAGGAAAGATCCTGGGCCAAGCTTGGCGGGAAAAAGAAAATAAGTAAACATGAAATAGATAGGAAATTGCGCTTACCATAGCATTGTGCGAATTCACTGTAAACAAGGGATGGGGGCACTTCGATTCATGGTGGCCGATCGGCCCTACACGATAGTGTCGATCGGTGGACACAAAATACTGGAAATATCGGCACAAGGAGCCACGCTGTGGGAAATCGGTAGATCGAGCGGCAGCGCCACGTTGGGTCACGGAACCGATAACAACTGGAGACTGATCGATTTGGCGGAGAGTGACCATACAACAGAGAGTCACACGAGAGAATATCGATAACACCGATAACGACTGGAGACCGATCGGCACGACGTAGAGTGGCCATCCGACGGAGAAGACATACCACGGAGATCGAGAAAATCATCGGGGTAAACGTCTGGGCGGGAATTCAAAAATCATCGGGGGAAACGTCTGGGCGGGAATTCAAAAGTCTAGGAGGGAAACGTCTGGGCGGGAATTTAAAGTCTACGGGGGAAACGTCTGGGGCGGGAAATTCAAAATCTGGAAGGAGGATCGGCGCTGTGGAACTCAAGAAGGAGCTGTGAGCGTCGTTAGAACCATCTGGAAGAGCGAGTCGACTGGAAGACTACAGGCGAACGAGGACAAGTACGAGGAGAAGACACGTCGAGGGAAGGATGTCAGAATGTGGAGTATACCAAGGCGTCGAGGGAAGGATGTCAGAATGTGGAGTATACCAAGGCAGAGAGAACAGCGAGTCTCTTTTTCATTCCCGAAGTAAGGGGGGAATGTGAGGAGTTGAATAACTCCCCACAAGTTAAGAAGCAAGCAGAGTAAACGCATGCAAGCAGTGGCCTACCAGTTACCAGTTACGCGGCGAATTCGCCCGTAGTAACGGTAGTGCGGAGAGAGGGAGTGGTGAACTGAGCACCAGGCAAAGCCAAGGAGAGTCCGAGAGGGACAGCGATACAAGAGAGCGGCGAAGGGCCGTGGGCAGAAGGAAGTAAAGGGACGGCACCGGACTTTGGACCCGGGTATTGGTGCCGTGCGCAGAGGGCGAAAGGTCGAACGGTAAAACCGTGGACTTTGGACCAGGAGGCAAGGAGACGCCGATAACTAGCGGTAAATGGAGGCCTATATAAACCGGCCGAGCGCAGGAAGCTGGATCAGTCGATTCTACAAAGTCAACAAGTAACAGTCATCAAGTGAACAAGTAACCAGTGAAACATCGTGAAGGAGCAAGTAAAGCCGTGCGGAGTCATCAAGGAAACAAGATCGCTACGTCGAGACGTTCGGGACTTAGAGCTAAAGTCTCCGAATTGAGACACAGGTAGCTGAGGTCCTTACGGCATCACACGGCTAAGTCCAGGCGTTTTGTTACAACTTCTGTCGCGATTTGAGCTTGGCATCCCACCCGGCGTGTCCGACAAAGTGAAGAAATAGAGTCCTTCGACGAAGAACCGGCTCAGAAGCAAAGTGTCTAGAACTAGCTACCTGCCTACAAGGACTGCATTGGTGAACTCCGGCGTATGCCTGACCGTCCTGCAGGAGCTGTACAAGGTCCTGGTGCGACTAGCCCGGAAGGACGCGCGTTTGTTCAGCTGGTGTCTCGAAAGGCGTATGCGTTGAGAGCACAGCGGTCCACCGCTAGAGTCCCAGAACGGCAGCTTACCGAGGCGCCAACAAGGAGGGGAGCCTGCCTACAAGGACTGCATTGGCGAACTCCGGCGTATGCTTGATCGTCCTGCAGGAACTGTACAAGGTCCTGCTGCGAATAGCCCGGAAGGACGCGCGGTTGTTCAGCTGGTGTCTCGAAAGGCCTATGCGTTGAGAGCACAGCGGTCCACCGCTAGAGTCCCAGAACGGCAGCTTACCGAGTCGCCAACAAGGAGCGGAGCTGGTCGAGATAGCTGGAGGCGGACAAGGACAACGAGGACCCCAGGATGACGAAAACGAGCGTCGAGCGAGCAGCCTATACTTCGAATTCTTAAGCCTGCGGCAGAGAGGGTAGGGTGGAAGCCTTCGTCTAGAACCTGGCGTTTGACCCAGGGACTGCGTTGGCGGCTTCCGGCGTACGCCTGAACCGTCAAGTAGAAACTGAGCCGACGTCCGGTGCGACCGGTCGGGACAGAGCAAGGGACAGGAGGCTGCGGCTGCGAAAGGCGTACGCCTTGAGAGCACAGTGCCTGTTCACCCTAGTCTGGGAACGGTGACGCATCCCTAGTCCCTGTAAACCCGCCGAGCCAAGGGTGGCAGAAGACATCGCAAGCGAAACCGGCGAGGAAGACACCACTTCGCAGCCGGCACGATCCAGCGAGGCGTTCAACGTGGGAAGGAGACGACGGCAGGACGTAATTCTATATAACCATTACACCACCCCGGCCGAGGGTCAAGTCGGCGAATAAAAGATCACTGCATACTCCCAATCTTTCTGTGTGTTTTCACTGGTCAAAAGGGCGGTCACGTATATATAAATTTGGTGGGACGAACGCTTACATCTTCTGAGCTAGCCGCACGACATTCGTAGCGAGCAGATAATAAAGAAAATCAGTTCGTTACAACATGCAAAATATCCAAAGGCTCTAAAGGTTAAGTGCAGGCAGAACTCCATCCGATTTCGAAAATAGATATTCCCTGGTATACTCTTCATATCGATATTACAGGGAAATTGAGTGGGAAGAAAGACCAAATAGATTATGTGATTATAGATTATAGACGCTTATACTAAGTTCGTATATTTGTATCACACTTTGAGCTTAGATACGGAAAACTGTGTGAGAGCAATTAAATCTGTTGTTTCGTTGTTTGGTTTGCCAATGCGTGTCATTGTCGATCAGGGTAGATCTTTAGCTGTTCCGGATTCCGCGAGCTTTGCTCTTCCCAGAAAATTAACCTTCATTTGATTGCCACCGGCGCCAGCTGAGCTAACGGGCAAGTCGATCGCGTAATGAGTACGCTTAAAAGTATGCTAACAGCGGTCGAAACAAGCCAGCGCTCCTGGCAAGATGCGCTATTAGAAGTCCAGTTAGCTATTAACAGTACGATTAACCGTGTAACTAAAGTTAGTCCTTTGGAATTAATGCTCGGCAGGGAAGAAAGGCCATTCGGTATGTTGCCTATTATAGAAGAAGAGAAGAGGGTCAAAATTAGAGCGCAAGCCAAAAAAAAAAATTAATCGGAACGCCCATTACGAGATTTGATGAAAACAAAGCAAAGATTGTAAAGCACCAAGTTGGTGACTATATTTTGATTAAAAATGAAGAGAGGAATCAAATGAAATTAGATCCAAAACTTAAGGGGCCATTCGACATTATTGAAGTTTTGGAGGGCGATAGATATAAACTAAAGTCGTTAATTAGTAAACGGCAGTATAAATATGCACACGAACATATACGGTCTTTACCGGATACACAAATACTTGCAGATATAGCTGAAGAATTTTATCGTACGATTGATGAAAATAATTTGCCCCGAAGAGGCAAGATTTTTAGAAAGAAAAGTTATATGTTTATGGCTGCATCACGATCCTGTGTGAATGCGTGTATGCATATGTGTATATGTGTATACGGCTGCACCATGATCCTGTGGGGATGCTTGGCGGGAGCGTATGTGTAAATCCTATGAGGATGCTTGGCAAGAACAATTGTGTGAGACTGCACCATGATCATGTGGGGTTGCTCGGCAGTAGCGTATGTGTAAATTCTTTGAGGATGCTTGGCGAGAACAATTGTGTGAGACTGCACCATGATCCTGTGTGGATACGTGGCGGGAGTAGGGAACGAGTTGGTGTCCAATTGAAAATAAAAGGAAATTGTAAAAACGAATGTTGTTGAGATAAAACAAGAAACGCTGAAACAATTGAAAGGAATAGTGCTTTATTGTAAAGCTTATTGGGTCATGATCACGCATACACGAGGACGTGTGCAAGTTAGGAGGGCCGTGTCGCAGTTCTCAGAAGTGTTTAAATTCGATGAACCTTAAAGTTATTTGGCGGTCAGATTTGGTTTGTTCTACTCGTAGCGCGACGGTATTGCCAGATCTCTTAAAGAGTGGCGTAGTAGTTGATTTGAGCTTGGCATCCCACCCGGCATGTGCGACAAAGTGAACAAATAGAGTCCTTCGACGAAGAACCGGCTCAGAAGCAAAGTGTCTAGAACTAGCTACCTGCCTACAAGGACTGCATTGGCGAACTCCGGCGTATGCCTGACCGTCCTGCAGGAGCTGTACAAGGTCCTGGTGCGACTAGCCCGGAAGGACGCGCGTTTGTTCAGCTGGTGTCTCGAAAGGCGTATGCGTTGAGAGCTCAGCGGTCCACCGCTAGAGTCCCAGAACGGCAGCTTACCGAGTCGCCAACAAGGAGGGGAGCCTGCCTACAAGGACTGCATTGGCGAACTCCGGCGTATGCTTGATCGTCCTGCAGGAACTGTACAAGGTCCTGCTGCGAATAGCCCGGAAGGACGTGCGTTTATTCAGCTGGTGTCTCGAAAGGCGTATGCGTTGAGAGCACAGCGGTCCACCGCTAGAGTCCCAGAACGGCAGCTTACCGAGTCGCCAACAAGGAGCGGAGCCTGCCTACAAGGACTGCATTGGCGAACTCCGGCGTATGCTTGATCAGCGAAATGGGCATTAAGAAACAATTCACGGCACCATATACACCGCAGGAGAATCCGACGGAAAGAGCAAACCGGACAGTTAAAACCATGATAGCGCAGTTTGCGGGACAGAACCAGAGGAATTGGGACGAGAAGTGGCCGGAGATTATGCTAGCGGTAAATTCAAGTACGTCGGAGTCAACAGAGTACTCCCCGTGTTTCCTCACGCAGGCTCGAGAGCCTCGACTGCCCAGCGCCCTGTACGACAGGGAAACCATCGGCACAGGAAAGCAGACGGAAACGCCTGAAGATAAGGCCAATAAGATGAAGGAGATCTTCGAAATTGTGCGCCGGAACATGGAGAAAGCTGCTCAGGACCAAGCCAGGCATTACAATCTACGAAGGAGGCAATGGAATCCAACGATAGGGGACACAGTCTGGGCAAAGGAACACCATTTGTCAAAGGCAGCCGAGGGTTTCACGGCAAAGCTAGCGCCGAGATATGACGGACCGTACACGGTAATAGACTTCGTCTCACCGGCCATTTGTAGAATCCGACACAAGGATACACAAAAAGAACGAACCGTCCACGTCAGTGAGCTTAAGCAACAATCACAAGAACTAGGTACAGACAAGCAAGGACAACACGAGCATGCAACGACAGAAAGTACAGGCTATATCGTCGGGCATAAGCCAGAGTCTATATAGACCGCAGGATAACACGAGCATGCAACGATAAAACGTACAGACTATATCGTCGGGCATAAGCCAGAGTCTATATAGACCGCAGGATAACACGAGCATGCAACGACAAAACGTACGGACTATATCGTCGGGCAAAAGCCAGAGTCTATATAGACCGCAGGAACACACGAGCATTCAACGACAAAAACTACGGACTATATCGTCGGGCACAAGTACCAGAGTCTATATAGAGCGCAGGAAACAGGGAGGCACAGTGACCCAGACAACGAGGCAAACAGATTCTGCGTCGGGCATGAAGCCAGAGTCATCCGTTAATACGCCGCGAAGAATAAGGTGATGCACAGGACAAGAAACCGAAAAGACCGCAGGCCAACAACAATCCGTAGCGTCGGCAGACTCTGTACGAATCGAGGAAGACCACGACCAGATCTTTGTTTCCCGAGGAAAGAGGGGAGACGGTACAGCTCGAGAGCTTTACCGTAGCATGCCAAGCCGGAAAAACACGAAAATAACGCGCACACACATAAACGGCCACAGTTAAATTAATTAGCATGCCAAGCCGAAAAAAAACACGAAAATGACGCGCACACACATAAACGGCCACAATAAAAAAAGGAGGAAAATACACACACATGAAATGCACTACGGATGATTTGGCAATCTGAAATGAGAGATAAACATGAAAACCGGGGTCGCAGGGAAACAAACTACTTGCCAACTAAATGCAGAACGACGCAAGAAAGCGATGAGCCGAGCAGGGTCATTGACCCCGGCCCCAAGGGCAGGAAAGATCCTGGGCCAAGCTTGGCGGGAAAAAGAAAATAAGTAAACATGAAATAGATAGGAAATTGCGCTTACCATAGCATTGTGCGAGTTCACTGTAAACAAGGGATGGGGGCACTTCGATTCATGGTGGCCGATCGGCCCTACACGATAGTGTCGATCGGTGGGCACAAAATACTGGAAATATCGGCACAAGGAGCCACGCTGTGGAAAATCGGAAGATCGAGTGGCAGCGCCACGTTGGGTCACGGAACCGATAACAACTGGAGACTGATCGATTTGGCGGAGAGTGACCATACAACAGAGAGTCACACGAGAGAATATCGATAACACCGATAACGACTGGAGACCGATCGGCACGACGTGGAGTGGCCATCCGACGGAGAAGACATATCACGGAGATCGAGAAAATCATCGGGGTAAACGTCTGGGCGGGAATTCAAAAATCATCGGGGGAAACGTCTGGGCGGGAATTCAAAAGTCTAGGAGGGAAACGTCTGGGCGGGAATTTAAAGTCTACGGGGGAAACGTCTGGGGCGGGAAATTCAAAATCTGGAAGGAGGATCGGCGCTGTGGAACTCAAGAAGGAGCTGTGAGCGTCGTGAGAACCATCTGGAAGAGCGAGTCGACTGGAAGACTACAGGCGAACGAGGACAAGTACGAGGAGAAGACACGTCGAGGGAAGGATGTCAGAATGTGGAGTATACCAAGGCGTCGAGGGAAGGATGTCAGAATGTGGAGTATACCAAGGCAGAGAGAACAGCTAGTCTCTTTTTCATTCCCGAAGTAAGGGGAGAATGTGAGGAGTTGAATAACTCCCCACAAGTTAAGAAGCAAGCAGAGTAAACGCATGCAAGCAGTGGCCTACCAGTTACCAGTTACGCGGCGAATTCGCCCGTAGTAACGGTAGTGCGGAGAGAGGGAGTGGTGAACTGAGCACCAGGCAAAGCCAAGGAAAGTCCGAGAGGGACAGCGATACAAGAGAGCGGCGAAGGGCCGTGGGCAGAAGGAAGTAAAGGGACGGCACCGGACTTTGAACCCGGGTATTGGTGCCGTGCGCAGAGGGCGAAAGGTCGAACGGTAAAACCGTGGACTTTGGACCAGGAGGCAAGGGACGCCGATAACTAGCGGTAAATGGAGGCCTATATAAACCGGCCGAGCGCAGGAAGCTGGATCAGTCGATTCTACAAAGTCAACAAGTAACAGTCATCAAGTGAACAAGTAACCAGTGAAACATCGTGAAGGAGCAAGTAAAGCCGTGCGGAGTCATCAAGGAAACAAGATCGCTACGTCGAGACGTTCGGGACTTAGAGCTAAAGTCTCCGAATTGAGACACAGGTAGCTGAGGTCCTTACGGCATCACACGGCTAAGTCCAGGCGTTTTGTTACAACTTCTGTCGCGATTTGAGCTTGGCATCCCACCCGGCGTGTCCGACAAAGTGAACAAATAGAGTCCTTCGCCGAAGAACCGGCTCAGAAGCAAAGTGTCTAGAACTAGCTACCTGCCTACAAGGACTGCATTGGTGAACTCCGGCGTATGCCTGACCGTCCTGCAGGAGCTGTACAAGGTCCTGGTGCGACTAGCCCGGAAGGACGCGCGTTTGTTCAGCTGGTGTCTCGAAAGGCGTATGCGTTGAGAGCACAGCGGTCCACCGCTAGAGTCCCAGAACGGCAGCTTACCGAGTCGCCAACAAGGAGGGGAGCCTGCCTACAAGGACTGCATTGGCGAACTCCGGCGTATGCCTGATCGTCCTGCAGGAACTGTACAAGGTCCTGCTGCGAATAGCCCGGAAGGACGCGCGTTTGTTCAGCTGGTGTCTCGAAAGGCCTATGCGTTGAGAGCACAGCGGTCCACCGCTAGAGTCCCAGAACGGCAGCTTACCGAGTCGCCAACAAGGAGCGGAGCTGGTCGAGATAGCTGGAGGCGGACAAGGACAACGAGGACCCCAGGACGACGAAAACGAGCGTCGAGCGAGCAGCCTATACTTCGAATTCTTAAGCCTGCGGCAGAGAGGGTAGGGTGGAAGCGTTCGTCTAGAACCTGGCGTTTGACCCAGGGACTGCGTTGGCGGCTTCCGGCGTACGCCTGAACCGTCAAGTAGAAACTGAGCCGACGTCCGGTGCGACCGGTCGGGACAGAGCAAGGGACAGGAGGCTGCGGCTGCGAAAGGCGTACGCCTTGAGAGCACAGTGCCTGTTCACCCTAGTCTGGGAACGGTGACGCATCCCTAGTCCCTGTAAACCCGCCGAGCCAAGGGTGGCAGAAGACATCGCAAGCGAAACCGGCGAGGAAGACACCACTTCGCAGCCGGCACGATCCAGCGAGGCGTTCAACGTGGGAAGGAGACGACGGCAGGACGTAATTCTATATAACCATTACACCACCCCGGCCGAGGGTCAAGTCGGCGAATAAAAGATCACTGCATACTCCCAATCTTTCTGTGTGTTTTCACTGGTCAAAAGGGCGGTCACGTATATATAAATTTGGTGGGACGAACGCTTACATCTTTTGAGCTAGCCGCACGACATTCGTAGCGAGCAGATAATAAAGAAAATCAGTTCGTTACAACATGCAAAATATCCAAAGGCTCTAAAGGTTAAGTGCAGGCAGAACTCCATCCGATTTCGAAAATAGATATTCCCTGGTATACTCTGCATATCGATATTACAGGGAAATTGAGTGGGAAGAAAGACCAAATAGATTATGTGATTATAGATTATAGACGCTTATACTAAGTTCGTATATTTGTATCACACTTTGAGCTTAGATACGGAAAACTGTGTGAGAGCAATTAAATCTGTTGTCTCGTTGTTTGGTTTGCCAATGCGTGTCATTGTCGATCAGGGTAGATCTTTAGCTGTTCCGGATTCCGCGAGCTTTGCTCTTCCCAGAAAATTAACCTTCATTTGATTGCCACCGGCGCCAGCTGAGCTAACGGGCAAGTCGAACGCGTAATGAGTACGCTTAAAAGTATGCTAACAGCGGTCGAAACAAGCCAGCGCTCCTGGCAAGATGCGCTATTAGAAGTCCAGTTAGCTATTAACAGTACGATTAACCGTGTAACTAAAGTTAGTCCTTTGGAATTAATGCTCGGCAGGGAAGAAAGGCCATTCGGTATGTTGCCTATTATAGAAGAAGAGAAGAGGGTCAAAATTAGAGCGCAAGCCAAAAAAAAAATTGATCGGAACGCCCATTACGAGATTTGATGAAAACAAAGCAAAGATTGTAAAGCACCAGGTTGGTGACTATATTTTGATTAAAAATGAAGAGAGGAATCAAATGAAATAAGATCCAAAACTTAAGGGGCCATTCGAAATTATTGAAGTTTTGGAGGGCGATAGATATAAACTAAAGTCGTTAATTAGTAAACGGCAGTATAAATATGCACACAAACATATACGGTCTTTACCGGATACACAAATACTTGCAGATATAGCTGAAGAATTTTATCGTACGATTGATGAAAATAATTTGCCCCGAAGAGGCAAGATTTTTAGAAAGAAAAGTTATATGTGTATGGCTGCATCACGATCCTATGTGAATGCGTGTATGCATATGTGTATATGTGTATACGGCTGCACCATGATCCTGTGGGGATGCTTGGCGGGAGCGTGTGTGTAAATCCTATGAGGATGCTTGGCAAGAACAATTGTGTGAGACTGCACCATGATCATGTGGGGTTGCTCGGCAGTAGCGTATGTGTAAATCCTTTGAGGATGCTTGGCGAGAACAATTGTGTGAGACTGCACCATGATCCTGTGTGGATACGTGGCGGGAGTAGGGAACGAGTTGGTGTCCAATCGAAAATAAACGGAAATTGTTAAAACGAATGTTGTTGAGATAAAACAAGAAACGCTGAAACAATTGAAAGGAATAGTGCTTTATTGTAAAGCTTATTGGGTCATGATCACGCATACACGAGGACGTGTGCAAGTTAGGAGGGCCGTGTCGCAGTTCTCAGAAGTGTTTAAATTCGAGGATACTCAAAAAGAACGAACCTTCCATGTCAGTGAGCTTAAGCAACAATCACAAGAACTAGGTACAGACAAGCAAGGACAACACGAGCATGCAACGACAGAAAGTACAGGCTATATCGTCGGGCATAAGCCAGAGTCTATATAGACCGCAGGATAACATGAGCATGCAACGATAAAACGTACAGACTATATCGTCGGGCATAAGCCAGAGTCTATATAGACCGCAGGATAACACGAGCATGCAACGACAAAACGTACGGACTATATCGTCGGGCAAAAGCCAGAGTCTATATAGACCGCAGGAACACACGAGCATTCAACGACAAAAACTACGGACTATATCGTCGGGCACAAGTACCAGAGTCTATATAGAGCGCAGGAAACAGGGAGGCACAGTGACCCAGACAACGAGGCAAACAGATTCTGCGTCGGGCATGAAGCCAGAGTCATCCGTTAATACGCCGCGAAGAATAAGGTGATGCACAGGACAAGAAACCGAAAAGACCGCAGGCCAACAACAATCCGTAGCGTCGGCAGACTCTGTACGAATCGAGGAAGACCACGACCAGATCTTTGTTTCCCGAGGAAAGAGGGGAGACGGTACAGCTCGAGAGCTTTACCGTAGCATGCCAAGCCGGAAAAACACGAAAATAACGCGCACACACATAAACGGCCACAGTTAAATTAATTAGCATGCCAAGCCGAAAAAAACACGAAAATGACGCGCACACACATAAACGGCCACAATAAAAAAAAGGAGGAAAATACACACACATGAAATGCACTACGGATGATCTGGCAATCTGAAATGAGAGATATACATGAAAACCGGGGTCGCAGGGAAACAAACTACTTGCCAACTAAATGCAGAACGACGCAAGAAAGCGATGAGCCGAGCAGGGTCATTGACCCCGGCCCCAAGGGCAGGAAAGATCCTGGGCCAAGCTTGGCGGGAAAAAGAAAATAAGTAAACATGAAATAGATAGGAAATTGCGCTTACCATAGCATTGTGCGAGTTCACTGTAAACAAGGGATGGGGGCACTTCGATTCATGGTGGCCGATCGGCCCTACACAATAGTGTCGATCGGTGGGCACAAAATACTGGAAATATCGGCACAAGGAGCCACGCTGTGGAAAATCGGTAGATCGAGTGGCAGCGCCACGTTGGGTCACGGAACCGATAACAACTGGAGACTGATCGATTTGGCGGAGAGTGACCATACAACAGAGAGTCACACGAGAGAATACCGATAACACCGATAACGACTGGAGACCGATCGGCACGACGTAGAGTGGCCATCCGACGGAGAAGACATATCACGGAGATCGAGAAAATCATCGGGGTAAACGTCTGGGCGGGAATTCAAAAATCATCGGGGGAAACGTCTGGGCGGGAATTCAAAAGTCTAGGAGGGAAACGTCTGGGCGGGAATTTAAAGTCTACGGGGGAAACGTCTGGGGCGGGAAATTCAAAATCTGGAAGGAGGATCGGCGCTGTGGAACTCAAGAAGGAGCTGTGAGCGTCGTGAGAACCATCTGGAAGAGCGAGTCGACTGGAAGACTACAGGCGAACGAGGACAAGTACGAGGAGAAGACACGTCGAGGGAAGGATGTCAGAATGTGGAGTATACCAAGGCGTCGAGGGAAGGATGTCAGAATGTGGAGTATACCAAGGCAGAGAGAACAGCTAGTCTCTTGTTCATTCCCGAAGTAAGGGGAGAATGTGAGGAGTTGAATAACTCCCCACAAGTTAAGAAGCAAGCAGAGTAAACGCATGCAAGCAGTGGCCTACCAGTTACCAGTTACGCGGCGAATTCGCCCGTAGTAACGGTAGTGCGGAGAGAGGGAGTGGTGAACTGAGCACCAGGCAAAGCCAAGGAGAGTCCGAGAGGGACAGCGATACAAGAGAGCGGCGAAGGGCCGTGGGCAGAAGGAAGTAAAGGGACGGCACCGGACTTTGAACCCGGGTATTGGTGCCGTGCGCGAAAGGTCGAACGGTAAAACCGTGGACTTTGGACCAGGAGGCAAGGAGACGCCGATAACTAGCAGTAAATGGAGGCCTATATAAACCGGCCGAGCGCAGGAAGCTGGATCAGTCGATTCTACAAAGTCAACAAGTAACAGTCATCAAGTGAACAAGTAACCAGTGAAACATCGTGAAGGAGCAAGTAAAGCCGTGCGGAGTCATCAAGGAAACAAGATCGCTACGTCGAGACGTTCGGGACTTAGAGCTAAAGTCTCCGAATTGAGACACAGGTAGCTGAGGTCCTTCCGGCATCACACGGCTAAGTCCAGGCGTTTTGTTACAACTTCTGTCGCGATTTGGGATGCCACCCGGCGTGTCCGACAAAGTGAACAAATAGAGTCCTTCGACGAAGAACCGGCTCAGAAGCAAAGTGTCTAGAACTGGCTACCTGCCTACAAGGACTGCATTGGTGAACTCCGGCGTATGCCTGACCGTCCTGCAGGAGCTGTACAAGGTCCTGGTGCGACTAGCCCGGAAGGACGCGCGTTTGTTCAGCTGGTGTCTCGAAAGGCGTATGCGTTGAGAGCACAGCGGTCCACCGCTAGAGTCCCAGAACGGCAGCTTACCGAGTCGCCAACAAGGAGGGGAGCCTGCCTACAAGGACTGCATTGGCGAACTCCGGCGTATGCCTGATCGTCCTGCAGGAACTGTACAAGGTCCTGCTGCGAATAGCCCGGAAGGACGCGCGTTTGTTCAGCTGGTGTCTCGAAAGGCCTATGCGTTGAGAGCACAGCGGTCCACCGCTAGAGTCCCAGAACGGCAGCTTACCGGGTCGCCAACAAGGAGCGGAGCTGGTCGAGATAGCTGGAGGCGGACAAGGACAACGAGGACCCCAGGACGACGAAAACGAGCGTCGAGCGAGCAGCCTATACTTCGAATTCTTAAGCCTGCGGCAGAGAGGGTAGGGTGGAAGCCTTCGTCTAGAACCTGGCGTTTGACCCAGGGACTGCGTTGGCGGCTTCCGGCGTACGCCTGAACCGTCAAGTAGAAACTGAGCCGACGTCCGGTGCGACCGGTCGGGACAGAGCAAGGGACAGGAGGCTGCGGCTGCGAAAGGCGTACGCCTTGAGAGCACAGTGCCTGTTCACCCTAGTCTGGGAACGGTGACGCATCCCTAGTCCCTGTAAACCCGCCGAGCCAAGGGTGGCAGAAGACATCGCAAGCGAAACCGGCGAGGAAGACACCACTTCGCAGCCGGCACGATCCAGCGAGGCGTTCAACGTGGGAAGGAGACGACGGCAGGACGTAATTCTATATAACCATTACACCACCCCGGCCGAGGGTCAAGTCGGCGAATAAAAGATCACTGCATACTCCCAATCTTTCTGTGTGTTTTCACTGGTCAAAAGGGCGGTCACGTATATATAAATTTGGTGGGACGAACGCTTACATCTTCTGAGCTAGCCGCACGACATTCGTAGCGAGCAGATAATAAAGAAAATCAGTTCGTTACAACATGCAAAATATCCAAAGGCTCTAAAGGTTAAGTGCAGGCAGAACTCCATCCGATTTCGAAAATAGATATTCCCTGGTATACTCTGCATATCGATATTACAGGGAAATTAAGTGGGAAGAAAGACCAAATAGATTATGTGATTATAGATTATAGACGCTTATACTAAGTTCGTATATTTGTATCACACTTTGAGCTTAGATACGGAAAACTGTGTGAGAGCAATTAAATCTGTTGTCTCGTTGTTTGGTTTGCCAATGCGTGTCATTGTCGATCAGGGTAGATCTTTAGCTGTTCCGGATTCCGCGAGCTTTGCTCTTCCCAGAAAATTAACCTTCATTTGATTGCCACCGGCGCCAGCTGAGCTAACGGGCAAGTCGAACGCGTAATGAGTACGCTTAAAAGTATGCTAACAGCGGTCGAAACAAGCCAGCGCTCCTGGCAAGATGCGCTATTAGAAGTCCAGTTAGCTATTAACAGTACGATTAACCGTGTAACTAAAGTTAGTCCTTTGGAATTAATGCTCGGCAGGGAAGAAAGGCCATTCGGTATGTTGCCTATTATAGAAGAAGAGAAGAGGGTCAAAATTAGAGCGCAAGCCAAAAAAAAAATTGATCGGAACGCCCATTACGAGATTTGATGAAAACAAAGCAAAGATTGTAAAGCACCAGGTTGGTGACTATATTTTGATTAAAAATGAAGAGAGGAATCAAATGAAATAAGATCCAAAACTTAAGGGGCCATTCGAAATTATTGAAGTTTTGGAGGGCGATAGATATAAACTAAAGTCGTTAATTAGTAAACGGCAGTATAAATATGCACACGAACATATACGGTCTTTACCGGATACACAAATACTTGCAGATATAGCTGAAGAATTTTATCGTACGATTGATGAAAATAATTTGCCCCGAAGAGGCAAGATTTTTAGAAAGAAAAGTTATATGTGTATGGCTGCATCACGATCCTATGTGAATGCGTGTATGCATATGTGTATATGTGTATACGGCTGCACCATGATCCTGTGGGGATGCTTGGCGGGAGCGTATGTGTAAATCCTATGAGGATGCTTGGCAAGAACAATTGTGTGAGACTGCACCATGATCATGTGGGGTTGCTCGGCAGTAGCGTATGTGTAAATCCTTTGAGGATGCTTGGCGAGAACAATTGTGTGAGACTGCACCATGATCCTGTGTGGATACGTGGCGGGAGTAGGGAACGAGTTGGTGTCCAATCGAAAATAAACGGAAATTGTTAAAACGAATGTTGTTGAGATAAAACAAGAAACGCTGAAACAATTGAAAGGAATAGTGCTTTATTGTAAAGCTTATTGGGTCATGATCACGCATACACGAGGACGTGTGCAAGTTAGGAGGGCCGTGTCGCAGTTCTCAGAAGTGTTTAAATTCGAGGATACTCAAAAAGAACGAACCTTCCATGTCAGTGAGCTTAAGTAACAATCACAAGAACTAGGTACAGACAAGCAAGGACAACACGAGCATGCAACGACAGAAAGTACAGGCTATATCGTCGGGCATAAGCCAGAGTCTATATAGACCGCAGGATAACACGAGCATGCAACGATAAAACGTACAGACTATATCGTCGGGCATAAGCCAGAGTCTATATAGACCGCAGGATAACACGAGCATGCAACGACAAAACGTACGGACTATATCGTCGGGCAAAAGCCAGAGTCTATATAGACCGCAGGAACACACGAGCATTCAACGACAAAAACTACGGACTATATCGTCGGGCACAAGTACCAGAGTCTATATAGAGCGCAGGAAACAGGGAGGCACAGTGACCCAGACAACGAGGCAAACAGATTCTGCGTCGGGCATGAAGCCAGAGTCATCCGTTAATACGCCGCGAAGAATAAGGTGATGCACAGGACAAGAAACCGAAAAGACCGCAGGCCAACAACAATCCGTAGCGTCGGCAGACTCTGTACGAATCGAGGAAGACCACGACCAGATCTTTGTTTCCCGAGGAAAGAGGGGAGACGGTACAGCTCGAGAGCTTTACCGTAGCATGCCAAGCCGGAAAAACACGAAAATAACGCGCACACACATAAACGGCCACAGTTAAATTAATTAGCATGCCAAGCCGAAAAAAACACGAAAATGACGCGCACACACATAAACGGCCACAATAAAAAAAAGGAGGAAAATACACACACATGAAATGCACTACGGATGATCTGGCAATCTGAAATGAGAGATATACATGAAAACCGGGGTCGCAGGGAAAACTACTTGCCAACTAAATGCAGAACGACGCAAGAAAGCGATGAGCCGAGCAGGGTCATTGACCCCGGCCCCAAGGGCAGGAAAGATCCTGGGCCAAGCTTGGCGGGAAAAAGAAAATAAGTAAACATGAAATAGATAGGAAATTGCGCTTACCATAGCATTGTGCGAGTTCACTGTAAACAAGGGATGGGGGCACTTCGATTCATGGTGGCCGATCGGCCCTACACAATAGTGTCGATCGGTGGGCACAAAATACTGGAAATATCGGCACAAGGAGCCACGCTGTGGAAAATCGGTAGATCGAGTGGCAGCGCCACGTTGGGTCACGGAACCGATAACAACTGGAGACTGATCGATTTGGCGGAGAGTGACCATACAACAGAGAGTCACACGAGAGAATACCGATAACACCGATAACGACTGGAGACCGATCGGCACGACGTAGAGTGGCCATCCGACGGAGAAGACATATCACGGAGATCGAGAAAATCATCGGGGTAAACGTCTGGGCGGGAATTCAAAAATCATCGGGGGAAACGTCTGGGCGGGAATTCAAAAGTCTAGGAGGGAAACGTCTGGGCGGGAATTTAAAGTCTACGGGGGAAACGTCTGGGGCGGGAAATTCAAAATCTGGAAGGAGGATCGGCGCTGTGGAACTCAAGAAGGAGCTGTGAGCGTCGTGAGAACCATCTGGAAGAGCGAGTCGACTGGAAGACTACAGGCGAACGAGGACAAGTACGAGGAGAAGACACGTCGAGGGAAGGATGTCAGAATGTGGAGTATACCAAGGCGTCGAGGGAAGGATGTCAGAATGTGGAGTATACCAAGGCAGAGAGAACAGCTAGTCTCTTTTTCATTCCCGAAGTAAGGGGGAGAATGTGAGGAGTTGAATAACTCCCCCACAAGTTAAGAAGCAAGCAGAGTAAACGCATGCAAGCAGTGGCCTACCAGTTACCAGTTACGCGGCGAATTCGCCCGTAGTAACGGTAGTGCGGAGAGAGGGAGTGGTGAACTGAGCACCAGGCAAAGCCAAGGAGAGTCCGAGAGGGACAGCGAAACAAGAGAGCGGCGAAGGGCCGTGGGCAGAAGGAAGTAAAGGGACGGCACCGGACTTTGAACCCGGGTATTGGTGCCGTGCGCAAAAGGTCGAACGGTAAAACCGTGGACTTTGGACCAGGAGGCAAGGAGACGCCGATAACTAGCGGTAAATGGAGGCCTATATTAACCGGCCGAGCGCAGGAAGCTGGATCAGTCGATTCTACAAAGTCAACAAGTAACAGTCATCAAGTGAACAAGTAACCAGTGAAACATCGTGAAGGAGCAAGTAAAGCCGTGCGGAGTCATCAAGGAAACAAGATCGCTACGTCGAGACGTTCGGGACTTAGAGCTAAAGTCTCCGAATTGAGACACAGGTAGCTGAGGTCCTTACGGCATCACACGGCTAAGTCCAGGCGTTTTGTTACAACTTCTGTCGCGATTTGGGATGCCACCCGGCGTGTCCGACAAAGTGAACAAATAGAGTCCTTCGACGAAGAACCGGCTCAGAAGCAAAGTGTCTAGAACTGGCTACCTGCCTACAAGGACTGCATTGGTGAACTCCGGCGTATGCCTGACCGTCCTGCAGGAGCTGTACAAGGTCCTGGTGCGACTAGCCCGGTAGGACGCGCGTTTGTTCAGCTGGTGTCTCGAAAGGCGTATGCGTTGAGAGCACAGCGGTCCACCGCTAGAGTCCCAGAACGGCAGCTTACCGAGTCGCCAACAAGGAGGGGAGCCTGCCTACAAGGACTGCATTGGCGAACTCCGGCGTATGCCTGATCGTCCTGCAGGAACTGTACAAGGTCCTGCTGCGAATAGCCCGGAAGGACGCGCGTTTGTTCAGCTGGTGTCTCGAAAGGCCTATGCGTTAAGAGCACAGCGGTCCACCGCTAGAGTCCCAGAACGGCAGCTTACCGGGTCGCCAACAAGGAGCGGAGCTGGTCGAGATAGCTGGAGGCGGACAAGGACAACGAGGACCCCAGGACGACGAAAACGAGCGTCGAGCGAGCAGCCTATACTTCGAATTCTTAAGCCTGCGGCAGAGAGGGTAGGGTGGAAGCCTTCGTCTAGAACCTGGCGTTTGACCCAGGGACTGCGTTGGCGGCTTCCGGCGTACGCCTGAACCGTCAAGTAGAAACTGAGCCGACGTCCGGTGCGACCGGTCGGGACAGAGCAAGGGACAGGAGGCTGCGGCTGCGAAAGGCGTACGCCTTGAGAGCACAGTGCCTGTTCACCCTAGTCTGGGAACGGTGACGCATCCCTAGTCCCTGTAAACCCGCCGAGCCAAGGGTGGCAGAAGACATCGCAAGCGAAACCGGCGAGGAAGACACCACTTCGCAGCCGGCACGATCCAGCGAGGCGTTCAACGTGGGAAGGAGACGACGGCAGGACGTAATTCTATATAACCATTACACCACCCCGGCCGAGGGTCAAGTCGGCGAATAAAAGATCACTGCATACTCCCAATCTTTCTGTGTGTTTTCACTGGTCAAAAGGGCGGTCACGTATATATAAATTTGGTGGGACGAACGCTTACATCTTCTGAGCTAGCCGCACGACATTCGTAGCGAGCAGATAATAAAGAAAATCAGTTCGTTACAACATGCAAAATATCCAAAGGCTCTAAAGGTTAAGTGCAGGCAGAACTCCATCCGATTTCGAAAATAGATATTCCCTGGTATACTCTGCATATCGATATTACAGGGAAATTGAGTGGGAAGAAAGACCAAATAGATTATGTGATTATAGATTATAGACGCTTATACTAAGTTCGTATATTTGTATCACACTTTGAGCTTAGATACGGAAAACTGTGTGAGAGCAATTAAATCTGTTGTTTCGTTGTTTGGTTTGCCAATGCGTGTCATTGTCGATCAGGGTAGATCTTTAGCTGTTCCGGATTCCGCGAGCTTTGCTCTTCCCAGAAAATTAACCTTCATTTGATTGCTACCGGCGCCAGCTGAGCTAACGGGCAAGTCGAACGCGTAATGAGTACGCTTAAAAGTATGCTAACAGCGGTCGAAACAAGCTAGCGCTCCTGGCAAGATGCGCTATTAGAAGTCCAGTTAGCTATTAACAGTACGATTAACCGTGTAACTGAAGTTAGTCCTTTGGAATTAATGCTCGGCAGGGAAGAAAGGCCATTCGGTATGTTGCCTATTATAGAAGAAGAGGAGAGGGTCAAAATTAGAGCGCAAGCCAAAAAAAAAAATTTATCGGAACGCCCATTACGAGATTTGATGAAAACAAAGCAAAGATTGTAAAGCACCAGGTTGGTGACTATATTTTGATTAAAAATGAAGAGAGGAATCAAATGAAATTAGATCCAAAACTTAAGGGGCCATTCGAAATTATTGAAGTTTTGGAGGGCGATAGATATAAACTAAAGTCGTTAATTAGTAAACGGCAGTATAAATATGCACACGAACATATACGGTCTTTACCGGATACACAAATACTTGCAGATATAGCTGAAGAATTTTATCGTACGATTTTTAGAAAGAAAAGTTATATGTGTATGGCTGCATCACGGTCCTGTGTGAATGCGTGCCGGGAGCATATGTGTATACGGCTGCACCATGATCCTGTGGGGATGCTTGGCGGGAGCGTATGTGTAAATCCTATGAGGATGCTTGGCAAGAACAATTGTGTGAGACTGCACCATGATCATGTGGGATTGCTCGGCAGTAGCGTATGTGTAAATCCTTTGAGGATGCTTGGCGAGAACAATTGTGTGAGACTGCACCATGATCCTGTGTGGATACGTGGCGGGAGTAGGGAACGAGTTGGTGTCCTATTGAAAATAAAAAGAAATTGTAAAAACGAATGTTGTTGAGATAAAACAAGAAACGCTGAAACAATTGAAAGGAATAGTGCTTTATTGTAAAGCTTATTGGGTCATGATCACGCATACACGAGGACGTGTGCAAGTTAGGAGGGCCGTGTCGCAGTTCTCAGAAGTGTTTAAATTCGATGAACCTTAAAAATATTTGGCGGTCAGATTTGGTTTGTTCTACTCGTAGCGCGACGGTATTGCCAGATCTCTTAAAGAGTGGCGTAGTAGTTGATTGAGGCACGGTCGCCCAAGAGAGAGGGAGAGAGATCCGGAGAGCAATAAGTTGCAAGAAGATGAGCTTTGGTATTTGAAGCGGTGGGCAGTTTGAATTTGGCTCTTGGTGGGATCGGGCCTGACAGCGCAATCGAAATGGCAGATCAAAAATTTACTCCTTAAATAAATTGTCCCTAAATTGCGTTGTGCTTGTGATCGTTATGAGGCGTTGTGCCAGTTCGTTCCACCACCGAATAGTGTGAATGAAGAATTGACGGTTTGAGGATGCCAGCTTATGTTTTATATTTATAATATTTCTGGTTCTTGTAGACGTGCCAACTTTTAATTTTGTATAAAGATTACTGGGTTCCTTGGTATATTTTTATGCATTTATGATTTCTAGCATTGCTCCAGGTTTTAAAACTAAAGCCGTGTATACGGTTTGCAAATAACGTAATGCGTTCCTTTCGCTTAATGTCAAGAAAGAACATTGTTTGTTGCCCACTTACTAACATTTAACAGTTCATCACTACATATATCTACAAAGTCTAATTTTCTACCTATAGGATAGCTAACATACATTTCAACATCTTCATCATACAAATGAACACTACAATTAGACAATATTATCGGCAAATCATTTACATACATTGAAAACAAAAGTGGACCTAGCACAGGGCCCTGGGGCACACTACGCTTAAGTGTCAGTGGTTCGGAACATCCAATGTCCGTAAAAACAGCATGCATTCGTTCACTCAAGTATGTAGATATGAGTTTAACATTAGGACAAGTAAAGTTAAAGAATGTTTAAGTTTTGTACGTAGGATTTCGTGGTTAACCGTGTCAAATGCTTTGCTGAAGTCCAATAGAGTTAAACATTTCATCTGATTACTGTCGAGTTTTTGTCTGGTGTTCTCTGATATATCTAATATTGCAGTTGTATAGCTTCTAAATTTTCGAAAGCCAGATTCGTTATTGCACATTAATGAATATTGGCCTAAAAATGAATTAATCTGTTGTGCCATTAATTGTTTAAATACCTTAGAAAGCAATGGCTATATAGATAGACCTATATATTCATTGTTAGCCTTAACGACGCGCATAATTTTTGCCATTTACCAGAACGTTGAACACGAACGTTACTTTATTAAGAATTTTTGGAAGTATTATTTTTATGAATCTAGGGTGTACATTATATCTAGGGTGTACCAACTGCATTTGTCTTCACTTTGAGAACTGAACCTAAAATATCACAAGGAAAAACACACATTAAAGTATAGCTAGTATCACAGATATTATTCACAATAATATCAAGATAAGGACTGGACATAGTTTCAGGTACGTTTGATTGCATAAATTTTATATTCAGTTCATTGGGGTCAGTGATTATCTTGCTTGTGCTCTTGGACTTGCCAATACAAAACATTTTTAACTCTTTCCATTTTTGTTTCATCGACATTGCACTTTGGAATTTTTGTGAGAAATAAGACCGCTTTGCATTAACGATTAAAGAACTTACAGTGGCTCTTAAGGACTTAAATTCAGGGATTTTGAGCTTTTCCATCGCATGTAAGCAGTATCTCGTTGTCTTATCTTCGTCGCTATTTTTTTATTAAGCCAAGGGTTATCCTTGACTTTAACAATTTTTCGTTTGAGGAGTACAAATTTGCATACATCGACTCAATACACTCTGTTAAGAAACCTATATATTTAGTTTTAAAAAAAATTTTTTTTTAATTTTTTTTTTTTTAAACTTTAACTAGTTGCGACATTATTATTTTTGAGGACACCGACTAATTGATTTTAAGTCTTGAACTGAACTGATTCTTAAATCTAATTATCTTGTGGATCAAGCCTCGGTTTCCGAGAGCTTTCGATCTTCTGAGTGAGTTATTTTTTATTGAGTGAACTTTCTATTTCGATTGATTGAGCTTTAATTTTAAATGGGTGAAGGAGAGTTCTTTGCATATCTTGTTTACATGTTTAAAGGAGACGCAATTTGAATATGGCAAAAGTGTGGGAACGTGCCGTTGAAATTTATCAGCGGCGCGACAATAAATGTTAAGTCTGGGATTTAACATTAACAATGCAAATTTCCCAGAGCCTTCTGAGTTTAGAAGATGTTTACAATAACTAAATTTCAAGTTTTGTTTCCTTTTGATAGAGGTGACTGATGTGGTAAGGGTGTTTAGGTGCGTAGGCATATGCATATCTTGTGTGGGTGCATGTGTAGTTGTGTATATGTCACTCCCCACCCTTTGAATTTGGCCTGTCCTCAGCGCGAAAGATTTGGGTATAATAAATTGTTTTCTTGTATGGGTGCGTTTAAAATATCATTAACAACTTCTATGGGTACATTTCTTTCATTAACAATTTCTGCATTATTCGGTGTCTCTGTTTTACAAATTTAACAATAAACTTTGTTTGGTATATTTTTAAACTTATAAATAAGATACAATATAATGCTAGTTATTGTTATAATAAATGTGATTAATGTTATTATTTGAAATACATCATAATATTTAGTGTGTGTTTTTATTATGTCTTTTGTTTCAATATATGATAAAGGTTACATTATTATTAACATATACGCTTTGTGTGTAATCTAACATTTTATTTGTCAGTATAAATTCATCTATTTGTATTGAACAATAAAGAATTTTAATGATGTTATTCCCTTCTATTGATATTTCTTTCTTACTACAATTCTGGTTTAAAATTGTTTTTGGAATATTCCATGTAATTAATATGTTTGATTCAATGTAATTTAGTTGAAAACTTTTATGGGTTTGTATAATTGCATTCTGGAGTTTCTTGTCTTATAATTCCATTTATGCATTCATCAAATATAACCTTTTATGTTTCTTTGTCAAATACTTTATTTTAAAAAACGTAATATTTGCTGAATAATTTTTCTGTTAAAATGTTATTAACTTTATATTAATTGTTAGCCGGCTCGAGGTCAGGATGTTGAAAAAATAACACAATTTTTTTTAATTTTGGTTATTTGTCAGTATATTTCGGATGCTCTTCGGCAACCGTCTTCAAGAGAAATTTAATTTACACGTCTGCGTCCGGTGACGTGGAGTTGTTAACTGATTATTATTATTATTATTTTTATCTGGATAAGGAATCATTTCAAAGACCTGGACTTTAACTATGGCGTTAGGAATATGGGAAATTATAAGAATTTCGTTCGTATCAGTTTTAAGCCAAGTAGAAGTTTTTCTTTTCAATATTTTCTCAGAGTTAACGTGGTTCAAATAATTGTGTTTTAATAGTTTTGGTTTAAAAATGCAAAATCTTGATAATTGCATTCCCAACTCAATATCTTCAATATAGTCTGTAAAGTGTTGCAAGTTAAAGATTAGTACTGCTGCTTGTTGTCTCTTTCTTCGTCTACTTTTAATTAATTTTTTGTTTTAATTTCTTTATTTATAACATATATTACCAAATTTAAATCGTTATTTTGGACGCTATTTTCTGCTAAATTATTAATCTTCTGCTCTAATTCATTTTTATTATCTTGTCCCGAATAAATATTTATAAGCTGTTCCGATAAAATTAATTAGACCTTTCTTGCTCCGTTTGATAATTTTTAAGCCATTCATTTCTCGTTGAAGTTTTTCTACTAAATATCAAATCTGAATAATATCTTTTAATTCGTTTGCTTCTTGTTAACGACTATCAAATATTTGTTCAGTTTTAATTAGGTATATGGACAAATAATGGTTCTCGTATTTAGTTGGCATGTCCATGAATACGGCTTTAAATTTAAGGTATCCGTTTATCCTTTAATTAGGTTGATCTCAATATTTTGTCCCATTGTAATTTGCATTAAAGTTGATGTTATTAAAAATAAAATTGTGATTATATAATTATGATTATATTTTTGTTGTCCTTGTGGTTTTTGGTTTCCTTAGGTTGGTCTGGAATTATTATCATATTTACTTTTATTAATTTTCTTTTTCTTTTTAAACTTGGTTTTATAATGCACAATCTTCCCGCCTCTGTTTGTTTCTTCAAAATGTTTTTCATCGACTTGTCTGAGTGCTCCTGTCTTTTTAAAAGGGTTCGTTGTTTTGGCACTTAACAATGGTGATTTTTTATAATCTGTGTCGATTTCATATTCATGACATTTTTCATTTAGTTTGTCTATCTTCCTAATTTTGTTTTCTTGTACATTATAATCAGGTGAATCTGCATACAAAAATATATCGGCTGGTGCTCTACCTGTGGTATTATGTTTAGTTTTATAATTATAAGTATAAAGGATTTACTCAAATTTTGTGTATTTGTTTTCTATATTTGATTCACTGCCTATAATTCTTAATTTATCATTTACTGTTTTATGAAATCTTTCTACGTCTGAAACACCATTTTTACTTGAATTTGTACTCCTTCTGTAATTAACCAAGCCTATAATGCTGCACACATAAACGAGGAATTTTTATCTGCTTTGATGTTTTGCTGTTTTCCTTTTTCGTTGAATACTTTCATTACTGCTCTTTTAGCTTCTTGTCAATCTCTACCTTTTACTTCTACAAGTGTAGCAAATTTGGAGTATATATCGATACATGAAAGAAATTGCTGATTACCAACTATATAAAAATCCATTGTGTAATTTTCTCTAATGATTTGGATTTCTGGACTGGTTTCAAATGACATTTTTGTGTTCCTATGTTCCGATTTTGCAATATTGCAAATTTTGCATTCATTTATAATGTTTTGAATTAACTTCGGATAATCAGGGAAATAGAATATTTCTTTAAACCAGTTAATGGTTTTATCGATTCCGGGGTGGAGAAGTTCTCTATGTTTCTTTAATATTGTTTCTTTAAATTCTGCGTAAGTTAGGATATCTGTTAATTTTATACTACACTTTGTTAATTTCTTTAATTGGTTTGCGCTAATTATTTCGAGGTTAGCCTGTTGGAATATTGGAAAATCAGCTTCATAGTGGAAATAAATAGTACTGTTTTTGGTACAAAGGTACTCTTTAATTATATATTTCGTAAACGTGCTTGTCTGTTACGGGAGCGGGGTAAGAAATAAAACAAGAAAGAATAACTAGAAACAGAAGACACTTTGAAGTGCAGGGTGCGAAACACCGAAATTACCCAATATAGTAACCAGGAACCCATTTTTTTCAGAGTAAGCAATTCATAAGAACACACAGCAGGCAATGGGTGTACGCAGCAATTAATATGAAACCTAGCAGAATCGAGAAGTGGGCCATGAAGCCAGAAAAAGGGGAAATGCTGTACCTAAGTGGGAACACTTAGATGACCTAAGGTTCGAGAGTAACAGTCCAAGATAATTGCGAATCAGAGAGTCACAGTCCAAGATAATTGCGAATCGGGAGTCGAGACAGAATCGACCGCGGAACCGCGTTAAGTCCTCTACTGTCAAAAACAGTAATCGCAGAGGACCTATCCGAGTGATCGAATTAGAACCCAATAGAAATATAGCTTATATATCATGGGATCTACAACCTTGAAGGCATCCGACAACACGGCAAACGTGGTGAACAACGTCGAAATTGTAGACCACAAGGAGGACATAACCAAAGTCTACAATGTTTTGTGCCTCATTACTGGACTCTTGATCCTTATGTTGATTCTGAACTTCCTCCGGATGTACAAGCGATCTGTGCAGAGTCGTCGGGACCACGGACACGAGCTGGAGAAATCATAGCTGCCACCGCCAATTGGCCAGAAAGGAGCCAGCACCAACATATTAACCCGTGCAAAAATAACAATTACTTCATTATTATTATTCCAATTTCGACAAAACATTCAACAACACCCATCAATAATAAACATACAATTAAATGCAAGCAAAAGACCAAAGTTTTTATTTGTAATTGGAACCACCAGAAGAAACCTCAGCTAGAAGTGCTACCGTCAACCGTCGCGAGTGCCGTTTTCACTCTTCTCTACCTCGCAATTCGTAACGCAATAAAGCGAATAAGTTCTTTTTTTCAGTTTGTGAAATAAGACCAACATCGCGCAATTGCCCAAGAAATGACAATTAACATAATTTTGTTTGTATATAAATCCAACACTTTATTAATAATGTTAAGTGGATTTGCACTAATATAAATATATTTGTCGGAGAACTAAATTCATCCCCTTGTAAGTCGTCATTGCTGGTGAATTGATCGTTTGGTTCTTGATTGCCTGAACTTAATTCTGGCAAATGCAGCGAGTCTTCGATGCTTTTGTTGCTCATCATTCTCTCGTAAGGACCAAACACGTGTCTATCTCACGCCACGCTACAAACCAGAAGAAAAAGAGAGACCAGATCTAGCAACGCATACGAAGCCACACTCGGCCTCAGCTCGCAAACTGAGTCCCCATTCTACCAAAACTAATATCTAGTATATCTAGTATACCAGCACAACCCATGGTCATACCTGTCGAAATGCTTCACTACATACTCACCGACACGGCCATTCTGACATAGACACGTCCTCGTGTCTACAATAAACCTCTCAGTTTCATTCCAACATTATAATTTTATTGAATACTTCAGAAAAACTTAACCAAGTAATCTCAAATTCATATTACAATCATAATGTTCTCTTATAAACCATTTCTTTCATTTACATTTTCACTCAACAGATCATTTAAACATTATCAAATTATAAATTAATCATTACAAATCATTAAATCATAATCCATGAAACAGAACTTGTCTTATACTAGCCAACTTCGTCCATCGCCAAACGCATTGGCTTCACGCATTCTTTTTTTTTTCTTTTTCGTCCATCGCCCAACACATGGCTTCACGAATTCATTAACCACATCGCTCGTACATCGCCCAACACTTGGCTTCACGAATTCATTAACCACATCGCTCGTTCATCGCCCAACACTTGGCTTCACGAATTCATTAACCACATCGCTCGTACATCGCCCAACACTTGGCTTCACGAATTCATCAATCTCATTTCTAAAGCAACCTTCGTTCATCACCAATCACATGGTTTCACGACACTCTTCTGTTTCAACAGACTTTTCCAACAGACTTTGTGCTTTATAATTTACATCAAGCTCTTCTGGAATTTGCACATCCGGTAACTTTCTCAAACTTTCGTGTGGATACTTGTAACGTCTATTGTTCTGTGTAGACTTTAGAACGTATCGATCTCCGTTCAAAACCTCGACCACCAAAAAGGGTCCTCTGAACTTTGGATCTAATTTTGTTTGTTGTCTCTCACTGTTTTTAAGTAACACAAAGTCGCCCACACAGAACTTAATTACCTTAGCCATATTCTTATTAAATTTTGTTTTCTCATACCTAGCGACCTCTTCCATGTTCTTAGCGGCTAGCTCTCTTAATTCGATCTTGTCAAATTCGGTTTCAGTATCGCCAATAGGAATCAACCCCATTGGACGCGCAATCTTACCGATCAAAAGTTCTAAAGGACTACACTTAGTGCTACGATTAACTGTACAGTTAAGGGCTAACTGAACGTCCTCTAGTGCATCTTGCCACGATCTAGGGCTTGTCTCAACAGCCGTCAACAGATTTTTAAGTGTGCTCATAACCCTTTCAACTGGGCCGTTGGCTCGACTTGCACCTGTTCCAATTAGATGTAATTGTATCTTTTGATTAGAACAAAATTGCGCAAACTTTGTACCCGTGAAGCTGCGCCCCTGATCTGCAATTAAACGTGTTGGCACACCAAAAATGGCAATCGAAGATTTCATTGCGCTTATACAAGTATTAGCATCCAAAGAAAAGGTGTGAAATAGATAAACATATTTAGTAAAAGCGTCGATTTGTACTATGATATATTCTTTACGATCACTTTTCCCACTTAGTTTTCCCGAAATATCTATGTGTACTGTGTGCCAAGGAATGCTAATTTTTGGAATTGGATGTAATTCAATTTGAGGTTTTCCAGACGTACTCTTAGACACTCTGCATGTAATACAGTTCTCCACAAATCTTCGGACATATTTTGCCATACCAGTAAACCAGTAATGATCGTACACCTTGTCTAGCGTTTTTTCCCAACCTAAATGCATGATAGACTCATGTACCTGATTTATAACTGACCAGCGGAACGTACGAGGAACTACAGGTAAACAACGAGTTCTGGAATGCCTCTGAATCTTTCTATACAAAACATTTGATCTCATTTCATAAGTGGCAACTAGTGCTAATGGTAAATCGTTATTCTTCAACTTAGTTATGATTTCTAATATTTCTGGATCCCTTTGTTGTTCCACCAGTATCCAGTTTTCTGATATTTCTGTTAAGTCAATTCGCTTCTCTTCTATTTTATTTGGTACAGACTTAATCTTTTGGCACACTGGATTCCTAGATAAAAAGTCCACGTGTGCCATGCGTTTACCTTCTCTGTATTCAATTTCGAAATCAAATGCCTGTAGAAACTCCCACCAACGATAAACCCTAGGTGACAATTCGACTTTATTTCGAGAAGATTTGATTGAATTACAGTCAGTAAAAACCACGAATTTTCTGCCATGCAGATAATGACGAAAATGTTTTACAGCATTCACGACAGCCAGCGTTTCCAATTCATAGGATATATATCTGGACTCACAGGAGCTAGTGGCTCTACTATAGTATTCAACCACGTGAGGCTTAGAGTTTATGCGGTGCAAAAGGATTGCCCCATACCCTATAGAACTGGCATCGGTATGCAACTCTATCGGAAACTGTGGATCGAAAATAATCAAAACAGGCTTGTTTGTTAATACACTGATGATTTTGCTGCGTATTTCTTCATGCTGTACTTGCCAATCAAAACTATTCTTTTCAGATGTGAGAAAATATAACGGCTTCATTAATTGTGAAAAACCCGGAATGAATTGACGAAAATATGACGCTAACCCAATAAACTGTCTCAGAGTAGCAACTGATTTCGGTGGAGGCAACGCCACTAGCGATTCTATTTTGTTTAAGTTTGGGCGTATTTCCCCCGCTTTTATCTCGTAGCCAAGGTACCGAACTGTAGTTCTCAAGAAGAAGCACTTTGAAATGTTAAATGAGAATCCTGCCTTCACTAGAACGTCTAATACCAGTTGCAGTCGCTCAAAAGCTTCTTCTTTTGTTTCCGAAACAATTAATATATCGTCCATATAAACGATTACAAACGAATGAGCCAAACTACCAAGTGCTTTCAGTACAGCTCTTTGAAACACTGAGGGTGCGTTCTTTAAACCAAAGGGCATCGAAAGAAATTCGTACTGCCCATCAGGAGTAACAAATGCTGTATATTCAATTGATTCGGGGTGCATTAAAATCTGGTAATAGCCGCAAGCCATGTCAAGAGAAGTGAAATAGTTAGCTCCCCTAAGTCTAGCTATTTGATCTGAGATCAACGGTAATGGAAACTTATCCGCTACTGTATTTTTATTCAATTCTCTATAGTCGACGCAAAGTCTTGCTGTACTAGGTCTGATGACTTTATACTCGATTAATTCATTAATTTTAACTCGTACAAGTTCCCTTTCGCATGGACTAAATCTGTATGGCCGCCTTTGTACAGTCTTAGTCGGTTCAATCAACCGAATACGCATTTCCTCAGTACTCACACGCGTTTGCGGAGTGCCTTCTGTAAACGATTTTGAATGTTGCTTTAGCAATGATATTAACATTTCTTTTTCATTTCCGACCACTTCAGTTTCAATGTTATCAAAATCAATAGGTTGAACTGTTTCACAAACATTCACAGCTTTAGTTTGAATAATCTTAAAATTATCAAAAGACACTTCTACTGAAAACCCTTGAGCCAATATTTCTCTGCCAATTACAATATTATTCGTCATGCATTCATCTGGTACTATGTGAAACAAAACTACTAAAGAATTACCATCAACCATGATGTTTGACTCAACTTGTACAGTGCTGTAAGTATTGGCATTGCCTATTCACTTTAGAGAGATAACGCTATGAATCCTCTTACCAACTAACTTATTAGAAACACTTTCTTTAATTAACGAACACTCAGCTCCCGAATCAAATGTTATTGGAAATCTCTCACCATCAACCAGCATACTCGATTTAGGCTCCACCACAGTGCACAGCTCCACTCTCTTTTCCGATCTTACTCTCGATCCGGTATTCTGCACTTTTTTTGACAATTAGTGGCAATGTGTCCCGGCTCCTGATATCTGTAACAAGTTACAATTGGCCTTTCCTGATGAGACTTCCCAGAACGCCGCTCCTTTTCAGTTGACGAGAACTGAAATCCTAGTCCAGATCTGCAGTCTTGCTTTTTATGTCCTGGTTTTCCACACTGATAACATTTTAGATCAGCAGTTTTAGCCCGCTTAGTCTCCGGTTCCCAGTTTGGTGCAATAGGACGCTCCTTCAGTGCAGAAAATACTTGCAGCTCACGTCGATTGCTGATATGCGTTGTGTGTATCATTCGTTGTAAACGCCGGTCGAAATTAGCCATATGCCCAAGAATCAAAGCGATGGAAATTTGTTCACAATGCTCGCAAAAACAGGCAAGCTCTCACCGTTCCTTGGGCGACTATTTAGAAGATTAAAAATAACAGCGGCTGGCGTCTCTGTAGACTCGAAACGCTGCTCAAATAATTGCCGGAACTGTTGCCAAGTTATTCCTGGGTAGCATATTTGTGACAACCACTGGGCCGCTGTGCCTTCCAAGGCCTTACTCAGCGCTAATATAAGAGCGCTGTCACTTAGCGGTTTCGTTCGTAAAATTATGTCGACCGTAGCGCACCACTGCGTGGCATCCACTCCAGCAATGTCCGGATTATATTTCGGCAAGCAAATCTCGCCAGTCTGTTGTACTGTGCTCGCCGGCATCTGTAGTTTCTTAACCAGTTCCAGAAAATTCCGGTTTTGTTGCTCCAACAACGCGAAGACATCCCTTGACAAAGTTTGGTTAGGGCCGAATCCCACTTCTGATGTCGGAGAACTAAATTCATCCCCTTGTAAGTCGTCATTGCTGGTGAATTGATCGTAAATGGAAAATCGCAAATGGAAAAACATTGACAATAGGGGAACGCATTGCAGTGGCCGGCGGCGATCCATCGGCATACGGGAGGTATGAAGGGGCTGGGTAAAACAGCCACACGTTGCCGATCGAAATTCGGTCAAGCGCTCGAACTAGCTACTTGAGAAGCTTGTGGGCAGCGACGACAAATGACAAAACGAACTGAACGATCTCTATCTTTTTCGTAAGGCATGATAAATTTATTCTCGTTATGTAGGGGAGGGAGTGGTTTCCAAAGAGCCCACCCCATCCGGCGAGCTGAGCCAGCACCCAGCGTGCCTACCCAGGACGCAACTCCCTCGGCCCAAGTCCTTTGGACTGGGCACTAATACACCGACATAACAGAATTGGCGCCCAGCGGAGGATTCTTCGCCTCCTTAGAACTAGAACTTTTAACATCTGAAGATTTTTAAAATCGGAATACCGCATGTAGGGCATATCTGAAAAATTACTTGCCAGACATAATTTTCAATTTTGCGGAACAAAGATCAAAAATAATTTGTGTCCCCACCTAAAATTCCTCTTCGCAGGTATATTTAATTGAAGTATTTCCTTGCGCATATAAAGTCCCCAACTTCAGCGACAGTCTGAATTGAGAGGCCTCGCAATCGGAACCTTGCCTCAGAATAGCCATGCGACTTTATGACTCTTTTCAATATCTAGTAAAATCATTTGTCTTTGTTTTATTATTAAAAAAAATTGAATGCGTTTTAATTGAAAATTTTGTAGTCCTCATATAATATTATCAAATCACGTGCAAGACCGACATAGCATTTTTAGGGAACCAACTTAATTTTTTTTGGGTTTTCCCTGGCCGACGTTATCCGCTTGAAACAGGCAAGAACTAGGTCGCTCGAGAGGTCCGAGTCCAGAGGAAACCGATTGACCAAGAGGGGGGAGGGAGCGAACAGACCAGATCCGTACAAACCGACGCTATCCGTTTGAACCAGGCAAGAATCAGGACGCTCGAGAGATTCGAGTCTGTATGGATTCCACCAATACAAGGGCGGGAGGACTGAATCTATCTCTCTGGCCGACGCTATCCGCTTGTACTAGGCATGAACTAGGTCGCTTGAGAGGTTCGAGTCCAGAGAGAAAGGAAACAGGGAGGCAATTTCTTTCGTCTGTCTGAAATAAAGCTCTATTCGTCTGTCTGTGAGCAAGTCTACCTGTTTCCGACGACTGGGCGGGAGGGGGTATCGGACAGTTCCTTCTACGGGGGGGCAGTAGTCCTGGAAAGAGGTCAGAAAGACTTTAACGGAACTGGTATCTCCGGTGGAGACCAGTTGAATCCTATCATAAAATTCACTTATTTAGGGATCTTTTTTTTATAAAATCTTGGGGGCTTAGTTTCGAACGGTTTATTGACTCATAAACAACTTCCAATGCCAGTGAACCCGATTTAAAAATTTCTGTATTATTTTCATAATATAATTGTCAAATAAAACTGCTGTTGTATGAAAAAACAACCAAGCAGCATAAAATGTGAACGAACACTCACATAAATTTATCCAGTCTTTTTGAGTCGTGTCTTGGCTCAAGTGTCTCTATCGTCGTCATTCAAATTGGTAATTTGAAGATTTACCTCAATTATTTTGAATTTTTATATTTTTCTGATTTAACAAAAAAGTGTGGCAGGCGTGTGCCACTATCAAGGTTGATTATTGTTTATTTATTATTTAATTACTTCGGCACAAGCCAAAACCTTGAAATAAGAAGATAGGTCAGTAAATGGCAGGGAAGAGGAAGAAGGTAACGTTGACAATACCGCCAACTAGGACCTTAGCCGCAAGACAGGCCTGGAGAGCAGACAAATCGTGACAACTAGCGATCAGTCGGTCAGTTTTGGCAGCAGGCTAGATAATTTAGGAAGCCTGGCAGATTACCACAGTTCCACCATGGAGGAGTCGACAGGAGCTGTAGGGGGTGAAAACTATTACTTAGGACCGCCACATGGAAGGTCCAGCGTGCTACCTAATACAGGAGCACGGTCGCGGCAGTCGGAGTCAGAAAGCAGGCTGGAACGAATGATGTCTGCGCTGATCATGCAAGGCAACGAGCTAAGGGCTACAGTCGCAACCCAGATTACTGAATTAAATACCCAGATAATCAATCTACAAACAAAAGTGGCACAAATGAGTGAATCACAATCAGGTAATTCATAAACAGCCGGAGACATGCCTGCACAAAACAGCACTTCTCGCCGGCACCTTCGAGCCGCTGTGAGCGTCAACTTAACACCAAAACAGGAATGTCGGGGTCAGCACCGCCACCAGAATGACAGAATGACTCTGGCAGACGGAACTGCAACAGTGCATGGGAAATATCGGGCGCTGAGCACCGACCAATAGAGAACCGGAACGTTAGATTGAACAAGTGGAATCTTAAATTTGATGGGACCAGCCGAGGGATGTCAATAGAAAGTTTTCTCTTCCGGGTAGATCGCATGAAAGCAATGTATGGGTATACAGATGAACAGGTATTCCGAGAATTTCACTGTTTACTTACTGGACCCGCCAGCAAATGGTATGGCAAATGCTCGAAGACAAAGCGGACGACCATTATTTTGGGTACCACTCGTTCACCCGAGCAATGACCAGAGCCTTTTCGACATCTGAAAACGACTATGTCACCATAAAAGAATTAATGGAACGACGACAGGGATATAACGAGAGTTTGGAGGATTATATTTCTGCGATGCACAATTTGCAGTTTAAACAAAGAAATAAGATTCCAGAATCCAACCTTGTGGGGATATTGAAAGAGAACCTAAATTCTCAAATGGGAGCCCTTTTTGTTGGCGTCAAGCTTATCTACATTATCCGAGTTTAAGAGGGAAGGAATACGTGTCGAAAAATGAATCATAAATGAATCGGAAGAAGAATATGAGGCCGATGATTACCAAGTAGAAGCTATTCAGAACAACCGGCCACCGAAGGGTGCTGAAAAGATAAAGCCAGCGAGAGGAAATCCATTTCGTCAAAACTTGGACAAGAAAACCTTGGAGTCAATGGGAACAGAACCCGGAGGAGAATGCACGTCCCGTTTCATACATACCATGCAACGCAGTGTCACTATTGTGGTAAAAACGACTCTTATAACTCTACTCACCCTTCTTTTTTACGGAAAGGTCTGATCGGGGAGCCGGGGTCGACCGGTCAGAAAAACGACACCCCGAGACAATAGAAGAGGCGACCTCAAGCCCCGCACAGATATCGTCTCATAAGACATGGTATCAGCGTAAGGCAGAGTACGAGGAGGCTCACGCCCGTATCTTTAATACGGCACAAGAGGAAGAAGACGAAAGGGGTAACCGGAAGAATAAGAAACTTCGACACCTGCACCAGACCCTGGAGACTGCACGGGAACTTACAAGAAAATTAGTTGCGTCTATTATCAGCCTGAAAAATGACAACCGTCTTTTTGCCAAGACGAAAGTAGACGGCGAAGAGATTGTAGCCTTTTTGGATACAGGGGCGAGTGCCAAATGCATTGGCAAAGGAGCGGAGCTGTTTTTACAACGGAGGCAGAATAGGTGCAGAGGTTAACCAGACAAAACGTACAAACGGCCAGTGGGGAGAAAACTCAAGTTACAGGCATGATCACTCTGCCAGTGGAATGGGAAAGCTAAACAAGAGAATTGGAACTTTTAATGGTGCCTGCTCTACAGCAACACTTTTATTTCGGAATAGAATTCTGGGAGGAATTTAAGTTGCCTTTACCGGGGAAACGCCTATTAGAGATTGTGGAAGAAGATACAGTAGTTCCAGAAGAAGAGAATCACGAACGCCCCGAAACTGCATACACCCCACACAAACTTACCGAGCAACAGAAAAGCACCCTTTAAAAGGTAGTCAACACCCTTCCATCCTGTACAGATATGGGCTTATGAAAAACCGAGTTAGAAGAATATGTCATAGAGGTTACACAGGAGAATTTACCTATCAAGCAGAGCCATTATCCCATCTCACCAGCAAAACAGAAACGTATTTGCCGAACTCGAACGAATGATAAAATTAGGGGAAATAGAGGAAAGTAATAGTTGTTGGAGTTCCCCTGTGACCTTAGTGCAAAAGGGCCCCAAAATTCGGTTTTGCTTAGACGCACGCAAAGTTAATGCCCGGACTGTAAAGGACGCATACCCGTTACCACACATAGAGGGTCTACTAAGTCGTCTACAAGAAACGTTCTTTATATCCGCTATCGACCTGAAAGATGCATTTTGGCAAATACCGCTGGAAGCTAAAAGCACAGAAAAAACAGCTATCACAGTGCCGGGGCGACCTTTGTACCAATTTACCGTTATGCCGTTCGGCCTTTGTAATGCTGCCCAGCGAATGTGCAGACTGATGGACAAAGTAATTCCAGCAGCATTAAGAGAATTCATCTTCGTGTATCTGGATGACTTACTGGTCTGTTCTCCAACTTTTGAAGAACATTTGGATATGTTGCGGCAGGTCTGTGATTGCTTGAGGAGAGCAAAATTAACAATCAATGTGGCAAAAAGTAAGTTCCAAGCTAAATACCTGGGATATGTAGTAGGTGGGGGTTGAATAAAAACCGATCCAGCAAAAATAAAGGCTATTCAAGAATTCTCACAGCCAATATCCGCTCAGCAGATGCGGAGATTTTTGTGAATGACAGGGTGGTACCGGCGTTTTATACATAACTACGCTCAAACAGCAGCACCGCTTCTCAAAAAGGACCGAGTCAAGAAATATGAGCTCGAAGAAGAAGGCCTTTGAGGCACTGAAGACCAGTCTGGTATCAGCACCTGTATTAACAACACCGGATTTTCAAAACCTTTCACGATTCTATGCGATGCATCGACGACCGGAGTCGGAGGGGTGTTGTTCCAGACAGATGAAGAGGGTGGCGAGCATCATATCCTATCCTATGTCCTCGAAGCTGGACAAAGCCTAAAGGAACTACAGCATCACTGAACTTGAATGTTTATCGGCAGTATTGAGCATCAGAAAGTTCCGCCCATACGTTGAAGGTTATTCAAGGTCATAGCAGATCATGCTAGTTTAAAGTGGCTCATGGGCCAGAAAGATTTATCAAGCAGACTAGCAAGGTGGAGTTGGAAACTACAGGCCTTTGATTTTGAAATCGAAGATCGGAAAGGGTCACAATATGTGGTCCTAGATGCGCTTTCACGGGTACATATGGATGAAGTAAAATCGGGACTTAGGGATGCGGCAGATGCATCGACTTGCAATCAGCAGCTTTCCAATCAAAAGAATACGAAGAATTAGTTCAAGCTGTTGAAAGACTCTTGGTACCCAAACGTCCGAAGGATACGTGTATAAGAGGTTAGGATTCCGAACAGGCGAAATAATTAACGAGGACCGTGCTTGGAAGCTCCACAGCAAGACCTAGTTAATCAGGCACACCATTCGCAAGTGGCATGTCATGGCGGTATACACAAAACTTTGGCTCGACTACCGCAGTTATATTACTGGTCCGCAATGACGGTGGATGTACAAAGAACTGTTTAGAATTGTGAAATTTGCAGAGTCAGCTAAACAACGAACAAATCCAGCAGACCGCTAATGGGAAAACAACAAATAACTGAACGGCCAGGGCAAAGACTTTACATTGATTTCATGGGACCGTATCCCCGGACCAGATCCGAAAACATTGTGATCTTTGTGTGTCTGGACCACTTCACCAAATTCGTCTGGCTAGAGGCAATGCGAAAAGCAACCGCAACAGTCCTAGTAACCTTTCTCGAAAGAAACATTTTTCTTCAATTCGGAGTGCCAGAATTCACTCCGATAACGGTAAGCAATTTGTGTCGTCAACATTTGCCGAATTAGTCAGCCAATATGGAATCCTATACGTTCGAACGGGCTTTTATTCGCCACAAGCGAATGCAGCAGAACGAGTAAACCGATCCGTGCTACAAATGCTCAGGTCAGCTACGGACAAAGACCAGCGGCATTGGGACACACACCTGAGTCGAATCGCGTGTACACTACGATGTGGCTATCACGAAGCTTTGGGACTGGAACCATATTATGCAATGTTTGGGACCAACATGGTCACACACGCAAGTGCGTATTCGATTATGACACGTATCGGCGGCCTATCAGCAACAGATCAAGGTCTATGCTTGACGAATAAGATGGAACTAGTACGCAGTGCAGTTAAGCAAGGATTAGCTCGGGCACACGAAAAAGCTGAAAGAACGTATAATACCCGCAGTAAGGAAATTGAATTTGCAGTAGGTTAGGTGGTATACCGAAAAAACTACAAGCAGAGTAACCGAATGGAAGGGTATAATGCAAAGCTAGGGCCCATTCGGGTACGGTGTCTCATACTTGGACGCAAGGGAGGGTCGCTGTACGAATTAGGAAATTTGGTTGGAAAAAGTATTGGAGTATATCATGCGAAAGACCTTTTCGCTGTTTGAAACTGGTTGAAAGCCAACAGGCATCAGTGCAATTGTACTACTCAGCGAAGAAGGAACGTTTTGCCTGAGCAACCAATAAAAAAAGAAGAAGAAGATAAACGGCAATATGAAAGTTATGCAGGAAATCGAAATCACGAGGGAGGCCGCGAAGAAGCATCTTGAAAGGTGCGAGGCTGAGGGAAGACCCCTCCCCTCAGAAGCCGACGCTCGGGTCCGCAGAGACATTGCGGTGGTCGAGCGGGAGAGACTCGCCTGGGCTGATACTGCCCTAGAAGATACGCTGCAGGCAACGCAGCGGGAAATTCAGAAGACCATGGCAAGGATAAAGGCCGACTACACACGCCTCAACGAACTAGTACGGCTGAGGAACGCCACACAGCGGGACCTGCGGATATGGGAGGAGGACTACCGCCAGGCACGGCTAGAGATTCCGCACTTCGAAGCGATGTTTCGTATCTACACCAAAGATGAAGACGATTACGAGCCGACCCCGGCAAGACGAAAAAAAATCATATCTTATCAAATAAATAAAAACAAAAAAATAAAGATATATAAGTGACGTATTACCAAATTCTCCAGACATCAAGCCTAACACCCAGTCTGTATATCCCGAGATACCCATTACTTCAATTGTAAAACATAACACCCAACCTATATATCCCGAGATACCCATTAATTCATTTGTCAAACATAACATTTCAGAGCCTACTATAGGAGTTATTCAAATTAATCAGACATAAACATTTCCCGTTAGACATAAGCATTTCCCACGCCTGTTATCAACAGTCCCCTTATTATAAACATTTCACACGCCTTTACCGACGACAGCAGACATAAACAAACCCATTCATCAGCATAAAAGCTTTGACCAATCCAAATTTAATAAACAAAAGATGCAGCCTGACAACCCACCCATCAGGCCACCAATTCGACCAATCGAAATCTTCTGATCGAAGTCCACTTTCGCTGCTAGCGTCGCTGTCACCGATAAAAGCCATCGTTATAAGAATAATGCAATTGTAAAGACAGTTCAATTTTGGGAATCTAACTATTAAGACATTACCAATAAAACTCCACTGTATATTAAAATAAAAATCCCTTTTTTTAATATATCGCAAAGTGAAAAATCTAATTGGCGCAGCCGGTAGGATACAAGTAATATCCTCGCGATTGACTACCTAAAAAGGACTTCAAAAAATCACTTCGTGAAAATAAATTTATTTGTATCCGCAAAACGAACTTACTAAAAATATTGTGAAAATAAAACAACAACATTAGTCAAATCACGAATGAGGATTTCTAATGTTTAAATTCAGCGATAATAGATCTAATAACTGATATATTTCGTGTAAATAAAATTTTTTTTTTTAAATTAAAAAAAAAAATTTTAATAAACTGTAAAAATGGAAATGCCATCAACATCAACATCAGCCGCAGCCACAGCCGCAAAAGCAACACAAATTCTTACAGACGTGGCCATGAACCAATTTCCTCTGCAACTTAAGCAGATAAACAAATTTAATGGAGACCCACTCTACTTGGCTCTCTTCATAAAGGAAGTTGACGAACTAGTTTACCATTATCCGACAACATCAGAAGCCCAACATCAAATTATACAAGCAGCCATCCGAAACCTTCTAATAGGACGATCCCGAACATTGTTGATGAGAAATATACCACAGGACTGGAAGGAATTAAGGACTTTACTTATCAGCGAATACAACAGCGCAACACCTCCACATCGGATGATTATGGAATTACGTGAGACTAAATATAAAAATAATTTACGTAGATTTGTCGAAGAATTAGAAGAACAAACAAGTAGAATATGTTGTAAACTCAGCTTAGAAACAATCCATCAAACACGGTTTTAGTTTCAAGAACTTTGAATGATACATTAGCTGAAGTGATTCGCGAAAAATTGCCTGTACAAACATATATTACGTTGAGCAAATTTGACAAGGTGCCCAAGCTGTAGGATTGTTTGTAGATAAACCTTTAAATACTCGCCCGTATACATCCCAAAACTCTAATGATGACGACGAATATCCGTATTTTAGATCAGCAAGAAACTTTAACCCAAATAATCAGTCAGATAATAGTCAAGGAGAAAGAATCCAAAATAATAACTACCAAAATAGATATAACAACAATCAACAGAGACAGAACAAGTTCGACTCAAATAGGAACTGGGGTAATAATAGCAGTTATAATAATAATTCTTCTGGCAATCAATATTATCCTAGATCTTTTCAAAATAATCAAGTACAAAATGCCCAGACTACCCCAAGTACTAATATTCCCCAAAAACGTGCCCGAACCTCAGACTCAGGTCAACAACGTAGAACTGAGCCAATGGACACAAGTGTAAATTTTCAGACAACAGCCTCGGAAGAAACACCACCGCAATAAAAATTAAAATTGATAACAAACTATGCCTCTGTATTATTGATACAGGCTCAAGCATAAATTTGATAAACGAAAACTTTTTGAAATATCCAACTAAAAATATTTTGACAAAAGTCCAAACGATAGGAGAATCTGTAACTTTAGAAAAATATATCGAATTTAGCATCCCAAAATTATTTTCATCCAAGCAAACATTTTTTTTTAAAAACTTTTCAAATCATTATGATATTCTTATAGGAAGAAAAATTCTAAAAGAAACCTCAGCCAAAATTGATTTCATGAGAAACACTATTATTCTAAATAATTACGAATTCCCAATGATAAATATAACAGAGGAACGTAATTAAACTTTTTCAAGTATAACAAACGATGACGAATATATTTATGCCATGCAAACAGACTTAACAAATAATTATTTAAGAGACGATCACTTAAATAATGAAGAAAAAACTGAACTTCATTATTTAATGTCCAAGTATTTTGATATTCAGTATCGCGAAGGTGACAATTTGACTTTCACGAACGAAATCAAACACATAATAAAAACAAAACATGAAGAACCGATTTATAGGAGACCACACAGTTATCCGTACATTTATGACACAGAAGTAGAAAAACAAATTGAGGAAATGATAAATCAAGGTATTATCAGAAAATCAAAATCTCCTTATTGTAGTCTTATTGTAATGGTACCAAAAAAAAAAGGATGCATCGGGCATTCCCAAATTTCGTATGGCCATTGATTACAGAGGACTCAATGAAATAACCATAAATGACTAATTTCCTATTCCAAACATGGATGAAATATTAGATAAATTAGGTAAATGTCAATACTTTACAACATTAGACCTAGCTAAATGATTCCATCAAATTGAAATGGACCCAGAATCTATACAAAAAACTGCATTTTCCACCAAGAAAGGTCACTATGACTATACCAGAATGGCATTTGGTCTAAAAAATGCCCCCGCGACATTTCAGCGTTGTATGAATAATATTTTATGCGACCTAATAGGTACCCATTGTCTTGTGTATTTGGTCGATATTGTCATATTTTCAAACTCTTTGCAAGAGCATATCCAATCTCTTAGAAAAGTATTCGAACGTCTTCGCAGATCAAATCTTAAACTGCAAATAGATAAATGTGAGTTTATGAAACGAGAAACTGAGTTTTTAGGACATATAACTACAACTGAAGGAATCAAAGCAAATCCAAATAAGATTCAAGCTATTCAAGATTTTAAAATTCCAAACTCTCCGAAACAAATTAAATCGTTTTTGGGCCTTTGCGGATTTTATCGCAAATTCATAAAAGACTTCGCAAAAATCGCAAAACCAATGACTCTTAGTTTAAAGAAAGGAGCCAAAATAAATGTTAAAGATCCCTCTTATAACGAAGCATTTGAAAAATTGAAAACTCTAATAAGTAACGACCCAATATTCTTACATATCCAGATTTCGAAAAAAAGTTTGATTTAACTACAGATGCAAGCAATTATGCATTAGGTGCTGTTTTATCACAAGAAGGTAAGCCTATTTGTTTCGCCAGTAGAACTTTAAATGAACATGAGTTAAATTACGCAGCTATTGAAAAAGAATTACTAGCTATATTATGGGCAACCAAATATTTCCGCCCTTATATTTTTGGAAGAAGTTTTAAAATATGCTCAGACCATAAACCGCTTGTTTGGTTACATAATATAAAAGAACCTAATATGAAGTTACAACGTTGGAAAATTAAACTTAGAGAGTTTGATTATGAAATAAAATACATTAAAGGAAAAGAGAATCACGTAGCAGATGCTTTATCAAGAATAACAAAAAAGGAAACTAAAGTTAAAAAATTTGAAGAAGTTTTTCAAAATGATGATGAATTAGAAACTACTGCAGCAACAGTGCATAGTGCACAAGAAGATAATGGCAATTGCATGCAGATCACTGAACGACCTATTAACGTTTTTAATCACCAACTAATATTTGAAAAAGGAAATAAAGACACTAACGAACACTACTTTAACAAAACTATTAATAAAATAATTTACAGTGACATGACTGACCGTTTAGCAAAAGATATAATTATAAAATTCATATGTGGACACAATTTTGTTATGTTCATTAATAATGACGAAGACTTTGCTATCTTTCAACGAGCCTATATGGATTTAATTAAACCAAACACTGGTACAAAATTAATGAAAACTTCAGTAATACTTCCCAACTTGTCCACATATGCAGACTTCCACGAAAAAATATTAGAAATACACGAAAAGACGATTCACCAAGGCATTAAAAAGACGTATGACGATTTTAAAACTAAATACTATTTCCCAGACGCACAAAAACTTATTTAAAACATAATAAATAAATGCGAGGCCTGTAATTTATGCAAAGCACAGCACAGAAAAGTAGCACTCCCTTTTGAAAAGACTCCTGAAACTCAAAATATTCGTGATAAATAAAAACTATTAAAATGGATCAAGATCCCGGCCTAGTATCGAAATCTTTCCAAAACTGGCTACAGAAAGAAAATATCAATATTGAAATCACTAGTAGTAAAAACGGTATAGCTGACATAGAAAGGGTTCATAAAACAATTAACGAAAAACTTAGAATCATAAATACACTCTCAGATGCTGAAGACAATTTAATGAATATAGAAAAAGCAACTTATGTCTATAATCACGAAATAACCCATGATGCCACTTGTAAAACCCCTGCTCAAATCTTTCTTTATGGTATGGAACCGAGTAAAAATATGCAAAAACAAAAAGAACATAAAATAGATAAAATTAATAAAAATCGCGAGGAACATGAAGTGGATCTTAGATATACCAAAGTTGAAAAAGAAATGAAACGTAAAGCGAAATTAGTAAACCCATTCAAAAATACAGGTGCATTAGAACAGAAAGACGAAAATCATTGGCAAGAAACTAATAGGGGTCATAAAGAAATAAAGCACATAAGTAAATTTAAAAAAGCTAAAGCGTAAAATCTCTCTAATCATTCCAGGGAATCTGACAATACTGACTCTGATCTTGAAAATGTCTTGATAATGACGTGGACGAATGTAACGTCGACAACAGCTCAACAAATTAGTATTTCACCTATCACTTCAAATAACGGTTATTTACTTCTGAACACAGGGATTGTAAAAATACCTTTAAGTAACGAACATCATATGATACAGATTAATCAAACAAAAATATTAGAAACATACTAGGACTTTATGAAATACGAAAAAAAAGTTTAATTACGTACCAGATATTGCCTTAGCACTAAAACAACTAAAACATGAAATCAAGGGAATTATTTCTACACAAAGACAAAAACGAGGATTAATTAATATTGTAGGAACTGCTTATAAATACTTATTTGGAACATTAACAGAAGACGATAAAAAAAGAGCTAGAAGATAAATTAGAAAATTTACAAGATCAAGTAATTGAAAATAAAGATTTTAATGAAATAGTTACAGTAATAAATAAACAATCCGAAGACATAAAAAGACTTGTGAAAGATGAAGAAGAAATGGATGCATTACAGATTAATCAAACAAAAATATTAGAAACATACTAGGACTTTATGAAATACGAAAACAAGTTTAATTACGTACCAGAAATTGCCTTAGCACTAAAACATGAAATCAAGGGAATTATTTCTACACAAGGACAAAAACGAGGATTAATTAATATTGTAGGAACTGCTTATAAATACTTATTTGGAACATTAACAGAAGACAATAAAAAGAGCTAGAAGATAAATTAGAAAATTTACAAGATCAAGTAATTGAAAATAAAGATTTTAATGAAATAGTTACAGTAATAAATAAACAATCCGAAGACATAAAAAGACTTGTGAAAGATGAAGAAGAAATGGATGCATTACACATTTTTAGATATTCATTAAACATTTTCCTTGAGTATATTGAAGATTTACAAATGGGATTACAATTAACAAGAATAGGTATATTCAATCCTAAAATATTGAGACATGAAGAGTTGGATGATATAGACGAAGAAAAACTTTTATCAATCAAAACTTCAGCTTGGATAAGTAGCCAGACTAAAGACACTTTTATTTTAGTTCATATACCAACTTCATTTAAGGAAACCCAAAAATATAGAATTATAAAATACCCAGATAATATAGGCCGACAAATTGACATAAATGATAACTTTGAATATTTTGTAACTGATAAAAACATTGTTTTTATACCCTTGCAGAGGGTATTATAATTTCAGTCAGAAGTTTGCAACGCAGTGAAGGAGACATCTCCGACCCTATAAAGTATATATTTCCTTGATCAGCATCACTAGGCGAGTCGATCTAGCCATGTCCGTCTGTCCGTCTGTCCGTCCGTTTATATGCAAACTAGTCTCTCAGTTTTAAAGCTATCTGCATGAAACTTTCCCAAAAGTTGTCTTTCTATTGCAGGTAGTATATAAGTCGGAACGAGCCGGATCGGACGACTATAGCATATAGCTCCCATAGGAACAATCGGAAAAATAAATGAAAAAAAAATTATAACTTTGCTGTTTTTTAATTTTTTGTTTAGTTCTTCGACATTTAGTAATGGTTAAATATTTCCGATTTACGGTTTAAATTTCATCAAAATCGGACGACTATAGCATATAGCTCCCACAGGAACAATCGGAAAAATAAATGAAAAAAAATTATAATTTTGCTGTTTTTTATTTTTTTGTTTAGTTCTTCGAGATATAGTAATGGTTAAGTATTTCAGAATTATGTTTTAATTTTCATCAAAATCGGACGACTATAGCATATAGCTCCCATAGGAACAATCGGAAAAATAAATGAAAAAAAATTATAACTTTTCTGTTTTTTAATTTTTTGTTTAGTTCTTCGACATATAGCAATGTTTAATTATTTCAGAATTATGGTTTAAATTTTATCAAAATCGGACGTCTATATCATAAAGCTCCCATAGAAATAATAAAAATATATAAAATAACTATCTTATAATTGAGCTGCAAATCATCATAGTTTCAATGTTTTTCAGCATATACTCAAGTAAATCATAATTTAAATATTTTCAAAAGTATTTAATTCATGCAATAGCTGCAAGGGTATATGAACTTCGGCTTGCCGAAGTTTCTTTTCTTTCTTGTTTATTTAGAAAATACACAAAGTTTAGACCAAAAATTTATAATCACTGATCAATGTATCTTACTAATCAACTAGCGATTTGTCAACACACGTTTACATCAGAAAATGAATCTATAAAATATATTGAACCGAACATCATTATAACTTATAATTTAAGCAAAACACAAATTAAACAAGATTGTGAAATATTCAACAAAACGATATAGGGAAACAACATAATACAATTAAGTCAATGCACTTTAGAAATAAGAAACATAAAATTTACTACTTCAAAGATTATAAACGAATATAAAATTATATTATCTAGCACGAATGTAACATTATATGAACCAATTCCAATGTTAAAAATTAAGATATCAATTAGTTATCAAGAAAAGCAAGAAACAGTTTACAAGTGGATTGTATTCACAATTTTAATAATTATAGTTTTAACAATCACTACTTACATCACATTTACCTACAGGCGCCTAGCCAACAAAAAAGAAATTTTTGTTAGATTCAACAAGGATGTTGAATGTTCTAAAGGAGGGACGAGTGACGTATTGCCAAATACTCCAGACATCAAGCCTAACTCCCAGTCTGTATATCCCGAGATACCCATTACTTCAATTGTCAAACATAACACCCAACCTGTATATCCCGAGATACCCATTAATTCATTTGTCAAACATAACATTTCAGAGCCTACTATAGGAGTTATTCAAATTAATCAGACATAAACATTTCCCGTTAGACATAAACATTTCCCACGCCGGTTATCAACAGTCCCCTTATTATAAACATTTCACACGCCTTTACCGACGACAGCAGACATAAACAAACCCATTCATCAGCATAAAAGCTTTGACCAATCCAAATTTAATAAACAAAAGATGCAGCCTGACAACCCACCCATCAGGCCACCAATTCGACCAATCGAAATCTTCTGATCGAAGTCCACTTTCGCTGCTAGCGTCGCTGTCATGCAATTGTAAAGACAGTTCAATTTTGGGAATCTAACTATTAAGACATTACCAATAAAACTCCACTGTATTTTAAAATAAAAATCGCTTTTTTTAATATATCGCAAAGTGAAAAATCTAATTTATATACTTGTTACCTGACCTTTTTCTATTTTTGTTGAAGGCAAATTAATGATAACAATAGCCCGGATATTTCAGATAATAGAGCGTGAGACTCCTAAATCCCAGGGTATGGGTCGAGGCCACACGTTAGGGCAATAACAACCTAATTACAATCGCTCCTCGTAGGTTTTTTTTGCGAGTGCATTCCATGCTGAATCAGCGACCCTCGAGCGTGTTACGGGAGCGGGGTAAGAAATAAAACAAGAAGGAATAACCAGAGACAGAAGACACTGTGAAGTGCAGGTAGCAAAACACCGAAATTTGCCAATACAGTAACTAGCGACGAATTGGTCAGAGTAAGCAATTCATAAGAACTTACAGCAGGCAATAGGTGTATGCAGCAATTAATATGAAACCTAGCAGAATCCAGAAGTGGACCATGAAGCCAGAAAAAGGGGAAATGCTGTACCTAAGTGGGAACACTTAGATGACCTAAGGTTCTAGAGTCACAGTCCAAGATAATTGCGAATCAGACAGTCACAGTCCAAGATAATTGCGAATCGGGAGTCGAGACAGAAACGACCGCGGAACCGCGTTAAGTCCTCTACTGGCAAAAACAGTAATCGCGGAGGATCTATCCGAGTGATCGAATTTAGAACCCGTTAGAAATATAGCTTATATATCATGGGATCTACAACCTCGAAGGCATCCGACAACACGGCAAACGTGGTGAACAACGTCGAAATTGTAGACCACAAGGAGGACATAACCAAAGTCTACAATGTTTTGTGCCTCATTACTGGACTCTTGATCCTTATGTTGATTCTGAACGTCCTCCGGATGTACAAGCGATCTGCCACAGCCAATTGGCCAGAAAGGAGCCAGCACTAACATATAAACCCATGCAAAAATATCAATTACTTCATTATTATTATTTCAATTTCGACAAAACAATCAACAACACCCATCAATAATAAACATACAATTAAATGCAAGCAAAAGACCAAAGTTTTTATTTGTAATTGGAACCACCAGAAGAAACCTCAGCTAGAAGTGCTACCGTCAACCGTCGCGAGTGCCGTTTTCACTCTTCTCTACCTCGCAATTCGTATCGCAATAAAGCGAATAAGTTCTTTTTTTCAGTTTGTGAAATAAGACCAACATCGCGCAATTGCCCAAGAAATGACAATTAACATAATTTTGTTTGTATATAAATCCAACACTTTATTAATAATGTTAAGTGGATTTGCACTAATATAAATATATTTATATAATTAATTTTCCAAACCCAGAATACCACAATGAGAGCTTTCGTCGATGGAAGTAAAAAGGGGTAAGTGAGTTGCGTTCGACTTACTGTCAAACATGTGCATGTGTACATACATATACCTAGATCTATGTGCAACTTAAACATTTAGTCCTGTAAGATCCATATTATTATTTTTATAAATTAACCCAAAATATTATTCTTAAATATATATATTCATTCTTAACAGTTTTATTATACGTTAATACAAATATTATATACACCGCGTAGAATATTTCTCAATTTAATTAATTTGGCACCCTAATTTACTCTTTTATTTGTCAATTAAATGCGCACCTTTTTAAATGAAAAATCTTTTCAATAAATTATAATATGAAGCAGAACTCAATAATGTCTTGGTAAACGTTTATAAAAGGGGGAGCTGGCGCAAATGGAAAAACTCGGGTCATGAACAATGACATAACTTTCGACTGACGACATTGACAATAGGGGATCGAATTGCAGTGGCCGGCGGCAATCCATTGGCATACGGGAGGTATGAAGGGGCAGGGTAAAACAGCCACACGTTGCCGATCGAAATTCGGTCAAGCGCTCGAACTAGCTACTTGAGAAGCTTGTGGGCAGCGACGACAAATGACAAAACGAACTGAACGATCTCTATCTTTTTCCTAAGGCACGATAAATTTATTCTCGTTATGTAGGGGAGGGAGTGGTTTCCAAGGAACCCACCCCATCCGGCGAGGTGAGCCGGCACCCAGCCTACCCAAAACGCAACTCCCTCGGCCCAAGTCCTTTGGACTGGGCACTAATACACCGACGTAACATGTCATTTCTTTGTATATAACATGAATTTTAAGTTTATGAAAATAATGTACTACTTCTATTTTATCTTCGTGACCTTTTGCCAATTCGATTTGTCGTAAGTAAAAGTTGAAAGGTCCTTCAGAAATAGTAATATGATTATGAATATCTTCTTGTGCGCTGTGTATGGTTGCGTCTACACTGTTAGCAATTTCTCGTAACATATTTTCCTCTATCATAGTTCTGGATAATGCGTCAGCTACTTAGTTTTCCTTTCCTGGTAAATATTTTATTTGATAATCAAACTCATTCAATTTTATTTTCCATCTTTGTAATTTTATATTTGGTTCTTTAACATTGTTTAACCAATCTAATGGTTTGTGATCGCTCAGTATTTCGAATTGCCTGCCGAAGAGGTATGATCTAAAATATTTCGTTGCCCAAACGATTGCTAAGAGTTCTTTTTCTATTGTCGCATAATTGTTTTCATGTTCGTTTAATGTTCTACTCGCTCCTATTGCTATATTGCTAGCATCGGTTGTTAGTGAAAAAGGTTTGTTAAAATCGGGATGAACCAATATAGGGTCGGAGGTAATTAATATTTTCATTTTCTCGAAAGCCTTTACATAATTTTCCTCTTTAATGCCAATTCTGGCTCCTTTCTTTAGTTTACTAGTCATCGGTTTTACAATGTTTGCAAAGTTTGGTATAAATTTCCTATAAAATCCGCACAATCCTAAAAATGATTTAATTTCTTTTGGAGATTTTGGAATGGGGAAATTTGTTATGGCACTGATCTTCTTTAGATTTGGTTTTATTTCTGTAGTTATCACTGTATGACCTAAGAATTCTGTTTCATATTTTCTTTTTATACCCTTGCAGAGGGTATTATAATTTCATTTCCGACCCCATAGAGTATATATATTCTTGATCAGCATCACTAGGCGAGTCGATCTAGCCATGTTCGTCTGTCCGACCGCCTGTCCGTCCGTCTGTCCGTCCGTTTCTGCGCAAACTAGTCTTTCAATTTTAAAGCTTTCTGCATGAAACTTTCCCAAAAGTTGTCTTTCTATTGCAGGTAGTATATAAGTCGGAACGAGTCGGATCGGGCGACTATAGCATATAGCTCCCATGGGAACAATTTAAAAAATGATAATAAAAAAAAATTTAGCTTTGCTGTTTTTTAATTTTTTTTTAGTTCTTCGACATATAGTAATGGTTAAATATTTTAGAATTTCGTTTTAAAATTTCATCAAAATCGGACGACTATAGCATATAGCTCCCATAGGAACAATCGCAAAAATAAATAAAAAAAATTATAACTATGCTGTTTTGTAATTTTTTTTTAGTTCTTCGACATATAGTAATTATTAAATATTTCAGAGTTACGTTTTAAATTTCATCAAAATCGGACGACTATATCATATAGCTTCCATAGAAATAATAAAAATATATAAAATAACTATCTAATAGGTGATAGGTGATAACTATCATTATAGCTTCAATGTTTTTCAACATATACGCAAGTAAATCATAATTTTAATGTTTTCAAAAGTATTTAATTCTTGCAATATATATATATTGTATATATGTATGAACTTCGGCTTGCCGAAGTTTGCTTTCTTTCTTGATTAATTTTTTTTATTATTTTCTTTTCTGTTTTCATCTTGTACCTTCGAATTTTGAGTTTCAGTTTTAACTCTCAAATCACTTCGCTCGTCGTTAAACGCTGAAATCGCCTCCTTGTTTATCAAGTCTTGGAGCTTGATGTCTTCCTTTGTATGCATTTTGGAACCTACTAGAAGCTCGAACGGCGTTGTGGCGATGGATCTAGAAAACGTAGGGTTTATCGCCTGCTGTACTTTGTTGACGTGCTGGTACCACTTTGTTGGGTCGTCGATGCTTAATTTCGAGAGGACCCAAATTATGGTGGCGTTCAATCACTCGACTTGCCCATTCACACGTGGAAGTCCTGTGGTCGACTTGATGGGTTTAATGTTTTCCTCGTCGCAAAATTTTAAGAAGTCTGGCGAAGTAAATGCGGATCCTCTATCCGAGATGATGATTGTAGGGTTTCCAAATACTGCACTCTGGCTACGCAGTTGGATTACTTCGTTCGATAAAGTCAACTTAGTCGGGTACAACCAGCAGAACTTGGTAAAGGAATCAATTACTGCTAGGATATTCTTGTAATCCTTGTTGGTTGAGTCTAACGGACCTAAAAAGTCGATATGAAAGGTGTGTAGAGGAACGTCTCCTTTGTCCAGAGGGTGCAGTAGTCCTTCTTGTTTATGACCTTCTAAATTTTTTCCTGAAGACCTGGAATGTAGTACTCTATTTTGATCAGATCCTTAACATCGTTTGACGCAAAATGACCCTGCTCATGAGCTCTTGTTATGATTTGCCTTTGCATGTCAGCGTCACTGACTAATTTGTGAAGAATGCCACCCTTTAAAAAATAGTCGTTGTAGGCTTCTTTTCCGTCATTGAGAATATCAAGTATCGATCTGAGATGTTCATCGTGCTCCTGCGCTTTTAGAATACCTAATGATAAACTTTGGTCAACAATTGTCATGACTGGGTAACGGCTCGGGGCGTCCACATGTTTCATACGAGTTCCAGATCGATGTTCTACCTCATAGTCATACTCTTGTAAAAATGGGACCCAGCGAGCTACTCTTGTGCGAAGATTTTGTTTGTCCAAAGATTTTGTAAAAGCATTGCAGTCGTTTATTATTTTAAAGTCGATACCTAGCAAGTAAACTTTAAGCTTGGTGAGTGCTTCAATGACTGCAAGAATCTCAAGTTCGTTACTGGTATATTTTCGTTGAGCTTCAGTGGTTTTCTTGCTCATAAAATGTACTGGATGCATCTGACCGTCGTCTAGACATTTCTGCAAAAGGATTGCCCCAAATCCGTCAATGGAAGCATCGGTGCTCAGAACTGGATTTGCAGTCAATATCTTCTTCAGATTGTTAACGGACATTTCTTCTTTCGGACCCATAAAAAATTTGGTATTGTTCTTAGTCAAGTCTGTAAGGGGTGTAGAAATAATAGCATAATTTCGATGAATTTCCGAAAACAGCCTGTAAGTCCCAAAAAACTTTCCAGCTGCTTCAAAGTTTGCGGAGATTTAAATTTGGACACAGCTTCAATCTTCTATGGTGTTGAATAAATCTTTTGGTTTTCAATGATATGGCCAAGGAATTGTACTTGCGTTTTTAGAAAATGACATTTTTTAAGATTCAGCTCAAGACCATACTCTGCACAGGTGTCAATAACCTCCATCAGATTGAGTACTGCATTTTCTTCGTTCAAAGCCGGTATGATGACGTCATCGATGTATGGTAAAGCAATGCCTTTGCGAGTCAGCTGCCGAAAAATAGCGTTAACGTGAGGCTGGAAAACGCCAGGTGAATTCGAAAGGCCACCTTTAGGAACTGATATTGTCCACTTTGAGTAACAAAGGACGTAAATTTTCGGCTTGACTCTGAGAAAGGTACATGAAAAAATCCGTTCTTCAAGTCTATTCTGTAGAAAATCTTTGAGGTAGGTTAAATTGGTCTTTAACGGTTACCTTATTGATCCTTCGAAAAACAATCAAGAATCGTGGAGAACCGTCCCGTTTTTTTACCATTACTCGGGGCTTGTGAACTCGGAGTCAGACTCTTCAATGATTCCATCTTGTAGCCATTCTTCTACTTGCTCTTCTACTAGGCGCGACTCAGCAAAGGGCAATCGTCTTGGTCTGGCAAAAATTGGCGTATCATCCTTTAGAATTATGCGCAACTCGATTTTAGTTGTTTTTATGTGAAGCGGCTTGTAATTGGTAATTATTTTACGAATTTCGGCTTTCGCGAACGCACTGGCTTGCTCGTTAATATAAAGTTCACTATTGTTTTCAGCCATATCAATTTGCATTACGTTTACGAAATCGTTTTTTTGTTCGTCATCACTGGGCATTTTACGCACTTGCAAACCGTCACGATTGAAAAAATTCTCAGCATGTAAACAAAGTTCCTCACCAACAATCAATTTGAAGTCCATGCAACCGATTGGAACCACATAAAAATCTAAAAGGAACGATTCATTGTCAATAGGATTTATTTTGCTTGCTTCGCGCTCACTCCCGAAACCAATTAGCGATACACTACAGTTTTGCAGCTTCGGACGTCGAATTTCGTCATTCAAGTCTTCGCGGACAAGACTGAACTTTCTACCGGTGTCGAAGAGAGCCACGCACTTTTTGTTAGCAAAAGTAATTTCCTTGCTCGTGAAATTCCTCTTCAACTGCACTTTATGCGTGTTCACTTCACTGTTCTCAGCGTTTGCATTTTGGTCACAATTACGTGAAATATGTCCGTTCTTTGTTTTTGCAATTATTCGAGACGTGTCCTTTTTCACAACAATTATAACAGGTAACCTCTTTTTTAAAGTTCTTGTTCACTGTTGCACTTTTCTTGTTGTGAAACATTTCCTCACTACGCTTTGGTTTCTCACGGTCGTACACTTTTTTTGTTTCGTTTTTTGTGACGTAACCTTTTAATTTCTCTTTGAACTCACTCAAATTTCTCAAATTGGATGATCGTCTATGCCATCGATTACCTACTGTATAAAAACTGAATCACTAATTTCACCATGAATGGCCCACTCCTTCATTTGGTACAGGTAAGCGAAACTACACTCTTCTTTATCGCGTTTACTTTTGCTTGGCTGTTCGTGTATTTGCTTGCTGCTTACTACAGTTTTGAACTCATATAAGAGAGTTGTTTTAAGAGCTTTCCAAGTGCTTAGACCTCTCTCACTCATTACAAAGAGTTTTGCAGTTCCTTTCAAAGATTTTTTCGCGAATATTAACTTTTGCACCTCATTCCAGCACATGATCTCGGCCTGTTCTTCAAATTCAGTTAACCACGATTCAATAGGTATTGTGTTAGTACAGTCGAAAAAACGAATTGAGTCTTCTAAATCGCGGAAGCTAAAGGCGAAACGCGCTATTGCCAGGACTTTACAAAAAGTTTTCGGTTCTGGGGGATGTAAGGGCTCTAATAACTATTGCTGAGCTGGAAGGTCATTTCGTTGCAATCGGGTCCGGTTGGAAACCCTGGCTAGGGTTAGCTTGGTGTGGTAGGACGCCTTTTGTTTTGAAATTTCATCTTTTACGGGTAGAATGCCAAGGTCTCTGTGGATGTTGTCGTTCCGAACATACCAAGGTGCCCCAGTGATAGTTCTCAGGATTTTTGATTGTGCTCGCTGGATAATGTCGATGTTACTGCTGCTCGCGTTTCCCCACAATTGGGAGCCGTAAGTCCAGACTGGCTTAGGCGTTGAATTGTAGAGCAGAACCTTGAAGTCCAGGCAGAGGGGGGAGCGAGCGTTTATGAGCCAATGGAGGTCATTGGATTTTAGTTTTAGATGAATTTTCTTAGCTTCGATATGTCTCCGCCATGTAAGTCTTCTGTCAAGGTGGACGCCAAGGTACGTTACATCGTCAGCTTGTGTACGTTACATGATCAGCTAGTTGTGCTGTTGCCTGAATTGGGCATTTGAACCGACTTAAGATCGCGGTATCGTCTGCGAATGTAGAAGTGGTTAGCCGCTCGTTCGTGGGAATATCTGCGGTGTAAAGGAGAAATAGAGTTGGACCAAGGGCACTACCGTGAGGAACTCCAGCCTCTATCGTGTAATCGTCGGATATTGCATCTTACGGCGAAGGTTTTGTTATAAAGGTACGATTCAAGTATCCTGTAAGTGTTTTCCGGTAGTAACGTTCTGATTTTATGCATAAGCCCATCGAGCCAGACTCGGTCGAAAGCCTGCGCAACGTCAAGGAATACCGCACTGCAATATTCCCGAGACTCGAATGCAGTTCGTATTTCTGTTGTTAATCTGTTAACTTGCTCTATTGTTCCATGGCTTTCTCGAAAGCCAAATTGATGCGCCGGAATAATGTTGTGCTCTTTCAGATATGGGTTTATGCGTGTCAAAAGGCATTTTTCGAGCAGTTTTGACAGACACGAGAGTAAACTTATCGGTCTATATGAGGCTGGTATTGTGTGATCTTTTTCTGGCTTAGGGATCATTATGATTACCGACTTTTTCCATTTTTTTGAAGTAGCCAAGTCGTGTAATCCCGTTAAATAGTTTACAAATTACCTCAACTGCACAGTTTGGGAGTTCAATTAGCATCTTAGGAGTTATTAGATCACCGCCTTGGGCCTTTTTTGTTTTTAGTTGCTCGCTGATGACTTTGGCAACTTCGTTTGCTTGGAACAGAATTGGCGCCGTCTCAGTTCCACCTCGAATTGACGGCGACGGTAGTGTGAATGAATTATTTGCAGGGTTTGGTTAAAAACATTTCGAAGGTGTAAAGCAAATGTACAGGCTCTGTCTTTGTCGCTTCTGGCCCAGCTGCCTGAAGAGTCTCTTACGGGAATTACTGTTTCGGCCGGCGCACTTAGATTTGGGTGGGCCCTCCACAGGGGATGCTTGGTGCTGGTGGGTGAAAGTTTCTCAATGTACTGGCGTTGTGCTTTTTCTTCTTCGTGACTTAGAGCCCTGTTAAGTCTGCGGCCAGCTTCCTTAAGACTATGTTTTGAGGATGGCGATCTGCTGGTTTGCCAAGCACGCCTCAAACTTCTTTTCTCCAAAACAAGCTGTTCGATTTCAAGGTTAGTTTTGTGTTGGTGTGTGTGCCCATCCCTCCCTTGCGGTGTAGAGACTTTGGCTGCTGCGACGAGTACAGAATCCAGTGCATTGGCATAGCAGTCGATGTCCTCCTTGAAGTTGAGCTGTGGAGTTAGTTCGATGTGGGAACTTAGTACTTTTTGAACTTCAGCCGGTTGGTTCGATGCGACGTCATCCTGCAAGGGTGCTCGATTAATTCCGGGCTTTGAAGAAGAGTTATTAGCACTGGTGAGTGGTTCGATGATAGGTCCAGAAGCGATTTTGCAGATATTAGATTGCGAGAAATATTTTTTGTTACAGCAAAATTAAATCAGGTAGTTTTCTAGGATCTGTTGGCCAGTATGTAGGACTGCCTGGTGAAACTTAGTCCAGTTTGTTGCATGTTTTGATGAGTGCATTATATAGTTGCCTTCCTTTGGGGGTCACAAGGCGGGATCCCCAGTGTGTGTGCTTGGCGTTGTAATCACCTGCTGCTATGAATCGCTCTCCAAGTGAATTGTAGAAGTCCATGAATTGGTCTTCGGAGACTGTAAAGCGGGGTGGGCAGTAGACAGCGGCAATGGCAAGGTTGCAGTTGCCCAATTGTAATTTTATCGATGTAGCTTGCAGATAATTTTTTGTAAACCGTTGGTGAAAGTGGTGTTTGATACTGTCTCTTATTAAGATGCCGGCTCCGACATGTGCTTTACCATCTGGATGATCGGTGCCGTAGAACGTGTATCCTCGTATTTGAAAGTTATATTTGCTGGTGAGATGCGTTTCTGCCAGTAACATAACGTCGATGTGATTTTCGTTCAGAAATTGAGTTATTTCAGGTATATGCCGTGAAACACCGTTGGCGTTCCACAGAGTTATTCGGAGGCTAGGCATAATTTATTTGGACTGCTGAGCTGCAAGCATTTGTAACAAGATATTTTGGTTTTGCATTAGAGTTTGCATGGTGGTTTTCATGAAGGACATAAATTCCATCATATTTTGTTGCAAAGTTATCATCATAGTTTCCATGTTCCTTTGTGGCTGTCCCATGGCCTGATGTATGTTATCAGTTTTCCGCTCTATGTGAGCTGTGCCTGATCTTAGAGCACTGGCGAAGGAAATGCTGTTGGTGGTAATTGAAGGGCCAAATGATGACCTGGCTGCTTTTGCGAAGAAAACTTCGGGTGTCGTTTGTGATTTCATGTAAATGTTCTGGCGTGCCGTTGCCGCTCTTTGCATCCGACTTTTCATCTCCTTGTAGACTGGACAGCCTCTGTAGTTTGCTGTGTGGTTTCCTTGGCAGTTTACACACTTTTTAGTGAGAGAGTCTCCCTTGTTGGCATGGCAGGGTTCGGAGCCGTGACAGTTTCCACAAGCTACACAAACTGACCTGAGGTTGCAGTAAGCCCTGGTGTGTCCGTATTCCTGGCAGTTTGTACATTGCACTGGTCCGTTCCGTTTGTGCGGCTCTTCAACTGTGATCCTACGGTGCAGAAGGTACTGCAACTTGTAGATCGGGTGCACTGCTTTTTTTCAAAGTTCTGCTGTCTGGCTCCAGCTCGACCTTGAAAAGTGGTTGCGGCTTCTTGTTTTTGTTCATAATGCTTATAACATTTTTGGCGCAAAAACCGTTTTCTTTTAAAGCCTCTATAATTTCAGAGGGGGTCACATCGGGTTCTATTCCCTTGAGGACAACTTGTAAGCCCTTGCAACTTTTCAGCTGGTACGTTTAGTAATTCTTTTTGGCATTGTTTTGGTACTTTGACACTGCTCGGAAATCATCTTCGGTTTTGGTTTGAAGTTTGGTTTACCTTATATTCCCTTTCATAAGCGGAATAACATGAAAGTTATCCTTCCCGACAAGCTCAACTATTTTATTGACTAGGACGTTGGAGATCTTCCCCGAATAAAGATAGGTGGGGGCTTAAGTTTCTTTGGGGCTAATTCTTCGTACTCTGTTTCAGGCTCCGCCAGAATGGAAAATCTATTTTTTATTTAATGGCCCGAGATTTTCAGGGCCTTTGTTGGTACGGTTTATTTTGGGCATATTGCCGTCAGATTTTTTTGGGGGGGTTAGCTTGCGCTTGGAAATATTAATATAGCGATCCATGCCTGTCTGCATGGCCGAACCCGCTTGCGGAATTGTAATTTTTTCTACCGTAGCTTTGTTTTTGCCGTTTGACCCGATTTTTGCACTTGGTTGTGTTGTTGCTTTACCCGCTGCAGAAGAAGAAAGTGGAGTCGTTATTGCGTTGTTGGCGACAGAGACCGTTGTAGTTGACGTAGTAGTTGCTGTTGTTGTTGCACTAGGTGGCAGAAGCTCGGTTGGAGTTTTGCATTGCTCACTCCATGGTGTTTGTGCGGTGAAAAGCAGGGGAGGAGAGCAAGAACTAGCTCTCTGGTTTTCGGCGGTCAGTAAACTTGCACTTTCTTGCACTTTCGGTTCTAGAGTATTACTCGTGAACGAGAAATAAGCATTGTTTCGGGGCAAAGAGAGACGACGTTTGTCTTGCTCTCTCTGAATTTTTTTCACGGGCTACGTCTTGTTTTTTTTGGGCGTTGAGTGCGCTGATCCACGTTCTTACTCATTTATTGATAGAGCGTAATATTAATTAATTAATTAACTAAAACTTTAGTTTACAATATGCGAATTATCATCGCGAATCGCAAAACCTCGCGTTTATAAATTTTTTCGAACGTTTACGACTTAGTGGCTTATTGTTTTTTCGGAGCGTTAAGAAAACACGTCTACTCGCGACCGAAGTAGAGTTTGCTTGGAACAGAATTGGCGCCGTCTCAGTTCCACCTCGAATTGACGGCGACGGTAGTGTGAATGAATTAAGTGTAATGTAGTGTGAATTAGCGTTAAGAAAACACGTCTACTCGCGACCGAAGTAGAGTACATTAAATAACTGCTCTCTCTCTATCAGTGATAACGCTAGATACTTGGGGTTAGTACTAGATAAAACATTGCAGATCGATGCTAAATCCCGTTCGCTTAGATGTTGCAGTATATAGCTTACTTACGCTTGATAATTTTCCGAGGTCTCATCAAAATCGAATCCGGAAAAGTCTCGAGGCAACAATGTTCTCTTTTCTGCTGCTTCTCACATTTTCACTCATGAAATCATTAAAACGGCTTATGTTTGTGCAAAAAAGTAAAATTACAGCGACAAAATAAAGTTTTAAAAGTTTACGCAGATTGTAACACACATGGTTTTCACTATTCACTTATCCACTAATTCCCGGACGAGTCCCCAAATGTTTATTATTGTTTATTTATTAAGTATTTAGTATTAGATATGGAAATACACTTTAACAATATTAAATTTGAATAAGGTCTCTCGTGTTCACGTCCTTGGTTATCGCCTTGGAACCACTCTCGTTAAAGGCTCGAACTCAACTCTCCGTCTTCTCGTCGTCTGCATAAAGCCAACTCTCGTTTTTTTGCTCATCCTCGTCGTTCGTCTTAAATCTTCATTAGTAGTCTTCTCGTCTTTCTCCTTTACTTTTAGATCTCACATCTTTCGTAGTTTTCGTTCAGCTTAATGGTTGTTGTCTAGGGTAAACGTATGGCATGCTTGCTCCTTAATGCAGACACACCCCACATAAATCTGACCGAATTGGATTTTTAGTTTTTGTTCACAATATATCCTTTGTTTTTTTAAAAAAAAGGTAGGTAATTATTATTATTATTATTATTTTATTTTTTTAAGCTTTAACTAGTTACAACATTTTTATTTTTGAGAACACCGACATATTGTTTTTAAGTCTTGAACTGAACTGATTCTTAAATCTAATTATCTTGTGGATCAAGCTTTCCGAAAGCTTTCGATCTTCTGAATGAGTTATTTTTATTTGAGTGAACTTTCTATTTCGATTGAGTAAGCTTTGATTTTAATTGAGTGTCTTATATTGTTTACAGGTTGAAAGGAAACGCAATTTGAATATGGCAAAAGTGTGGGAACGTGCCGTTGGAATTTATCGGCGGCGCGACCATTAATGTTCAGTCTGGGATTAAAATTAACAATGGAAATTTCACAGAGCCTTCTGAGGTTAGATACTGTTTACAATAACTGGGTTTCAAGTTTTGTTTCTTTTTGATAGGGGTGACTCAAGAGTAAGATGCAATGTGTGGAAAGGGTGTGTAGGTGTGTAGGCAAATGCATATCTTGTGTGGGTTTATGTGTAGATGTGGATATGTCACTATACATATATATTAATTATATGTATATAATTTTATTTATTTTGGTACTGTTCATAGTATTTTATATTTTTTTTTGCATCTGCAATATCAAAAGTTTAAAGTTTTTTAAATAATTATGATGTATTATGATGACGTCAGTACGACCCTTATTATTTGTGTATGTATATTTGTTCTCGTATTAGAAGATATAAAGGATGCAGCATACTTTTGGGCTGCAGCGGGCTGCATTAGACTTCTAAAACTACCTCTTCTTCAAATTAAGTTCATACTTAAAACCGCGATACTCTTAAACTAAAGCAAAACCGGGCGAAATCAGCGGGTGATTTTGGTAGTTAATTGATCAAAGTAACTCTAAAGCAAAGTATCAAATTACGAAAAAAAACATGATTTTCTAAAGTTTTAGACGAGAAAGAAAAAAATCCAGCTAAATTACATTTTTTTCTTGACATTCCCTAATGGAATCAGGCTATAAAGTCCTGAATTAGCATGCCTCGGAATCAATGGTTAGTGGTACGATTTTGGTCGAAATAGTCTGGAAAATACCAAAATAAATCGACACATACGTGGTCTTAACTATTGATATAATTCTGTTTAATTTTAATACATTTTAAAATAAGTAGAGTGAATTAAAAAATGTTTTTTTTTATAGAAAAAAAACCAAAGATGTTGTTCGTCTGTGTGCTGCGTGTAACTTAATTGACTTCCACACGTGTGAAGTGTACCAGGAATTAATGTTCAAAAGGAAAGGTCTCCTACAAAACTGGTAAGTACGGGTATCTAATTAATTTGTAAAATAAACCGCAACGGTAATACACCGCGAAACTTAAATAATAAAATGAATTTCAAAATCTTATTTGGCGCCCGACGTGCTCGTAAGACCCTCGATGATTATCACCAAAAATCAGGGTATCCAGCCGGTTTAGTAACCGTTATTATTAACCGATAAAACCTAATCAAAACCGATACCAAAAGATTTGCAACGATTTGCTAATGCCTTCTTAGAAAACATAAGTCGTGCAACGTTTTAACAAATTCATATGTCAGGTCTTGAAAATGTATTGGTTTTAGAGAATTTTTTCCGCAATATCAATGCAAAAATAAATGCAATAAAAATTTTAACGACCAAAAACAATTCACTACCGAAAATTTTACACGATCGACAAAGTCAAAAATTTAAGTTAGCGCACACTTTGGTCGTATGAAGTTGGTAAGCGTACGTAGAAAATATGTATACTCCAAGCCAGGGTCGGCTTATGCATGTCGGGATCCCTAGGCAATGCTCGTCTCGGGCCCCCACTACCGTCTTCAAAAGTTCAAATCAATTTTTTCGCTTAAACCTAGTATTCAGATCGACGAACAATTTCGCCAGCGAAAAAAACTTTATTCTTTCAAGTGAGACCGAAGATTTCAGAGTTCACCCGGTCATACTGACAATCAGCTGGGCTTGTTGACAAACAACGTTGTGTTTGTAATCATAAGACATCTATATATTTGCAAAGCTGTCATTATATTCGGTAAAGTTGATTGTGCCATGTTACCGATATTAAGCTTGTAAGACTCTTCGGCAGGAACAATATTGAAAAATTTTTGTGTCTTCTTTAATTTTGCATTTAGCTGTTTTTGTTGCTCTTGCCGCATTTTACGTTTTTCTTAGCCACTTTGGTTTTTTTGCTTACACATTTTTCCCACATTTCGTTCCTAAGAAAAATGTAATTTCCTGTTTAATAACAAATAGAATGGGTAAAAGAATGTGAAAGAAATAAGAAAACTTACGTATAGTAATTTTAACTTCAGTTTACACTACACGGATTTTAACTTGTAGTTTCACCGATTTTCTCGAAGCGCGAAGCACATTTTGTGGATCTTTTGCTTATGCGATGGTTCTATCGTAAATCGAGTATAAAATCGATTTATTGCACTGAAATGTGTTCGCAGTTTTTAAGGATGCGTATTTTTACCACCACTAGCGGGCCATAAGGAATGCGTGGCGAGATCATGCGACATTCTCACCAAAAACCGAAAATACGGAATGTGCTTACAGTGCGAACACCAAATAACTGTGCATTCACAACGTAGAATTAAGCGCGATTTTCTATCGTGTTTTTTGAAAAAAACAGTTTTTTCTGTATAGCCATCTGATTAGTCGGAGTTTAATTATAACCTCGTAGAGGTTATTATAATTTCAGTAAGAAGTTTGCAACGCAGTGAAGGAGAACTTTCCCAAAAGTTGTCTTTCTATTGCAGGTAGTATATAAGTCGCAACGAGCCGGATCAATCGAGTATAGCATATAGCTCCCATAGGAACAATCGGAAAAATAAATAACAAAAAATTATTACTTAGCTTTTTTTAAATTTATTTTGTAGTTCTTCGACATATAGTAATGGTGAAATATTTCGGACAACTATATTATATAGCTCCCATAGAAATATTAAAAATATATAAAATAACTATCTAATAATTTAGCTGCAAATCATCATAGCTTCAATGTTTTTAAACATATACGCAAACATCAAATATTTTTAATATGTCTAAAGAAACATATTAGCGAAAAGAATTTGTAAATGTCCCACCGTACAAATAATAGTGAATTGAACAATCCAAGAAAAAATAGAGAGCGATACTTTTATCTCTTTCCATTCTCGAAGAGTAATTATACGAGTGAGAAAATTTTGTCAAGTAAAGCCACTCACTCTCAATTTGATTTCGACGAAAGCTTCATTTTTGTATATTCCACGAACTCACTTTTAATGTTATTTTGATTTTAAAATTTCTATTTGATTTTAATACGACTACTTTTTTCTTCAATTGATTGTATTTCATGTATTTATGGTTTTATTTAATATTTCTTTTAAGATGTCCTCTAGTAGAGGGGTTTTTGGTAACGAATGGACAAGACAGGGAAGCTTATATAGTTCCTCCGAAACACCTGAGGAATTCCGCGAGTAAAATTGCTACCCTTCTTCATGTTTGTATGGATTCGAATAATGTTGCCTTCTCCATACCACTTGATACCGCAAGACAAAAATCGATAAAATTTTAGAATATATTTGGCTCATGATAAAGGACAAGACCACCACCCCAAATAGGAGCAGCTGGTCCTATGCGCGTGTATCCTTATATTATTAAATTATATCTAAGCCACTTACTCGTTACAAATGTTGATCGCATTTGTGGTTAGCGGGATAGGAGTGAAAATATTATACATAGCCCGTTGTTAACCAATTCGATACGTGCTCTAACTGTGGGACCATCTAATTATGGAAGGACAAATGTTATGATAAGTTAAATCGAAAGCACCAATGGACTTAAATTCCAAAACATTTACATTTTACGTAATAGTATTTTTAAGGTGTGTGAATAATTTTATCTTGAATTGCGTGGCACCGCTAATATTTTTAAGATGGTTGGGGAGCTGATTCAATGATCGAATAGCATTAATTAAAAATTGGCTTTCGGATGTCAGTGATCTAGATCTTATGCAAGTAAGATTGTTTGCTCTTCTAGACGATGTAAACTGGAGTTTTTCGAAAACATATGAGGGTTCTTTTTGGAAAATAATTTTTTGCAGAAAAATGAAGATTCGCATCTTTATCCATTCATTTAGCGAGATATTTTCTGCGGCAATTTTTAGTTACGGATAATGTCCTTATTATGCCATATGTTTTCCCTACAGACTTTGCAATATGATCAAGAGTTTGCAATATGGTAAGAGTTCTGTTGAATGTAAAACCTAAGTTTACAGCTGTATCAACGTACTCAAGTGGCGTGTTATTCATACTCAGTGGGTGCAAATTGTTAAAAATTATCTTTCTTTTACTTATGACAAGACATTTTGATTTTGATTGGTTGATCCCAAGTCCATTGTTGCCGGCCCACTCATTAACACGTTCAAGTTCTCTGTTACAAACATCTATACATTCATTTATTCTGTTAAAAGGACGACTCAGTTTTGCACAAAGGACATTATGGTTTACTGTATCGAAGGCCATACTATAGTCCAGTAAAACTAAGAGTGTAACATTGTTTTCGTTTATTTGTTCCCTTAATGTCGTTTGCAATTATTAAAATAGCTGAGGTACAGCTTCTGTTTTTCCTAAAACCAGACTGATTATTAGAAAGCATTGCATTGTCGGTCATAAATTTATTAATTTGATCAGCCATGAGATTCTCAAATACCTTTGATAGGTATGGTAAAATGGAGATGGGTCTGTACTCATTGTTTGTTTTGGGAATCGGAATTATTTTTGCCGTTTCCCAACAGTCCGGATAAGTAGATTTTGTCAGTACAGTATTAAAGATATACGTTATGTATGGCAGGATTTTCGGCAGCAGAATTTTTATAAATTTGGGGTTTATGTTGTCAGACCCAGTGGCGTCACTCTTAATTCTCAGTATACTTTCAAGGACATCACACTGATTAACACACATAAATCTAATATCACAGACAGTTTCAGGTACAAATCGTGGGTTCAGATATTTATTTTCAGTGATTTCAGGTATTGTGCAGCTTACGAATTTTTTATTAAGTTCATTTACATTTATGTCTTGTTCGAGTCTTGGTTTAACTTTGCATATTCCCAGGTTTTTAATTAATTTCCATGTCTGAGCAGTGGAAGATGCGTTGTTGAATTTATGGGAATACAAATTTGTCTTGGCGGTGTCAGTAAGTTTGGTCACTTTTTTTCTCAATGACTTGAACACTGCGTAAGCTTGAGGTGTCCTGTACCTTCTCCACTTATTGTACGCCCCGTCATGCTGTAATATTGCGTCTTTGATGGTTATTTGAAACCATGGTTTTTCAGAAAAACGAATAACTTTGCTACGAATAGGCACGAGACAGTTATATAAATAACAAATATGGTTTTGTAAAAGGTTTACTTGTTCGTCTTCTTCGGAAAGGGAATATATATAATTCCAATTGCACAAATTAAAGGTGGAGTCCAAAAGGTCATAGTTGATATTTCTAAAGTCCCTAAAAACTATTGGATGGCACCTAATTTCTATAAATAAGTATTCAATTGCACTACTGGTTGAGTGTTTACATACAAACGTGGAACATAACTTTTTACTCACATATATTGCAACCCCAACCCACATTAAGACCAGCTCTCTTCTTTCCGAGAACCCTTAACATCGCATGGCTATTTGATCGATTTGGATTTATGTTTATGTTACTGTTGTTGCTGTCACCCATTTTAAATTATTTAATTGTAATATTAGTTGCGCTCGCAGTCTGTAAATATTTATGACATAAAGACACACCACACCAAGAAACAAAATAAAATTAATGCGACTGATTCTAATCCTAAATAAATATAATAAAACTATTGATAATTTCACAAAAATGGAATATAAATGTAAGCGCCTCTTAGGTGCGAAGTGAATTATCATTTAATGTCCCAGAACTAGCAGCTTCCAGCGCAGCTTATTCATCGGGGGTGCAAATCTCCATTTGAGCCTGTTCCATTTTAATAATTATAATACGGGTCGATTTTCGCGGTCGCATTCGAAAAATCGAACGTACTTTAGGCAGCGGGGTCAAGTCACAGGCGACTTCAGACGCCGCCTGTGCGTTGCAGGAGGCAACCCACTTTGCCTCCTACTCGTCAACGCGCTGATCCCGGCAGTTTTTGGACAGTTTCGCCTCCAGCTTCTGGACCCGCTGCCTCAGCATCCCCATCTCTCTCACCTCGCTCTCCAATTGAGTGACTCTCAATGAAAGTTTGTTGCAGTCAGCTGCTATTAACTTAAATTTTTCCTCCAGAGTGTCGGTTATACGTGCCTTGCCATCACGGTTCTCCCCTGCAAGACTTTCCTTTAGCTCGGAAAATCTGAGGTCGATCGTGTGAAGCAGTTGAACATTGGAGTCACGGGCGCCCTTCAGATCGGAGTGAGTTTCTTTCCTAATTTGCTTTGCTGCTGAAGACATATTTGTGTTGGTGACGAGAGTTTTTCGGTTGAGTGTTTTGATGTGTTGAGTGTTTTTTTCTGTGTTCTTGTGTTATGCTATGCACTGTTTCTTTAATGGTTTGTTGTTGCACTTAAAGTTGTGGATTCATTAAAAAGCGACTTTACAGCTTAAAAGCGATTTATTCCGGGCAACAAGATGTGAGGAGTTGAATAACTCCCCACAAGTTAAGAAGCAAGCAGAGTAAGCGCATGCAAGCAGTGGCCTACTAGTTACCAGTGACGCGGCGAATTCACCCGTAGTAACGGTAGTGCGGCGAGAGAGAGTGGTGCACTGAGCACCAGACAAGGACAAGGAGAGTCCGAGAGGGACAGCAATAGAAGAGAGCGGCTAAAGGCCATGGGCAGAAGGAAGTAACGGGACGGCACCGGACTCTGGACCCTGATATTGGTGCCGTGCGCACAGGGCGAAAGGTCGAACGGTAAAACCGTGGACTTTGGACCAGGAGGCAAGGAGACGCCGATAACTAGCGGTAAATTGAGGCCTATATAAACCGGCCGAGCGCAGGAAGCTGGATCAGTCGATTCTACAAAGTCAAGAAGTAACAGTCATCAAGTGAACAAGTAACCAGTGAAACATCGTGAAGGAGCAAGTAAAGCCGTGCGGAGTCAAAAAGGAAACAAGATCGCTACGTCGAGACGTTCGGGACTTAGAGCTAAAGTCCCCGAATTGAGACACAGGTAGCTGAGGTCCTCACGGCATCACACGGCTAAGTCCAGGCGCTTTGTCACAACTTCTGTCGCGATTTGAGCTTGGCATCCCACCCGGCGTGTCCGACAAAGTGAACAAATAGAGTCCTTCCACGAAGAACCGTGGGCTCAGAAGGAAAGTTGTCTAGAACTAGCTGCCTGCCTACAAGGAATGCATTGGCGAACTCCGGCGTATGCCTGATCGTCCTGCAGGAACTGTACAAGGTCCTGGTGCGACTAGCCCGGAAGGACGCGCGTTTGTTCAGCTGGTGTCTCGAAAGGCGTATGCGGTGAGAGCACAGCTGTTCACCGCTAGAGTCCCAGAACGGCAGCTTACCGAGTCGCCAACGAGGAGGGGAGCCTGCCTACAAGGACTGCATTGGCGAACTCCGGCGTATGCCTGATAGTCCTGCTGGAACTGTACAAGGTTCTGCTGCGAATAGCCCGGACGGACGCGCGGTTGTTCAGCTGGTGTCTCGAAAGGCGTATGCGTTGAGAGCCCAGCGGTCCACCGCAAGAGTCCCAGAACGGCAGCTTACCGAGTCACCAACAAGGAGCGGAGCCGGTCGAGATACCTGGAGGCAGAACAAGGACAGCAAGGACCCCAGGACGACGAACAACCAGCGTCGTGCGAGCAGCATATACTTCGAATTCTTAAGCCTGCGGCAGAGTGGGTAGGGTGGAAGCGTTCGTCTAGAACCTGGCGTTTGACCCAGGGACTGCGTTGGCGGCTTCCGGCGTACGCCTGAACCGTCAGGTAGAAACTGAGCCGACGTCCGGTGCGATCGGCCGGGACAGAGCAAAGCACAGGAGGCTGCGGCTGCGAAAGGCGTACGCCTTGAGAGCACGCATCCCTAATCCCTGTGACCCCGCCGAGCCAAGGGCAGCAGAAGACAAAGCAAGCGAAAACGGCGAGGGAGACTCCACTTCGCAGCCAGCACGATCCAGAGAGACGTTCGACGTGGGAAGGAAACGACGGCAGAACATAGTTCTACATTATCAATATCAATCAAGTCGGCGAATAAAAGATCACTGTGTACTCCGAAACTTTCTGTGCGTTTTCACTGATCAACAGGGCGGTCACGTATATATAAATTTGGTGGGACGAACACTTACATCTTCTGAGCTAGCCGCATGACATTCGTAGCGAGCGGATAAACAAAGAAAATCAGTTCGTTACAAAGAAGTTTAAGAAGTTTTACTCTTATTTATGCTGCTGCCGTAAGCAGTTTTTAATTTTTTTAAGCCGAGCTTAAGGTGTTTTTCGGTGTTTAAAGCGGAGCTTCACAAAAGTGCGTTTATTTCTCTCTCTTCTTTATCTCTTTTTTTTTAATATTTCAATTAAATAATTTAAAATGGGTGACAGCAATAACATAAACATAAATCAAATAGCCATGTGATGTTAAGGGTTCTCGGAAAGAAGAGAGCTGGTCTTAATGTGTGCCATATAAATGCCTAAAGCCTCACACGAAAAATTAAAGAATTCAGATACCTCGTTATCAATTCAAGCGTAGATGATATATGTGTTTCTGAAACTTGGTTTGTTCCTAATTTATGTGATGTTTTAGTTGAGTGTGATGGCTATAATTTGCAATATGTGAGTAAAAAGTTATGTTCCACGTTTGTATGTAAACACTCAACCAGTAGTGCAATATAATACTTATTTATAGAATTTAGATGCCAAAGATATGCTGATAAGCTGCTAATTGGGTGTATATACCGACCTAACTACCGGATTGACTATGAACAATTTTTAAATATCCTTCCTAATGTGTCATTAAATTATTCAGACGTCATTATAACAGGCAATTTTAATAGCGATATTTGAAGGATCTCCCACTTTGCAGAGGGCATGAAATCGCTGGGTATGAAGTTGGTTAACTTCGTGTCCCCTACGCATTTTACCAAAGTAGCATTTACAAAGTAGCTACATATGACCAACTTATTGTCCCATCATTTTGAAAACAAGACCTCCTATGCTTGACTTAGGTACTTGACCTACAATACCTCGACCATCCAATAGTTTTTTGGGACTTTAGAAATATCAACTATGACCTTTTGGACTCCACCTTTAATTTGTGCAATTGGAATAACATATATTCCCTTTCCGAAGTAGACCAACAAGTTAACCTTTTACAAAACAATAATTGTTATTTATATAACTGTCCGTAGCAAAGTTATTCGTTTTTCTGAAAAGCCATGGTTTCAAAGAAACATAAAAGACGCAATATTACAGCGTGACGGGGCGTACAATAAGTGGACAAGGTACATGACACCTCAAGCTTACGCGGTGTCATTGAGAATCAAGAAAGGAAGCAAACTTCGGTAATCCGAAGTTTATATACCCTTGCAGCTATTTCAAAAACTAAATACTCTTTAAAACGTTTAAATTATGATTTACTTGCGTGTTTGTTTAAAAACATTGAAGCTATGATGATTTGCAGCTTAATTATTCGATAGTTCCTATGGCAGCTATACGATTGTTCCTATGGGAGCTATATGCTATAGTCGTCCGATTTTGATGAAATTTAAACCGTAATTCTGAAATATTTAACCATTACTATATCTCGAAGAACTAAAAAAAAAAATTAAAAAACACTAAAGATATTATTATTATTTTTTTTTTTTTTCGATTGTTCCTATGACAGCTATATTATATAGTCGTGCGATTTTGATGAAATTTAAATCGTAATTCTGAACTATTTTATTATTGTTTAATTTTATTTTGTATATTTTTTCGATTGTTCCTATGGGAGCTATATTATATAGTCGTCCGATCCGGCTCGTTCCGACTTATATACTACCTGCAATAGAAAGACAACTTTTGGGAAAGTTTCATGCAGATTAAAAACTGAGGGACTAGTTTGCGCAGAGACGGACGGACAGACGGACAGACGGACGGACAGACGGACATGGCTAGATCGACTCTACTATTGATGCCGATCAAGAATATATACACTTTATAGGGTCGGAAACGTCTCCTTCACTGCGTTGCAAACTTCTCACTGAAATTATAATACCCTCTGCAAGGGTTTTTAAAAGTGACCCAACTTACTGATACCGCCAAGACAAATTTCTATTCCCATAAATTCAACAACGCATCTTTTACTGCTCAGACATGGAAAATAATTAAAAACCTGGAAATATGCAAAGTTAAACCAAGACTTGAGCAAGACATAAATGTAAATGAACTTAATAAAAGTTCCTTCCGGGCTATTCGCAGCAGAACCTTGTACAGTTCCAGCAGGACGATCAGGCATACGCCGGAGTTCGCCAATGCAGTCCTTGTAGGCAGGCTCCCCTCCTCGTTGGCGACTCGGTAAGCTGCCGTTCTGGGACTCTAGCGGTAAACAGCTGTGCTCTCACCGCATACGCCTTTCGAGACACCAGCTGAACAAACGCACGTCCTTCCGGGCTAGTCGCACCAGGACCTTGTACAGTTCCTGCAGGACGATCAGGCATACGTCGGAGTTCGCCAATGCATTCCTTGTAGGCAGGCAGCTAGTTCTAGACAACTTTCTTTCTGAGCCCACGGTTCTTCGTGGAAGGACTCTATTTGTTCACTTTGTCGGACACGCCGGGTGGGATGCCAAGCTCAAATCGCGACAGAAGTTGTGACAAAGCGCCTGGACTTAGCCGTGTGATGCCGTGAGGACCTCAGCTACCTGTGTCTCAATTCGGGGACTTTAGCTCTAAGTCCCGAACGTCTCGACGTAGCGATCTTGTTTCCTTTTTGACTCCGCACGGCTTTACTTGCTCCTTCACGATGTTTCACTGGTTACTTGTTCACTTGATGACTGTTACTTCTTGACTTTGTAGAATCGACTGATCCAGCTTCCTGCGCTCGGCCGGTTTATATAGGCCTCAATTTACCGCTAGTTATCGGCGACTCCTTGCCTCCTGGTCCAAAGTCCACGGTTTTACCGTTCGACCTTTCGCCCTCTGCGCACGGCACCAATATCAGGGTCCAGAGTCCGGTGCCGTCCCGTTACTTCCTTCTGCCCATGGCCTTTAGTCGCTCTCTTCTATTGCTGTCCCTCTCGGACTCTCCTTGTCCTTGTCTCAACCGAAAAACTCTCGTCACCAACACAAATATGTCTTCAGCAGCAAAGCAAATTAGGAAAGAAACTCACTCCGTGACTCCAATGTTCAACTGCTTCACACGATCGACCTCAGATTTTCCGAGCTAAAGGAAAGTCTTGCAGGGGAGAACCGTGATGGCAAGGCACGTATAACCGACACTCTGGAGGAAAAATTTAAGTTAATAGCAGCTGACTGCAACAAACTTTCATTGAGAGTCACTCAATTGGAGAGCGAGGTGAGAGAGATGGGGATGCTGAGGCAGCGGGTCCAGAAGCTGGAGGCGAAACTGTCCAAAAACTGCCGGGATCAGCGCGTTGACGAGTAGGAGGCAAAGTGGGTTGCCTCCTGCAACGCACAGGCGGCGTCTGAAGTCGCCTGTGACTTGACCCCGCTGCCTAAAGTACGTTCGATTTTTCGAATGCGACCGCGAAAATCGACCCGTATTATAATTATTAAAATGGAACAGGCTCAAATGGAGATTTGCACCCCCGATGAATAAGCTGCGCTGGAAGCTGCTAGTTCTGGGACATTAAATGATAATTCACTTCGCACCTAAGAGGCGCTTACATTTATATTCCATTTTTGTGAAATTATCAATAGTTTTATTATATTTATTTAGGATTAGAATCAGTCGCATTAATTTTATTTTGTTTCTTGGTGTGGTGTGTCTTTATGTCATAAATATTTATAGACTGCGAGCGCAACTAATATTACAATTAAATAATTTAAAATGGGTGACAGCAACAACAGTAACATAAACATAAATCCAAATCGATCAAATAGCCATGCGATGTTAAGGGTTCTCGGAAAGAAGAGAGCTGGTCTTAATGTGGGTTGGGGTTGCAATATATGTGAGTAAAAAGTTATGTTCCACGTTTGTATGTAAACACTCAACCAGTAGTGCAATTGAATACTTATTTATAGAAATTAGGTGCCATCCAATAGTTTTTAGGGACTTTAGAAATATCAACTATGACCTTTTGGACTCCACCTTTAATTTGTGCAATTGGAATTATATATATTCCCTTTCCGAAGAAGACGAACAAGTAAACCTTTTACAAAACCATATTTGTTATTTATATAACTGTCTCGTGCCTATTCGTAGCAAAGTTATTCGTTTTTCTGAAAAACCATGGTTTCAAATAACCATCAAAGACGCAATATTACAGCATGACGGGGCGTACAATAAGTGGAGAAGGTACAGGACACCTCAAGCTTACGCAGTGTTCAAGTCATTGAGAAAAAAAGTGACCAAACTTACTGACACCGCCAAGACAAATTTGTATTCCCATAAATTCAACAACGCATCTTCCACTGCTCAGACATGGAAAATAATTAAAAACCTGGAAATATGCAAAGTTAAACCAAGACTTGAGCAAGACATAAATGTAAATGAACTTAATAAAAAGTTCTTAAACTTCACAGTACCTGAAATCACCGAAAATAAAAATCTGAACCCACGATTTGTACCTGAAACTGTCTGTGATATTAGATTTACGTTTATGTGTATTAACCAGTGTGATGTCCTTAAAAGTATACTAAGAATTAAGAGTGACGCCACTGGGTCTGACAACATAAACCCCAAATTAATAAAAATTCTGCTGCCAAATATCGTGCCATACATAACGTATAGCTTTAATACTGTACTGGCCAAATCTACTTATCCGGACTGTTGGAAAACGGCAAAAATAATTCCGATTCCCAAACCAAACAATGAGTATAGCCCCATCTCCATTTTACCATACCTATCAAAGGTATTTGAAAATCTCATGGCTGATTAAATTAAAAAATTTATGTCCGACAATGCAATGCTTAACAATAGACAGTCTGGTTTTAGGAAGCTTTACCTCAGCTATTTTAATAATTGCAAACGACATTAAGGGAACAAATAATCGAAAACAATGTTAAAGCCTTCGGTACAGTAAACCATAATGTTCTTTGTGCAAAACTACGTAATGTGTTTATGTTTTCTAAAACTTTTGTCAAACTTTTGTCTTCGTACCTACAAAATCGTCGTCAATCTGTTGTACTGTCGAGCGTTTCGTCTTCATATGAAAATGTTAATCGTGGTGTACCCCAAGGGTCTGTGCTTGGTCCCTTATGGTTTACCTTATATGTTAATGACCTTCCTAATGCGTTATCTGAATGTAATGTACACTTGTATGCTGATGATGTCCAAATGTATGTGAGTCGTCCTTTTAACAGAATAAATGAATGTATAGATGTTTTTAACAGAGAACTTGAAGGTGTAAATGAGTGGGCCGGCAACAATGGACTTGGGATCAACCAATCAAAATCAAAATGTCTTGTCATAAGTAAAAGAAAGATAATTTTTAACAATTTGCACCCACTTAGTATGAATAACACGCCACTTGGGTACGTTGATACAGCTGTAAACTTAGGTTTTACATTCAACAGAACTCTTACCTGGAATGATCATATTGCAAAGTCTGTAGGGAAAACATATGGCATAATAAGGACATTATCCGTAACTAAAAATTGCCTACCCACCCATATACGTTTACTAATAGCTAAAACCTACATTGTTCCAGCGCTATTTGATGGAGTAGAAGTTTTTTCAAGCTGTGACACTACCAGTAAAAACAAAATTAGAGTTATATTTAATTGCATAACCAGATATATATTCAACCTAACACATAGAAATCATAAAAATCCGAATTTTCGCAGAAAATATTCGATATCTCGCTAAATGAATGGATAAAGATGCGAATCTTCATTTTTCTGCAAAAATTATTTTCCAAAAAGAACCTTCATATCTTTTCGAAAAACTTCAGTTTACATCCTCTAGAAGAGAAAACAATTTTACTTGCATAAGACCTAGATCACTGACATCCGAAAGATTTTTAATTAATGCTATTCGATCATGAAATCCCCAACCATATAAAAAGTATAAGCAGTGCCACGCAATTCAAGATAAAATTATTCACACACCTTAAAAATTCTATTACGTAAATTAAACTGAAAATAGAAGGCGACTTAGGTTAGTTTTTATGAAAATTAGTATATAATGTAACAATTAAATATTTGCAACTCTTAGTGACTAGCGCATTAACTTATAAGTTCCAAACTTGTAGCGTTAGGATGAAATTTTATAATAAAATACAAAATACAAATTGACAACAGCAAGTGTTTCTAACTCGTACGATGTGTATCTTGACTCACAAGGGCTTGTAGCTTTGCTGAAGTTCTCCACCACATACGGTTTGCTTGCAATACGATGCAAGATCATGGCGCCATAACCAATGGCGCTCGCATAACCATGCAACTCTATAGGATATGTTGGATCAAATATTGTCAAAACTGGTTTGCTTGTGATAATTTTAATATTGTGCTTACGGATAACCTCATGCTCACTTTTCCAAACAAAATTAGTTTTCTCAGATGTGAGAGAAACGAACTGGCGAACTGCTATATATTGGCGTATTGTAGTAACAGACTTAGGTGGCGGAAACGCACATAACGCCTCAACCTTACGCAAATCTCACCAGCTTGTACTTTGTACCCCAAATACTGCACTGTTTCTCTCAAGAAGAAACATTTTTCTACATTAAACGAAAACCCACCTTCTATTAAAACCTTTAATACAATTTCGAGTCTCTCAAATGCTTCTTCCTTAGTGGATGCCTCAATCATAAAATCATCCATGTACACAATCACAAATGAGTATGATAGCTCGCCTCATTACTGCTCTTTGAAATACCGAAGGAGCATTTTTTAAACCAAACGGCATTGCCAATTACTCAAACTGACCGTCTGGTGTGACAAAAGCAGCGTATTCAATTGATGTATCTAGCAATCTGATCAGATCTTAACGGTAATGGAAATTTGTTAGCAACTGTGTTTATATTGAGTTCACTATAATCTTCGCAAACCTCAGCAGATCCGTTTTTTTTTACCAACATATATAATATGGGTCCTATTTTCAGGTCTTCTGTTTCGCCCCTTAAGATATAAGATTTTACTTTTTGTCAATTATTCCGTATGCACATTCATGGGCATTATTCCTAAATTGGATTTTATCCTTTATATTTAATGGTCGCAAAGTTTTTCAGTGCATATTCTAATACGTTTTTTGTTTGGCCTTTTTATCATAGAATCTTTTGGTAGTTTTTTCCTCAATGTAATTCCTATACAGTTCTGATTTTATAATTGGCATTTTTGTCTAACACATTTAAAAAAAAAAAAACAATTCTCCTGGAATAAGACCTAAACTCGCTACGGAGGTAGCATTGTACTCAAGGATTCTGTACTGGTAATCACTTGCATAAGAGCAACGTTTTAATATATTCTTCGCATTCGCTACACCTTTTTCTGTTAATCCGTTGGTCTGAGGGTATATAGGACTCGAAAATGGCATTAATGCATAACATTCATTAGGAAAGGCTAATTGTTAAGGCTCGATGGGTAACCATAAATATCAAATGCATTTTGAATTATTTAATGACATCCACAACTGATTTTCTTTCAAGCCGACTAACAACCAAGAAATTGGTGTTTAAGTTAAAGAGTGACAAAAAGTTTTTTCCCCCGTAATCAAAAATGTCCATTGTAATTGTCCAATGGGAACGGCAGCTCATTGGGTTTTATTGAATGTTGCCCGTATGACTAGGTAACAGCGAATGATTGGGCGTATTGAGTAGAACAACATGATCACTAATCTCTGATGGATTTCTTACGATAGTTATGCTGAACGCATATATTTACTGATCATGATGCAAAAATTCTTCAATCATGATCAGCAAAATAGGAGTGTAAAAATAGTTTGCTACCTTTTCTTGATACATGATACATATCTGCCAGCGTATATCGATGGGATAAATATTGATAATAATATACAGAAAAACACGAACGTAAACTAAACAAAAATAAAAAACAAGAAAGAACGCAAACTTCGGCAAGCCGAATTTCATACAGCATACATCAGCTACAAATATTGCAAGAATTAAACATTTTTGATAACATTAAAAATATGATTTACTTGCGTATAGTTTAAAAACTATGATGATTTGCAGCTCAATAATTAGATAGTTATTTTATATATTTTTATTATTTCTATGGGAGATATATGATATAGTCGTCCGATTTTGATGAAATTTAAACCGTAATACTGAAATATTTAACCATTACTGAATTTCGAAGAAATTAAAAAAAATTTAAAAAAAGCAACGTTATAATTCTTTTAAATATTTTTTTCCGATTGTTCCTATGGGAGCTATATGCTATAGTCGTCTGATCCGGCGCGTTCCGTTGCAAGCTTCTGACTGAAATTATAATACCCTCTGCAAGGGTATAACAAACAAAACCAACAAAAATTAATTAATTAATGCGTAATGTATCATAAGCGTTCAGCAGAACAAACAGTGATCAACACTGACTACTGATCCATTAGTGATCATGTTGTTTTACCGAATACGACCGTTCTTTATTCAAATGTGTTTCAAACTTAGACCTAAGTACATAAGTTATTTGGACACGATATAACTGAGCCTTCTGCTCTGTGCAACAATGTTATAATACGTGCACTTTTAAGTATTCGTATCGGAGTATAATTACAGATGATCAAAATAATAAAGATCCAGTGAAAACACTCTTTAGCTCACATATATGTGGTTATACAACCCCTCCTTTTTTAAAAGAATAATGCAGTTCGAGAATTAGATTATTTTAAATGATTTAATTAGAGAACGAAATTTATTTTTAATTTGTTTTTTTTTTTTAATTTAAAGTAATTATAATAATATTGTCAACTAAAAAGTTTTAACCTATCCTTATGTATGGTTATTTTTTTTTGTTATTCTTTAATGTAAAGTTATTTTTTGTCATCCATGCTTCTTACTTTATAAGGTTTCTCATAAGCGTTGTCTTGCTTGAGTCACCTTCGTTTTTATTATTAGTAATTCTATCATAAGCTACTTTTTGTTTTTTCTTATATTTTTGAAGATTTTGTTTTGGGCTATTTGAAGTCTATATCAAACTTCCGTATCGTATGCTTCATGGTTATATAAGAACATTACTGCTGTGTTCTATAGAAACAAATGCTGTGTCGGACTCTTTCAAAATATAAATTCAAAAGGATTGTGAGGAGTTGAATAACAAATAAAAGCAAGCAGTCAAGCAATAACGCAAGCAGTGGGCTACCGGTAGTGCGGCGAGAGAGTGTGGTGCCGTGTGCAAAGAGAGGGACAGGAAGAGTCAGAAAGAGGCGGCAACAGGAGAGAGAGCGTCGAAGTGCCCGGTTCAAAAGGAAGTAACGGGACAGCACCGGTCTTCGGACTCTGCTGCGGTGCCGTGCGCAGAGGGCGAAAGGTCGAACGGTAAAACCGTTGACTTTGGACCAGGAGGCAAGGAGACGCCGATAACTAACGGTAAACAGAGGCCAATATATGCAAGCCGACTGCCGGTAGCTAGATCAGTCCTCTTTTACCAGTCAACATCTATGACTCATCAAGTGAACCAGTATTCAGTGAATTAAAGTGAAGAATCAAGTGGAACCGAGCGGAGTCAACAAGCAGCAAGATCGCTACGTCGAGACGTTCGGGACTTAGAGTTTGAAGTCTCCGAATTGAGAAACAGGTAGCTGAGGTTCTTAAGAATTCACGCGGCTAAGGCAAGACGCTTTGTCGGAAGGAAAGTTGTCTAGGACCAGCTTCCTTGCTACAAGGATCGCAGTGGCAAAATCCGGCGTACGCCTGATCATCTTGCGAGAATTTTACAAGTCCCGCTGCTTCTGGTCCTGCAGGAGCAAGCAGGGAGCAGCGCCCGGACATCGTACCAGGGCGCAGAGCGAGGACATCGAGGACTGCGAGTCTACAAGTCCACAGAAAAAGGCTAGGGTGGAGGCGTTCGTCTAGAACCTAGCGTTTGTCTCAGGGACTACGTTGGCGACTTCCGGCATACGGCAGAACCGTCAGGTAGGAATTGAGCAGGGGTTCATTGCTACCGGCCGGGAAAGAGCAAGGTAAAGGAGGCTGCGTCTGCGAAATGAGTACCTTGAGAGCACAGTGTCTGTTCACCCTAGTCTGGGAACGGTGAATTATCCCTAAGCCCTGATAGCCGCCAAGCCAACGGCAGTAGAGGGAACCACGAGCACCTCGAGTGGAACCTGCAGCAGCGGAATCAACCCAAAGCCAGTTGATCAACGCCGAAGCCGGCGTCCCGGATCATCATTGTGGGAAGGAGTGTGCTCAAACGGGGCCGGCTTGGCGAACTGCGAAGAAGGCGATAGAGTAACCCATTTGTCACTATCATTGATCATTGTGTATACCCGGACTTTCTCTGCGTTCTTACTGGCCAATTGGGTGGTCAAGTTTTTATAAATTTGGTGGTCGAACACACAAATCTTCTGAGCTAGCCGCACGATATCCGTAACGAGCAGATAAATACAAAATCAATTAATTACATCTGGCGTCCTGACAGTGAGATTCAGCGCCAAAAGAGAAATAGGGAAAGGGTGGATCTATATCCACCCTGGAAGGCAGGTCGGAAGCCCTGCCGAAAGCACTTTCAGAATATGTCAGGAATGGCGGAAATTTTGGAGGTTTACGACAATTGATGATGTCCCAGACACCAAACCGCTCTCGCCTGGTCGTGGAGAGCATTAATAAGGCAGGAAGAACCAGGGGCACATGTTAAGACAAAATGCCAGAACAGCAAAGGCCCATCGCACCACCCTACGTCAAAGTCGCAAAATAAGTAAGGGAATATTCTTTCAAATTTGACGGCACGGAGAAACCACTGCAGTTTCTGGTATGGTCAGCAAATACATACGGTTTAAACCATGATCCCCCAAACGATGCCCGAATTTCTGCAAGGCAATGATCTTAAGTGGTTTATTTAATAAAATAAACACTGGAGGACATGAAAAGACTTCAGCGAAAGTTTTCAAACTTATTTCCTGACGTGGAACTACATACAAATCCACAATCGACACCGGAGCAACAGCGAGCTTTATAAGAGCGGAACTGGCTGATAAACTGGCTTGCAAAGGAAAAATTACAAAGCCAAGACGACAAGTTAGGTTGGCAGATGGCAGGTGCAGCGGGTTAAGTACACAGCTGGAGGTAGAGATCGAATTCGGCAACAGGGGATTGCCAATGAGACGCTGATCCTACTGGGAGTGGTTGACTCATTGGTGCTAGGATGGAATTTCCCCACAAAAGTTGGAGACGAAATAAGGTGTGCTCGACATACAGTGGTAATTCCAGAAAGGAAGAGACACAACGGATGGCTCGAGGAAAAACTGTCTGTGGCAGTGGTACAAAGCACCTCAGAGGAATGCGATGTCGACAAATTCCTAGAGCATGAGCTTGCAGAATTTAGACGAAAGTAGCAGGCAATTCACGGCATTCACGGTGCAAGGAAAAGGACTATACCAATGGAAAGGGATGCCGTCCGGCTTAAATTCCGTGTCGGCAACCTTTTGGAGAGCACTTGATCAGGTTATTGCGCCAGAGGTGTCACCTTACACATTCGCATACCTAGACGATATCATCGTGATCGAGCGTACACTGGAGGAACACAGACGGAACCTGAGAGAAGTTTACCGACGTCTGAAGCAGGAAAACCTAACGATAAATCCCGAACAATGTCAGTTCTTCAGAAGCGAACTGCTTTACCTGGGACACCGTGTTACAAAAGAAGGGATTAGATCTGATCCTGAAAAGGTAGCAGCCATAGCCGAAATGTAACTCTAGATCACCGGCAGGCATTCGAAGATATTAAGGTAGCAGCCATAGCCTAGTTGGAACCACGTACAATCATCCGGGAACTGCGCCAATACTTGGGCGTAGCATCTTGGTATAGGCGATTCGTGCCCGATTTTACTCGAATGGTAAAAACAATTAATGATCTACTGCGGAAAGGCACGAAATGGACATGGACAGATCACCAGCAGGCATTCGAGGAGGTAAAGGCAAGGCTAGTGGCCGATCCTTTGCTGGCATGCCCAGATTTCGGGAAACCATTCGTGCTACAGACAGACGCCAGCGATTATGGTATAAGGGCAGCCCTGTCGGAGGAAACAGAGAAGGTCATTTCCTATTTAACACGGACCCTGAATGGCCCGGAAAGAAATTATTCAACAACTTAAAAGGAATGCCTGGCAATCGTTTGGGCGATCCGGAATCTGAAGCCATATTGGAAGCGTACCATTTTAATGTCGTAACTGAACCCGGACTACCTCATAGATGAAAGCTCCTGATATAGGCATATCCAACACAGAGCAGGGAGCCAAGATGTGGCAGCATGGAAGATCTGTATTCCGCGAGAACTAAGGGCAGCCCTCCTCAGCTACTGAACATGTGGTAAGTCGCAAAACAATTGCAATTGAAAAACCGTGGGCAACAGTATGCGCAGATTTTGTCGGACCAATGCCAAATCGAACACGGAAACCAGAAAGAAAACAAATTAAAATAAATCTTTGAAGGTGTACGCCGGAATATGGAGACAGCTGCCCATGGACCAGGCCAGGCATAATAATTTGCGAAGGAGAAAATGGAATCCAGCAGTAGGCGATACTGTCTGGGCAAAGGAGCACCACTTGTCAAAGGCAGCAGAGGGCTTCACAGCAAAACTAGCACCCAGATACGACGGACCTTTTACGGTGGTGGACTTTGTTTCTCCTGTTATGTGCAAAGTTCGCCACCAAGACACAATGAAGGATCGCACCGTCCATATCAGCGAGTTGAAACAACAAATACACCGAACAGACTAGCAATGAAAGCAAGACGATACGTGCAAGTTAACCAACCCGTGAAACCGGGCCGCTTATGGAATTAATAAACAATTTTTTCAAAATTCAATTTAAACAATCTTCGCCTATGCCTTTGCATTTGCCTTTGTCTTTGCTTTGTGGCAGTGGTACAAAGCACCTCAGAGGAATGCGATGTCGACAAATTCCTAGAGCATGAGCTTGCAGAATTTAGACGAAAGTAGCAGGCAATTCACGGCATTCACGGTGCAAGGAAAAGGACTATACCAATGGAAAGGGATGCCGTCCGGCTTAAATTCCGTGTCGGCAACCTTTTGGAGAGCACTTGATCAGGTTATTGCGCCAGAGGTGTCACCTTACACATTCGCATACCTAGACGATATCATCGTGATCGAGCGTACACTGGAGGAACACAGACGGAACCTGAGAGAAGTTTACCGACGTCTGAAGCAGGAAAACCTAACGATAAATCCCGAACAATGTCAGTTCTTCAGAAGCGAACTGCTTTACCTGGGACACCGTGTTACAAAACAAGGGATCAGATCTGATCCTGAAAAGGTAGCAGCCATAGCCGAAATGTAACTCCAGATCACCGGCAGGCATTCGAAGATATTAAGGTAGCAGCCATAGCCTAGTTGGAACCACGTACAATCATCCGGGAACTGCGCCAATACTTGGGCGTAGCATCTTGGTATAGGCGATTCGTGCCCGATTTTACTCGAATGGTAAAAACAATTAATGATCTACTGCGGAAAGGCACGAAATGGACATGGACAGATCACCAGCAGGCATTCGAGGAGGTAAAGGCAAGGCTAGTGGACGATCCTTTGCTGGCATGCCCAGATTTCGAGAAACCATTCGTGCTACAGACAGACGCCAGCGATTATGGTATAAGGGCAGTCCTGTCGGAGGAAACAGAGAAGGTCATTTCCTATTTAACACGGACCCTGAATGGCCCGGAAAGAAATTATTCAACAACTGAAAATGAATGCCTGGCAATCGTTTGGGCGATCCGGAATCTGAAGCCATATTGGAAGCGTACCATTTTAAAGTCGTAACTGAACCCGGACTACCTCATAGATGAAAGCTCCTGATATAGGCATATCCAACACAGAGCAGGGAGCCAAGATGTGGCAGCATGGAAGATCTGTATTCCGCGAGAACTAAGGGCAGCCGTCCCCAGCTACCGAACATGTGGTAAGTCGCAAAACAATTGCAATTGAAAAACCGTGGGCAACAGTATGCGCAGATTTTGTCGGACCAATGCCAAATCGAACACGGAAACCAGAAAGAAAACAAATTAAAATAAATCTTTGAAGGTGTACGCCGGAATATGGAGAAAGCTGCCCATGGACCAGGCCAGGCATAATAATTTGCGAAGGAGGAAATGGAATCCAGCAGTAGGCGATACTGTCTGGGCAAAGGAGCACCACTTGTCAAAGGCAGCAGAGGGCTTCACAGCAAAACTAGCACCCAGATACGACGGACCTTTTACGGTGGTGGACTTTGTTTCTCCTGTTATGTGTAAAGTTCGCCACCAAGACACGATGAAGGATCGCACCGTCCATATCAGCGAGTTGAAACAACAAATACACCGAACAGACTAGCAATGAAAGCAAGACGATACGTGCAAGTTAACCAACCCGTGAAACCGGGCCGCTTATGGAATTAATAAACAATTTTTTCAAAATTCAATTTAAACAATCTTCGCCTATGCCTTTGCATTTGCCTTTGTCTTTGCTTATGCCTTTGGCTCTGGGGTCCGCTCTTGATTTCCCTACCAAATAAACAAACAAATCCTAAAGTAAACATAAGTTTCCACTCGAAGCCCAATCAATTGCGTTATAAGTTCAAACTATTGCGATCCAAGCCCAAACAAATTGCATCGGTCAGCATATTTGAATTTCACAATAGGATGCCATGATTTCATCCTAAGCTTATATTCTAAACAAAAAGAAAAATTCGAGAAGCTCAAAGAAAAGCTTCTGGCCGAGGTTCATTGGATAAGATTTCAGAATTAAGCCGGTAGTCCATCTTTGATCAAGAAACAGTGTAACGATCCTGCTTTGCTGAGGTAGCTCAACGGTGTCCAGGTGTTCGTTCCAACATTTATTTATGTCAGGAGTGGTTGCTGTAAGAGGTCGACCCGGTTCCCAGAGTATCCCGAAAAAGACTCCGCAGTTAACTCCCGGAGAAGTTTGCTCACTCCAAAGGGTAAGCCTTACCTTCTCCGATCGCCGTCGGCCGCCGAGTGATCTGTATGGGCCACCGGCGCCCTTTTTATATCCTCCCGGCCCTCGCCAGTGTGACTGTAGTTTCATAATCCTATAGCCATGGTCATACCGCGTGTGGCTTGTGGTGGCTATTGGTCAGTGTGACCGTTTCCTTTGTTTGGCGCGCCCGCCCGGATATTTAAATTTGAATATTTCCGTTTAACTTAAATTTATTTCGGCTTCTTGCCTTTTTACGGTATTGAACTTATAATTATTTCGGCTTCTTGCCTACTTAACGACTATCTATAGCTACTGCTTGTGTTATTATATTATATTTACTTTGTGCGCTCCTGAGCGTCACACCTCCCCCCCTCTTGAGAAGGCACGAAGTGTCTTATAGTGATACGTCTTCCCCTTCCAAAGATGACCTTCCACGTCTTCCGGTCGTCCTTTACTAATATACTCTGCTGCTTTCCCTTTCTCCTTCTGTTCCATCTCTCTTTAATTTCGTTGACCGCCCTGGCTGACATCGTTGCATCTCTGGGTACGATCCACCCCATCTCGTTCGTGAACCACTCCACTTGTGGTGCCTGTGCGTCTGGGCGTGCCTCAGTCTCATGGCTTGATGTCGCTTCCTCTGCCTGTGCATCCGCCGCTTGCGCCTCCGTGTCCTTCGGGTGTAGCTCCAGGATGTCCCGGTCTGGCGACGGTGTTCTTGCCCGATCTCCGTGTTGCTCCTGGACACTCCTGTCGGCCACTGCCTCAAGGGGGCTGCGAGGAACATGGGCGATCCGGATCCGTTCGCCTCTAGCGGTCGCCACGGCCGTTCTTGCTGGCGGTCGGGCTGTCTGTTGCCCTTCTGGTTGTGACTGCTCTTCCGGAACTTCTCCTTTGTAATGTGGAATTTTTTCCTGTTGTTGTTTTCTTTGTTGTTCCAGAAATTTGCTGATTTCCTCCTCCGTCGGCTCCGTATCGTCTGTGCTCTGCCCGGGTTCTATTTCTCCTTGTGTTGTCTCTGCCTCGGTGATATCTAATTCCAGGTTGCCGCATTGGATTCTTGTGCGCGTTTTGGCCAGAAAGTCTATTCCTAATAATATTCCTCCTGTTACCTGATTTAAGATGAGGAAGTCCAACTCGAATTCTTCTCCTGCGAACTGTATGTTGGTTGTAAAATCTCCATCCGATCTTTGCTTTGATCCGTTCGCTAATGTTATTTCTGTCCTTCCCTTCCTCCATTTTCCATATTTTCTCAATTCGTTGTATCTTCTCTTGCTGATCACACTCCGTGAAGCTCCTGTGTCCACTGTTCCTTTTGCTTTTACTGGTCCGATTTTTACCGTGGCCAATATTTGGAATCCGTCACAACTTAATTGTTCACCTGTCGCTGGTATTTGTTTTTGGTCCTGAGCTGCCAGCGTTATCTGCTCGGGCCTCTGGCGTTTCCCGCTCCAGCTCGGCAACATTCCGCTGTTCTTGTTCCATTTCTGCCGCATACCCAGCAAAACAGTCTTGGGGGGTTTGTGCAGGTTCTTGCGGCGTGCCCTGTTCCTCCGCATCTTATGCAGATTTCCGACGTCAAATTCTGGTTTCCTGTTGTTATTGGTCTGTTGGTTCCTTCCATAGTTTCTATTTCTTCCACTTCTTCTGCCAACTTCAGGAATTCTGTTAATGTTTTAAGTCCCGACCGTCTCGTGTAGAGCTTTATTTTACTTCTGCAGTTTCTGTATATCCGGTCCAGCTTTGTCTCTTCTGAATACTCTGTAAATCTCATTAGTTTCCTCAGGTTCATTGCGTATTCCCTTGTTAACTCTGTTTCTCGCTGCCGTAGTTGAGTGATTTGTGTTTCCAACTGTTCCTGATATCTTGGTGGCAAAAAGTATTCTAACAGTTCCTCCCTGAGGTCCTCCCATGTCCTTATTTGGCTCGGTGTGGTGTTCCACCAGTCCACTGCTACTCCTTCTAGGATGAATGGCATCGTCTGGATCAGGGCATCTTTGTGTATGCCGTAGCCTTTGGCCCATTCCTCCATCTTGCTGATGAATTCCAAGGGATTGGTTGCTCCTTGGTAGCGGATCCCCCAACTCCTTACTCGGTCTAGGATTTCCACTTCTACCTTTTGTTCCTTTTTGTCCGGTATGTCTGGAGTTTCCGATTCCCGCCGTGGTGGGGTGTTGGTTTGTTTGACCCGTATGTCGATCTGGTTCGCCATTGTGTTGAGTTCCTCCGCTGGTGTGCTGTTCTGATCCGTTGCTCCTTTTTCCTTCTTGTGCTTCTCTGCTAGTACTCCTAGTCTTTGCATGATCGTCTCCGTGTGGTTTGGGTTCTTTGCGAATGCTGACAGTATCTGTCTTAGCTCCTCCACTTTTCCTGTTGTGTCTAATCCGAACTCTCTTGCGTACTTGATCAGATCCGCCTTAGTTGCTAGGTACACCCACGTCGACATAACTCTGTACCGATGTCTTTCTCTTTGCAACCACTTTAACCTGTTCGGGCGCCATGTAACGATCCTGCTTTGCTGAGGTAGCTCAACGGTGTCCAGGTGTTCGTTCCAACATTTATTTATGTCAGGAGTGGTTGCTGTAAGAGGTCAACCCGGTTCCCAGAGTATGACACGTAAGCGGGTTCAGTGAAATCGAATCGGTATGCGTTTATTAGGAATTATTTGTTACATAGGATATATATATATAGTTCGTGCTGCAGGGGCTCGTCCGCCCGTCGGTTGCTGGGGTCTTCTTCCGTGTCGTCGTTCGGCGTAGTCGTTGGCCGTCGTCGTCCCGGTGGCGGCGGCGTCGGCGGCGGTGGCGACGGCGGGTACCCTGTGGATGAGAAAGGAAAAGCCACGTCCTTCTTGGCTATGCTTATGTCTAGGAGGATGAGACAGTTTGGAGGCCGCTTGGGTCTGCCATGTTTCGAGAAGAGGGTGGAGTCGCTTGGGGCTACCAGTTTCGAGCAGAGGGTGGAGGCCGCTTGGGTCTACCAATTGAAGGGGAAACAACTAACTACAATGTATTGGGTGGACGGGGTACTAGACCCTATCCCGAAAAAGACTCCGCAGTTAACTCCCGGAGAAGTTTGCTCACTCCAAAGGGTAATCCTTACCTTCTCCGATCGCCGTCGGCCGCCGAGTGATCTGTATGGGCCACCGGCGCCCTTTTTATATCCTCCCGGCCCTCGCCAGTGTGACTGTAGTTTCATAATCCTATAGCCATGGTCATACCGCGTGTGGCTTGTGGTGGCTATTGGTCAGTGTGACCGTTTCCTTTGTTTGGCGCGCCCGCCCGGATATTTAAATTTGAATATTTCCGTTTAACTTAAATTTATTTCGGCTTCTTGCCTTTTTACGGTATTGAACTAAAAATTATTTCGGCTTCTTGCCTACTTAACGACTATCTATAGCTACTGCTTATGTTATTATATTATATTTACTTTGTGCGCTCCTGAGCGTCACAACAGTTCGGAAGTAAGAAATTCGATTGTGAAAAATTAAGTGTATTGTACTTGTGAAATAAAAAGGTTTAACACCAAGTTACAAAAAATAAAAATATATTTTTTTTTTTAACAAAATTATTAGTGATAAATTTAATTGGCGCCCAACGTGATAAAAAAAGTTCTAAACAAAAATTATTAATTATAACAAGTTAATATAAAAAAGGAACTTACGCCGCAAAAACCCAAGCATTTTTAAGTGGAAAAATGAAAACATCCACAAAAAACCAACGACACCCAACATTGTGAAAGTGATCGTGATAAACAAATTTAAATGGAAATCAATTAATGCAATAATCCATTTAAATAGCTGTAAAAAAGGTGGACCGAAAAAAATTAAATCACAGTACAAGAACACACAACAAAAAACAAATAAATAAAGATCAATAAATCAAAAATTACAAATACTAAACAAAAACACAATTAATAAAGAAAGTTAAACAAAAACACAAATATATCAACTGGAAGAATAAAAACAGAAATATTTCATTTAAACAAAGAAGGAAGGAAGGAAGGGCATTCCCTCGCCAAAATTTAACACGACTACAACGAAAATAACAAAGAAGGAAGGAAGCTGAAGGGCATTCCCTCGCCATCATCAAAGAAGATAAACTTAATAATAAAAAGATCGTAAGAAATATGAACAATTATATTTAAGTAAAAATTCAATTTGAAAGATATATTAAATAATACATCCTGGAAGATATAGAAGATTTGTTGAATCTATTTAATAAATTAGAAATGACCGATAAGCCAACCACAAGTAAAATGGCGAATCAAGAATTAGAAAAGCAAGCCTTTTTGACCAAAGAATTAATAAAACAGATTGTTTCAACAGAGGTTAATTCTTTATAAAACGAAATAGAAACACTGAAAGCAGAACTTCAAACGAATGTCAATAAAGTAGAAGATTATAAAATTGATGAAGTTGACAATTTAATAAAATGTGAAGAATCCTATGAAATCATTAAATCAGTTCCAGAATTTAAGGGGGAACTTGAAAATTATGTGAGATTATAAAATTGATGAAGTTGACAATTTAATAAAATGTGAAGAATCCTATGAAATCATTAAATCAGTTCCAGAATTTAAGGGGGAACTTGAAAATTATGTGAGTTGAGGGAAGCAGCAGAAAACGCTATGAGTCAGTATATTCGAAAAAGTATGCGAGTATGCACGAGTATGCGAAAAAGTATGCACTATCTATATTAAGGAACAAGATAACAGGAAAAGCAAACGATGCTCTAACCGTCCACGGAACAGTCCTAAATTTTGATGCTATTTTAGCCAGGTTAGATTTCGTTTTTAGCGATAGAAGACCGCTACACATTATCGAACAAGAACTAAGTATTCTTACACAAGGAAAACTAAGTGTAATGGAATATTATAACCAAGTTTACAGGAAACTAACATTACTGACTAACAAAACTATAATGACATGTGGCCCCCGGAGTTCCGTTAGTGCGAATTACTTCCAGGACGACGTAGTTTTATTATTTTAATGCTTTATTTATTATTATATATTTGAGTTAATTACAAACTGAGTGTTGTGTGGTGTTTTAAACTTTAACGAGTTTACAAAGTGGAGTGTGTCTCTGTGGACTGCTTAGCGTGAGATTTCGGCATCAACTGACTTTATTAGAGTTTTTCTCTCTTGATCTGTTAAACGCACGCATACATTAGCGATCTCTCTCTGTGTTGTCAGAACTGACGTCCACTCCGTGTGTTTCTCTGTTCTTGCTCTTCTGGTTTATTCCTGATTCCTACATTCGGCCCTCCTGACGTGGTGTTCGTCCCGAACTCCTTCATAAACTCAGATACTGTGGAAGTTTTCAAAGGTCCTTCGCTATCTCCCACTTTCTCCACATCATACCTGCCATGCTTGTGAACTTTGACGACCTTATAGGGACCAAGATACTTTCCTTTCAACTTTAAACCCACCCCATACTGAGTACGTTTAATCGCAACTAAGTCATTGACTTTGTATTGCTTTTCCTCTTTCCTTTTTGAATCAAAAGCTCTTTTGTTCTCCTCCTGTAAAGCTTGAATGTTTTCTCTGGCTTGTTTGCGTATCTGTTCACGCTCTTCGTCCAACTCTTCTATCAAAGACTGCTGCACCTGTTCTTTGAGTTCTGCAATGTCAACTACACGTATGTCCACACCTGTTAGCAACTTGAACGGGGTTACCTTTGTGCTCCTAGGCTCGATATTGTTTATTAACTGCTGTACTCTACCCACATGTTTGTACCAATTTCCTGGATTTTCTAGGCTCATCTTTGACAACATTGGCACCACGATCTTATGCATTCTCTCAACCTGCCCGTTACCTCGAGGTACACCTGTAGCGATCAATAAATGCTGGATCTTCTCTTTCTCGCAGTATTCCTTGAATAAGTGCGATGTGAAAGCTGCACCACGATCTGACACGATCCAGAATGGATTTCCAAATATTATGGCCTGCCTGTCTAAACAGTTTAGCACCTCCTCAACTCCAGTACTACGCGTCGGATACAACCAAACGTATTTCGAAAATGCATCGACAACTACTAAGATATGATTATATCTTTTCTTGGTGATCTCCATCGGCCCTACGTGATCTATGTGATAAGTGACTAAAGGTTTGTCCCCCTTATCGATAGGATTTAGATATCCTTCCTGTTTTCCGGATTTTGCGTTAACCAAGATGCACTCCACACAGCTGCCTACAACTTTAGCTACTTTATCCCTCAACTTTGGAATGAAATAGGATTTCTCCACCAGCTCCTGTGTTTTCTTTGCCGAAAAATGACCTTGCTTATGAGCAATCTGTATAATCTCAGTCTCCATTTGAGATGGAATTACAATCAACTCTCTGTCTGGGTTTTTAAACAATATTTGATTGACGATGTAATAATCCTCATGCCCCTTTGTTTGAACTAGATTCCTGATTACCTTTGTCCACTCGTCTGCCACCTGAGCTTCCTTCAACTTGTGCATTACACTGTCAGTCAACACAAAACAAGCTACTCGACTCAGTGCGTCTACATGCCTCATCTTTGTACCTGATCGATGTTCTATCTCGTAATCGTAGTCTTGCAGATACATTGCCCACCTAGCCACTCGCAACGGAACTTCTTTCTTTTTCATCGTCATGGCGAACGCGTTACAATCCGTGATGATATTGAACTTCGTTCCCAAAACATAAATTCGCCATTTTGTCAACGCTCCTATGACTGCTAGGACCTCCAACTCGTATGAGTGATATTTTTCTTCACAAGGCTTAGTTTTTCTACTCATGTACATGACAGGGTGTAAATGTCCATCCTCTGGATCCTTTTGTAGAAGAACTGCCCCAAAACCAAACTTCGACGCATCCGTGTGTATTTCTGTAGCCAATCTAGGATTGTACAGTTTTAAAACTGGTTTGCTAGTCAACGCTGTCTTTAATTGCTCGAATGCTACTTGCTGTAACTCCTTGAACTCAAACTTTACATCCTTTCTCAGCAAATCTGACAATGGCTTAGTTATTACTGCGTATCCATCCACAAACTTCCTAAAATATGATGTCAAACCAAGAAATCGACGTATGGCTTTTTGATTAGACGGCACTGGAAAGTTTGCTACGGCCTGTGTTTTCTCATCGCTGGGTGTGATCGAACCATTTTCGATGATATATCCTAGAAAATCTACCCTGCTCTGCAAAATTTGACACTTGGTCCAATTGATTTTCAGCCCGTTCTGTTCTGCGACCTCAAGAACTCTTTGCAGCTTTTGTATTCCCTCTACGACATCACTGCTTGGGATGATAATGTCATCCATGTAAACCACTGCGTCACCGTTTTTGATGAGCTCCCTGAGAACTGCCATTATAAAACGCGTAAAAACTGCCGGCGAGTTTGAAATGCCAAACGGCACATACAAGAACTCGTACTGTCCGTTCTGTGTAACAAATGAGATATACTTTTGGGAGCCTACTTCTACCGGAACATGAAAATAACCGTTGGTCAAATCCAGTGTCGTAAAAATTGTCGCTCCCTGTAACTTCTCAATTACGTTGTCCATCTGTATCATAGGAAAAGTGTCCCTCACTATTTTCTCATTCAATTTGCGATAGTCACAACACAATCGCTTCTGGCCATTCTTTTTTGCCACGAGTACGATCGGAGAAGCGTACTCTGAAGTACTGGGCTTGATTATCCCTTGTTCAAGCCACTTCTGAACCTGCTCGTCAACTACCTTTTGTTTACTAAAAGCGATACGTCGAGGATGCTGAAAAACTGGCAAATCATCGCTTAATAAAATCTTCATCTCGACTGGACAATGAACATTCCTAATTGGTTTGTATTCGTCTATCATGCGTTTCACAACACCTCTCTGCGAGTGCGGCAAATGTAAAACGTCTACCTCTAGCTTGCTTTCTGCCTGCTCCATGGTCATCATACACAAACTCTAAAATTCATTCAGCAGCTCTGAGCATGAACTTCCGTTTTTCTCTTTCTCACGAACTTCAAACTTTTGTCCTTTACCGACCCGACTGTCTGATCTTCGAACCAACTCGGTTCCGTCCTTTGTCACTTTCATATCGACACTAGAAGAGTTCTACCTAAAATTGCATCAAATGCCATGTCTTCGTCCGATATAATGTGGAACTCAACGTTGAGATTGATGCCATCAATCTGCACTGGTATTGTCAGGTTTTCCAAAAGTCACAATTTGGCTTTCCCCAATTCCTGTCAAACATTTTTCACCTCCTGTTAGGTTTTCTACTCCGAGCCTTATAAAAACGTTGCGTCGCAATAAACACAAGTCTGCTCCTGTATCTACTAATCCTTTGAAGGTTACTTTCCCAAACGAAACATGCTTCAACTCCAACCCCGAAGACGTGAACATGCTTGTTGGCTTCACCCTGCCTTCCATCTGCACTAGATTAGTTGCCTTTTCCTGTTTAGTTTCTAGCTCGACCTTGCACTGGGCTGCTCTATGTCCTGGCTGGTTGCACCTAAAGCACTTGTTGTCTCTCTTTGGACAATCCTTCTTGATGTGAGACTCATCACCACAGTTAAAACATTTCCTAACCTTCTCAACTGCTTTCACTGTCTCCTTTTCACCTTTATAAAAGTGAGAGTCATACTTGACGTGCTTCACCGATCCTCGCATTTTCTGATATGCCTCGATTTGAACTTTCAGCTCCTTAAGCTTCTTGGCTTGATAAAGTAAAGCCTTGTTTCCTTTCGAGTCTGGAATACCGTCGACAAAGTATTCGATCAAGCTTTCATCGTCTAAATCAATTGGCTTCGCCAATTCCATTAACGCGTACAGGAACTCTTGTAACGTTTCGGTTTTCTTTTGTTGTCGCTTGCCAAGTCTACGATGAACCTCTGCCGATGTAACTTTAACCCCAAATTCTTCTAGCAATGCAGCTTTCAGTGAGCCCCAATCGCCAATTTTACGCTGACTACGAACGTAAAGCTTAGCCGCTCCGCTGAGTAATTGTTTTGCATATATAAACACCTGCAACTGACTCCATTCAACCGTAAGTGCACACTCTTCAAGTTCCTCGATCCACTGATAAATGTCAGGTGAACCAGTTCCCGAAAACTGTGACACACTCCCCTCTACATCCTTTAATGTAAACCACGATCTACCTGTGTTCGCATTTCCAATTCGACTGTTCTGTTCGCTTACAATTCGATTTTCCCTGGGCGCACCATTTCCTGCACCTGCGCCTGCCTGGTAATTGTATGAATTCACTGATGTAAAAGATCCATCCTCATCATCATCCACTTCAATCGCAACTTCATCGTTTTCATCAGTTTGCAAACCATAGTGAGCAAGTAGTTTGTTTTGCAATTCGCCTTTTCTTCCGGTTGTACTAAGACCTAGCTCTGACAACTTAGCGCGCAACTCTGCCACAAGCAGTGCCAAAATCTCTTGCTTGTTCATTTTTACATAAATATAATTATAGAATATAAGGATATAAAATATAGTGCTTATAAAATACAAAAATGTTTATCAAATCCGCCTGCACGGCAAAGTTAAGTTTTTTATATATAAGTTAACACCCAAAATAATACAATTTCTCAGACAGAGGAAATGAGTAAGCATTGATTGCACAACAAACAGCAAAGCAATGCCCTCAATAAAGTTCTAACGAACTTAGCTTGCACCTTTTGGTCAGCGATCGTGGGAATGCAGAATAGACAATTTCCAAAGTTGATCGAACTCAACTTAGTGCATACAACAAAAACTATAATTAAAATGCACTGGCCAATTACAATTAAGTTTGGCCAACGGCGACGGCGACCAAGAGCAGCAACCAATAATATGAAAGAACGTCAACAGAAACATCAACAGCGGCAGAGACGGCGGCAGCGATGGAGCGACGCGTAGCTATAAAAACAATTGTTTAATCTAAGTAAGTTAGTTCTTAATCCAACTCAATAAAGGAAAGTTTGATTTTTTTATATAAAAATCATAACCAATCTTTTAACTGGCGCCCGAACAGGGACCTGATTAAAACCGCGAAAGGATAACAAGTTCCGCGTCTCGCGAAGTTCAGAAAGTAAAAAATTCTGACGTTTCGTTTCAAACCTCCGCCTAATCAGTGAGAAGTAAAAAACCAAAAATACCGAGATTCGGAAGTGCAAAAGTGCCGTTTAAAAAACGCCGCAAATTGTCACTCCTGAAAAAAAACAGGACTTGTACCCGGTGGAATAATCAGGCCAAATTTTATCGCCGTGATCCCTTTAGTATCCGTTCGAAGGGAACGTGAATTAAGGTACAGAGAAGGCCCCTTAGTAAACTCACACTCAGGAGAGATCGTTGCAGAGTGAGATAAAACGGAATCTGCCGAGCCTGTCATCACGAGAGCACGCCGAGATATGTTACTACTGTAAGAATAGTTTTAAGCAATTTATTAACAAAAACATAAACAATATTTAATCGAAAAATATTCAAAGAAGAAAAAGTTTTACCCAAATATAAAGTGTAGAAGACATATTTTTGTAAGTTAAAAAGAAAAAAATCCAAAATATAGGGAAAATAAAAATTCCCACATAATAATTACAAAGGTAATAAAAAATCGCACACTCTAATTCTTAGAAGACAACTTCCGAATTCTGAATAACTAAAATTAAAAAATTAAATTAAACTTTTCGCTGCTCATATATCCATACCCAAAATGACCGAACAAGATTTGGCAGACAGACTCGCGAATCTTACCGGACCCTCATCAGCCAGTTCCACACAAATAAACACACGAATCATGACCGAGAGGGACATTGAGGAAAAAATAAAAACAATCTTAGAGACAAATCTCAGTAGACTAGTAAAGGAAATACTTAATCCAAATAAAGATTTTTCCAAATATACAGACCAAACAATTAAAAGAGAATTAACGCACAATCTTAGTGAGTTAGATAAATTACCAGACTTTGTTCGGACACTTAGAGACTTTTCAGGAAACAAAGGTGAATATTCATCATGGAGGAAAAGTGTCGAGAGGGTGTTAAAAATCTATGAAAACAGAATTGGTTCACCAAAATATTATGGAATTCTTTTAGCAATCCGTAACAAAATTACTGGTCAAGCGGACGCAGTATTAGAATCATATAATACCCCCTTAGATTGGACAGCTATTTCAAAATGCCTAACAGCGCATTTCGCCGACAAGCGCGACTTAAAGACCTTAGAATATCAACTATATGCTCTTAACCAAGGTAACAATACTATAGATGAATATTATCAGGCAGTCTATCAACAATTATCACTAATTCTGAACCAAATTGGCAGCTTAGATGCCTCACAAGAAACTATACAATCTCTGACAGCCATGTATAGGGAAAAAGCTTTAGACACTTTTGTCAGAGGACTTAATGGAAACCTGGCACAATTGCTGGCCATTAAAGAACCACATGACTTAGGACACGCTCTACATTTATGCAGTCTGCTAGAGAATCAAAATGCTAGGAATAACCAGACACCAAAAACTCCGTATTTAGGGAGGGCACCCATGCTACCACCTAAACCTCAACAACCATATCGGATGGTAGCCGTCAAACAAAATTTCCATCCGCATCTCTACCATAACCCAAACCAATCCGGAAAACCCCTAATTACTCAAACTAACCAATTCAAATCTTATAGTCAACCTTATACAAACCAATCCGGTGTAGTAGCGTCCTATAACATACCAAAACCTCCGCCACGACCACAACCGAAACCGGTACCTATGGACGTAGATCAGTCAGTTCGATCACGTCATATAAATTATATGAACAAACCAGCAAATAATGATTATGCAGGGAAAAGACCTCTCAGCACCGCTAATGCCCCAAATAATAATAAGATGCCAAGACAGTTCCATATTCAACCAGAGACAGGAAGTAACGCGCAGCAAAATTCAGATGAAGCTCCATCAAGTTCAGAACAAGAGTATTATCAGTTGGCAGAAGAAAATAACGTTAACGAACTTCAGGAGGAATATGTATGGCAAAGCGATAACGAACAACAAGAATACATAGATATGTCAGAACTTTATTTTTTAGAATAAATCGTTCCTCACTACCTTACTTTAAAGTAACCACGGGGAACGGAAAAATTCTAAAATTCTTAATCGACACGGGCTCTAATCAAAATTATATTCAAAATCAATTAGTACCAAATCCAAAGCCAAATGAGAACACTTTTTCAGTTAGTTCAGTCGGTGGTAACAATAAAATAACACAACACGCAATACTTAAGCTCGCTAATATTTCGGATACACCCATGAAATTCTTTTTACTAGACACCCTGAAAACCTTTCATGGTATCTTGGGCAATGACACAATGAAAAGACTAGGAGCAATAATAGATGTAAAAAATGATATATTAATTCTCGGAAATAAACGCAAAATTAAAATTCATCAACTAGCGACACAAGCAGTAAATACAATTGGACCGCAAGTCAGCCATATGACCGAGTCACAAAAATCAATAATAAAACTCCTCGTACAAAGCCACAAAATCCTCTTCGCAGATCCCGATTCAAAGTTAGCATACACAACTAAAGTAGTAGGTGAGATCAGAACTTCATCAGATTCTCCAGTTTACGGAAAACATTACCCATACCCAATATCACTCAAACAAGAGGTAGAAAAACAAATAACTGAGATGCTAAGAGATGGTATTATAAGACCTTCAAGATCACCATATAATGCACCAGTCTGGGTAGTTCCGAAAAAGTCCGGCCAGTCCGAAGAAAAAAAGTACAGATTAGTAATTGATTATAGGAAACTTAATGAAGTTACTATCTCAGATCGGTATCCCATACCCGAAATTGGAGAAATTATTGCGCAGCTCGGGGACAACAAATATTTTTCGGTATTAGATCTCAAGAGCGGTTTTCATCAAATACCACTGAAAGATACAGACATAGAAAAAACAGCATTCGCGGTAAATGGCGGAAAATATGAATTTACGAGACTCCCATTCGGTTTGAAAAATTCCCCTTCCATTTTTCAAAGAGCGTTAGACGACATATTGAGAGAATACATAGGGAAAATTTGCTATGTATACGTTGATGATATTATAGTCTTTAGCAAAAACGAAGTGGAGCACGGCAAAAACTTGGAAAGAGTATTTTCAACGCTACAAAACGCAAATATGAGGGTTCAAATAGAGAAATGCCATTTTTTTAAAAACGAAGTAGACTTCTTGGGGTACACAATATCAGAAAATGGAGTAAAAACCAACATAGATAAAATAAAAGCGATTACAAAATTTCCAGTCCCAAAAACATTAAAAGATCTCCGTTCCTTTTTGGGCATGACAGGTTATTATAGGCGGTTCATAAAAGATTACGCCAAAATAGCAAAACCCCTAACCATTCTTCTAAGAGGCGAAGAAGGCCGGATATCTAAGACCAAGTCAAGCAGAACTGCTATCAACTTGAGCAAAGATGCGATTACAGCATTCGAGAAACTTAAAAATACTCTCGTCTCCAGGGAGGTTACCCTTGCCTATCCAGATTTCGGAAAAGAATTTCAATTGACTACTGACGCTTCAAGTTACGCAATAGGCGCAGTATTGGAACAAAATCATAGGCCAATAACGTTCATTTCACGCACCCTGTCAAAGACTGAAGAGAACTACGCAACTAACGAAAGAGAGATGCTCGCGATCGTTTGGGCGCTCCAAAGTTTAAGACATTATCTTTACGGGTATTCAAAAGTGGTAATATACACGGATCACCAACCCTTGAGTTTTTCGAATAGCGTAAATAACCATAACGCTAAGCTTAAACGCTGGAGAGACCTCATTGGCGAGTATAACCACGAGATCAGGTACAAGCCCGGAGTAGCTAATGTGGTAGCGGACGCGTTGTCCCGGGCCCCCGCAGAAATTAATTCAATCAGCTCCTCAGCATCAGCCAATAGCGACGAAAGCTCGTCACACAACCTCATATTTTCAGTAGAAGCTCCAATTAACGTATTTAAAAACCAATTATTATTACTGACTGCCGATACAGATTCCTATAGCTTCGAAATGCCATTCCCAACATACCACAGACACATAATTAAACAAAAATCTTACACGGAAGAAAAACTTATTGCAATTTTAACTAGTAAACTTGATCCTAAGCTTATAAACGGAATCATTACATCCGAAGAGGTAATGGGAAAAATTCAAAACATTTACCCTACCTATTTTAAATCATACAAGGTAAGGTTTACTCAAAACGAAATAGACGACGTAACTTCGGAGTCCCAACAAAACGAAATAATTACCCTCGAACATAAACGAGCCCATAGAGATGCAAAAGAGAACAAATTACAAATTTTGAAGAATTATTTCTTTCCACAACTTACCAAGAAAATCCAAGCAATAGTTCAAGCCTGTCAAACTTGTAAAGAATCAAAATACGATAGACACCCCCCAAAAGGAGAAATCCAACCGACCCCTATTCCTAATTACCCAGGAGAAATAGTTCACATAGATATTTATATTACCGAAAAACATAGAGTCTTAACGGGAATTGACAAGTTTTCAAAATATGTTCAAGTAAAAATTTTAGAGTCAAGAGCATCTGAAGATATTAAAAATCCGTTGAGGGAAATGTTAATTGCTTTCGGTATGCCGAAATGGATAATAATGGACAACGAACGATCATTTGGCTCAGCAGCAATAAAGTTTATGTTAGAAGATGAACTCAAAATATCATTACACACCACCGCACCGTACGCATCGACAAGTAACGGACAAATAGAAAGGTTTCATTCAACCCTATCTGAAATCATGCGGTGTCTCAAAAAAGACAACGGGAGCATATCATTTGAAGATTTAATCTTTAAAGCAGTTCAAGAATATAATAAATCGATACATTCTGTAACAAAAGAAAGACCCATAGACATATTTTTCAGAAGCACAATCTCTAGTTCAACAGAAGACATAGAAAAGAAACGAGAAGAAATAAAAAAGAAAATTAAAAATAAACAAACAGCCGACCTCGAATACCATAATCAAGGAAAAATATTACCAAAACTTTTTAAGCCAGGCGAAACTGTACATGTAAAAATAGATAAAAGATTAGGAACTAAACTTACACCTAGATACAAAACCGAGAAAGTAGCGGAAAATAGAACGACCACCATTAAAACACAAACCGGAAAAATCATACATAAAAATAATATAAGAACATAATTTTTCAGATTATTTTTACCAACATGCTTGGGAATAACTACAGTCCTCGACTATTCCAATTCACAAATCATCTCACTCGAAACCGGATTAGCGGCTAAACAAGACGGAACATTTAAAATCATCCACATCTTTAACCTACAAAGCTATGAAGAAACTCTGGCGAAGTTAGAAGAATCATTTCATTCACTCACCCCATCTCATCCATTACACCCATATCTTTCCTATGAACTAAAACAAATCCAAACGGATTTACGCATACTCCAACTCAAAAAAGACAAAAAAGGGCAATAGAAGCAATAGGTACTGCATGGAAATGGCTGGCGGGATCGCCAGATCACCACGACTATCAGATCTTAGAAGACAAGATAAATGAGCAGCTAGAAAACAACAATAGACAAGTAGTAATTAACAGATTAATTAATCAAAAAATAAACCAACTTACTAACGCTACTAATGCAATGTTGAAAATTACCCAGAGCTCGGAAGAAATCATAAATCAGAAAGCAAATATTTTAAAGTATAAAATTCAATTAATAAAAGAAGAAATAATTAACATAATATACGCAATTACATGGGCCAAATCTAATACAATAAATTCATTTGTACTTACAAACACAGAAACCAAAATAGTGGAAGAAATTTTTAAAAAAAGAAAATAACTTATTTTTTAACATAGAAGAATTATTGGAATTTGCTCGAATCAAGTTAGCCACAAATGGCAACGACCTTATTTACATTATTAGCTTACCAACCATTGAATCAGATAATTGTAGAACTTTAAAAATTAAAGCAATAAAAAAAGCCCAAATAATCAATGATATAAAATATGAAAATTTTTTAGAATGTAAGAGACAATTATTGGCAATAATTAAACCTTGTGAATCCTATAATGATAAGACAATTTGTAATTCAGAAAATTTGTTAGATTTAAGCAATGATACTTGCGTAAACGCTCTATTAAACCTTCGAGAACCAGAATGTAAGATGATCAACAATCAACATATACCGGATTTCGAAGAAATACTACCAGGCACCATCCTACTAAACAACTTCAATGGACCAGTCTCACTAGATGAAAAACTTCTACAACTGCAAGGCTCTTTCATAATACAATATCGTAATTCGACGGTAACAATTGGTGAAACCATCTTCAAGTCAAAGGAAATCAACGTAGTCGAACCAGAACCTCCGTTATTCCAACTATTGGGCGAAAAGACTAAGTTAGAGGAAGTTCTCTCACTACAAATGGTCAAGGAACTCAACATTAACAACACAAAAGCGCTGGAAAAATTAAGAAGCAAGGCAACCATAGAATCTTCCGTTAGCTACGGATCCGCCATCATCCTACAACTACTTATAATAGGATCAATCACGGAACTCCTACGAAGACGTAGGTCAACGGAAAGGACACCAGTTTCCGTGCCAGAAACGCAAGAAAAGCCCACGCATTCCGGACCTGTACTCTACTACGTTGCGACCGAGGACAGTCGCGTTTAAGGAGGGAAGAGTTAACACCCAAAATAATACAATTTCTCAGACAGAGGAAATGAGTAAGCATTGATTGCACAACAAACAGCAAAGCAATGCCCTCAATAAAGTTCTAACGAACTTAGCTTGCACCTTTTGGTCAGCGATCGTGGGAATGCAGAATAGACAATTTCCAAAGTTGATCGAACTCAACTTAGTGCATACAACAAAAACTATAATTAAAATGCACTGGCCAATTACAATTAAGTTTGGCCAACGGCGACGGCGACCAAGAGCAGCAACCAATAATATGAAAGAACGTCAACAGAAACATCAACAGCGGCAGAGACGGCGGCAGCGATGGAGCGACGCGTAGCTATAAAAACAATTGTTTAATCTAAGTAAGTTAGTTCTTAATCCAACTCAATAAAGGAAAGTTTGATTTTTTTATATAAAAATCATAACCAATCTTTTAACTTATATACTGGACTTTCAAACTGTAAACTGTACTTTACTTTACTCTAAGTTAATGTGAAATGAATGTCAAACTTAACACTATGTTAACTTAAGCTGTTGACACAACAGTCCGACTGCAGGCACGCAATCTGTTAAATTTCAAATTATTTCCTACTCTCCAATTAGACCAACAAGAGGTCTTTAAAACAAAATTGGTCAGTGCTGCTCTACACTTCTCTTTTCTGGCACAGCGCCTTCTGCCAGCCAAGTTGCAAAAAAACTTGTCTCGTCTCTCGATGTTATCTCTGTCACTCACCAAATTTCTTCAACCGTTTTCTTTCACCAGCCCAGCAATACAGCTTTGGATTTGTACAGTTGCCTCACCAGAAATGTCTTCTCGCCGTGTCACCAATACAGCTTTGGATTATTCTCGCTGCCTCACCAGATATGTCTTCTCGCCGTGTCACCAATACTGATTTAAAATATTCTCGGCGTCACCAATACTGATTTAGAATATTCTCGGCGTCACCACTTCTCTTCCAGAATGTTCTTCCCGTCGCTTCCAAACACTTTTCCAGAATGTTCTTCCTTCTTTCGCTTTGACCAGCCTCCTGACGCCCGTGTCTTCGCCTTCTCCTGACGCACAACTTCTGCGATCCGCTTGCTACTGTTTCTGCTCCACGCCTTCCACTTTGTCCAGATGACCACCGCCAACGATCCTGCTTCTTGCTTGTTGACGTTCACCACAAAGTCTTTACGCTGCCTCCAGAATGGTACTCGCTGTTCAATCGCTTTTTTGTCAGTTTCTTGCCTCTTTCATTCGTTGCGCCAAAAACGAATTTCACAACTGCTCGAATGATGCGCAAACTTGCTGTCTCGTTTTCACTCACGCTGCCCTGCTTTGCAAATTTGTTGTCTTTCTTTTTTGCGCAGCACATAACTGTCTGCAACGACAATTCACAGAGTTTTTTCCACTTTTTTACCACACGACCAAGTTTAGAGACTTAGGTTTTTAACACTCAACTAAGTTTAGTGACTTAGGTTTGTAATAGTTCCAAATATTCCGGTTGAGCCCCCAAATTTGTGGCCCCGGGAGTTCCGTTAGTGCGAATTACTTCCAGGACGACGTAGTTTTATTATTTTAATGCTTTATTTATTATTATATATTTGAGTTAATTACAAACTGAGTGTTGTGTGGTGTTTTAAACTTTAACGAGTTTACAAAGTGGAGTGTGTCTCTGTGGACTGCTTAGCGTGAGATTTCGGCATCAACTGACTTTATTAGAGTTTTTCTCTCTTGATCTGTTAAACGCACGCATACATTAGCGATCTCTCTCTGTGTTGTCAGAACTGACGTCCACTCCGTGTGTTTCTCTGTTCTTGCTCTTCTGGTTTATTCCTGATTCCTACAGACATATGGTCGTAAAAAGCCAATCACTTCAGAAATTAATGATAGACATAGACAGAGTGCATTAAGAGTTTTCATAACTGGCCTTAACGGCCCAATATCATCGACTCTTTATTCCATGAATCCAACTGACTTGCCTAATGCAATGGCGTTTGTACAAGAGATGGAAAGTAACAACATGAGAGCAAAATTCGCTCACAATTTCATTGGAATGAGTTATAGAAAATATAACTCAAATTATACTACTAGCCCAGAACAAAATAATAATTATTTTAATCAAAAGACCACTAATTACAATAATTCAAATTATTTGAGATACAATCAAAAATCACCACAACAAGTTAAAAATAATCAATGGAATCAGAGTCAGAATAATAATAATCAGTGGGGACAAAATAATAATTGGAAGTTTAATAACAATCAGGTACAGCCTGCTCCTGAACCCATGGAGATAGATGAATCAATCCAGTATCAAATTCGTCCTAATAATAATTTTAACAGGGGTAATAAAAAACAAAATTATAATAATTATTATCCAAGAAATAATTATAATCAAAACCAAGCGCAAACAAAATATAAGAGCCACTCAAAACAAACAAACCAACTGGTTCAATTAATCAGCCTGCTCAAAAAATTATGAGAGTAAATAACATAGAAGAGGATCATTTTTTAGATCAGAATCCGGAGTAGGATTACCCTACTTAATGAGAACTGACAAAAAAATCGAAAAGGAATTAAAAGTTTTAATTGTTACAGGAGCAACATCTTGTTACATAAAAAGGGGAATTTATCAAAATAAAAAAGAGCTCCCAATTTACAGAAGAGTTTCAACCATTAATGGGTTTACAATAATAAAATATTACCATTTAATAACGATATTTAACACAAGACAAGTATTTTATGAAATAGAAGGGTTAGAGTCCGACTTACTTATAGGTTTTAATCTTTAAAAAAAAATAGGAGCGGTAATTGATATTCAAAAAGGGACCATCAATTATAACGGGAAAAAAGAAAAATTACTTTACGATGAGGATAATGCTTTAAACCAATTATCGCTAACAAATGGAAAAATTATCCTTCCATTAAAAGAATATATTATAAAAAATTCTTTGAAGAGCAAAGTGGAAATAAAACAGAATCACAAATGGTGGAAAAAAGTTTATTTAGCTTGGGATCACAGAATCCTGAGCGAGCCGACGTAGAATTATCCGTCAACAAAAAATCAAATAGTTTGGGATCTAGAAATCCTGAACAAGCCGACGTAGAATTATCCGTCAACAAAAAATCAAATAGTTTGGGATCTAGAAATCCTGAACACGCAGACGTAGAATTATCCGTCAACAAAAAATTAAATAGTTTGGGATCTAGAAATCCTGAACACGCTGACGTAGAATTGTCCGTCAACATAAAATCAAATAGTTTGGGATCTAGAAATCCTGAACACGCCGACGTAGAAAAATCCGTCAACAAAAAATTATATAGTTTTGGAAAAAAAATTCCTGAAAACACCGACGAAGAATATTCCGTCAACAAAAAGTTAAAACGTTTGGGAACACAAAACCCTCAACGTGCCTCAATAAAAAAGTTAAAACTTTGGGATCAAAGGATTCCGAAAGAAATAAAATAAATAATATTAAAATGTTAAATTCAAATCAAGTAGAAGATTTGGAGAAAATAATAATGGACATAATTAAAGAGGAACACTCTAAAATAAACCTACAAATTCCTTTTTGAACTGATATTCGGGGCGAAATAAATACAAATAACGACAGGGCGATTTATAGTAAACAATATCCCTATGCTTTATCAGTTTCAGATTTCGTTAACAATGAAATCAATAGAATGATAAATGAAAATATTATAAGGCCGAGTAGAAGTCCTTACAATTCACCAGTACTGGTGGTACCCAAAAAGGGTCAAAATGAAGACGGTAGCCCTAAACACAGACTTGTAATAGACTAAAGAAAATTAAATGAGAACACAATACCGGATAGATACCCGATGCAAGACCCATCTGTTATATTAGCCAACTTAGGAAAGGCAAAATATTTTTCCACAATTGATTTGGAATCAGGATTCCATCAAATTCTTATGAAAGACTCAGATATTGAAAAAACATCTTTTTCTATTTACAACGGAAAATTTAAATTTTTACGCATGCCTTTCGGGTTAACCAATGCGCCCAGAATTTTCCAGAAAGCAATGGATGATATTCTCAGAGAACAAGTAGGAAAAACATGCCACGTCTACATGGACGATATTATAATTTTTTCAAACACAATCGAGCAACATTTCTCAGATTTAACTCAAATAATAGGCATTTTACAAAGAGCAAATATGAAAATTTCTCTCGAAAAATCGAAATTCTTTAAACCTCCTTTCTTGGTTACATTGTTTCTTTTAATGTAATCAAAACAGATCCTGAAAAAATTTCCACAATCTCAAGGTATCCGTTACCACAAAATATTAGAGAACTTCGAAGTTTTCTAGGCTTAACTGGCTATTACCGTAAATTTGTCCGTAATTATGCAAAAATTGCAAAACCATTTACAAAATATTTAGGAGGGGAAAATGGAAATGTTTCTAAAAGAATATCTACAAAAGTTTTAATACAATTGGATGATTCAGCTATCCAAGCTTTTAACGAACTAAAAGAGAATCTAATAGCACAAGTTGAACTAGTTCAACCAGATTAAAGTAAAAAATTCACTTTGACAACAGACGCATCAGACGTAGCTATTGGGGCGGAATTATCACAGGATAACAAACCAATTACTTTTATTTCTAAGACACTTAATAAAACCGAGCAACTTTATGCCACAAACAAAAAGGAACTGCTAGCAATAGTATGGGCCTTAAAAAATTTGAGAAATTATTTGTACGGAGTAGTTGGTATAGAAATCCAAACGGACCATCAATCTTTGTCTTTCACGATTTCGGACAAAAATCCCAACGTAGAAATGAAAAGATGGTATTCTTTCATAGAAAGCTTTACCCCAAAAATACTATATATACCCGGTACAACAAATGTTGTAGCCGATGCATTATCTCGAATACAAATAAATAACATTACAAACAATGATGTAGAACAAACAGAACAGTCAGACTCAGATCAAAACACACAGCATTCTGCTGACAGTAGTTTTGAAAATGTAATACAAGAGACCCGTAAACCGTTAAATCAGTTTAAGCAACAACTGTTATTAACAACGGGGAGGTTTACAATACATGAGTCACTGGAAGTTTTTGGCAGGACACGACACATAATTGAATACGATACACCAGAAAATTTAATAACTATATTAAAAGAGTATATTCCACCAAACATTACGGTAGGAATTCATTGTACATTAGAGGACTTATATCACATTCAATTACCCTTAAAAAATAATTTCACTAACCCATTTCTTTTTACGAGAATCTTTCTTCAAGACATAGAAAACGATGAAGATAAAGCCATAATTATAGAAGAAACACACAGCCGAGCTCATAGGGGTTTAGATGAAAATTATAAACAAATCAGTAGGTTATATTATTGGCCAAACTTATTTAAAAAATTGAAAGAATATATAAAAAATTGTGTGATTTGTAATGAAAATAAATATAACAGGCACCCAATAAAAATTCCAATCGGGGAAGCCCCTATTTCAACTAAAGAAGGAGAAAATTTACATATAGATATATTCTACGCTCAAAACTTAACATTTATTACTTGTATAGACGCGTATTCAAAATACCTTGTTGTAAAAGAAATTCATTAAACATTGAAATTAAGGTAATGGAACTACTTCAACAATTTCCCCAAGCAAAAGTAATTATGACCGATAGCGAACCTAGTTTTACCTCGGCCCAATTTAAATCATTTGCACAAAGGTGTGGAATTTCTTTGCATTACGCAGACCCAAGACACAGTACTTCAAACGGACAAGTAGAAAGAGCACACTCGACATTAACAGAAATAGCTCGCTGCATAAAAGAGGTGTTTAATTTAATTAATTTTTCCGAAATAGTTATTAGAGCCGCTCAAAAATTTAATCAGAGCATTCATTCCACAACAAACGAAAAACCATTTGATATCCTATATAATAAAATTAATCATGATAATATTCTTATTATCTTGAAGAATACACAATCTAGAATGTTAGAAACACATAATGAGAACAGAAAAGAAAAAGATTATCATGTAGGACAAGTTGTTTATGAAAAGAAACATGGGGAACGAAACAAACTTAAATCCAGATATAAAAAACAAGTTGTAAAGGAAAATTTGCCTAACAAAATAATAACCAACAATAGAAATAGGATTATTCATAAAGATAATATTAAATTCTAATATAAACAAAAATATTTTATTTTCAGAAAAATGATTTTTTCAGTACTTATACTCAACCTATTACTTTTAACAAGTTCTGAAATAATTGACTATACAAGTCACGAATATTTATTATTTAAGGACAATAAAGACGTATTGACGTACGATTCATACGCAGATTTATTTAACATAACTAATTTATGTTTTTATGAAGAAATAATTAACACGGAAACCAGATCTTTGACCAAAACATCAAAAACAGACAGAATGGGAAATTTCAATGGACTTGGAACTCATTAAATTAACTTTATCAGAAATAATGCCAAAAAGACAAAAAAGAGGAATTAATGAAATAGGAACTTTATGGAAATGGATAGCAGGTACTCCTGATCATGATGATTTCATAACGGTTCAGAACAAAATAGACAGCCTAATTGAAAACAATAACAAGCAATTCACAATAAATTCAAAATTATTTAATGAAGTAAAATATCTTACTGAAAGTTTAGAAAATGAAGTTTTTAACGAGGAAACAATTTTACGAAAACATCGTTTGCGGTTACTCACATTTGACTTACAAAATTTATTAGATACTATTATCTTAGCAAAAGCAAAAATTTTTAATACAAAAATTTTAAACGAGAATGAAATTAAAGAAATTTACAATCATGAAAAACAATCTGTAGTATTATCTGACCTAATGGACATATCAACTTTTAAAATTTTATTAAATAATGATTTACTTGTAGTTTATGTAAAATATCCCATGATTAACGGTAAATGTGACCTTTACAAAACAAGAGCTATTGCAAAATCCGATGGAAAATTAGTAATAAATAATGAAGTTGCCAATTGCAAAAACAAATATTACCTAATGACTAATTTTAAGAAAGAAATGTTTAACAACTATTGTAAATTAAGTTTTGAAACTAATTGTTTTATTAAATTATTTAACGGCGAAAAAGCCAATTGCTCTAAAATAAGAGAAATTAATAATAAAATAGATATCTTACAGGATGGTGCCATTTTAATAACAGGAACAAATATAGTAGACAACACTCAATTAAACGGTTCATATTTAATTTTGTTCAATGACTCAATTATTATTAATAACAGCACCTACATTAACAGCGAAAACAAAATATTTAACTATATAGCTCAGCATAAATTCATAAATTATGACATTTCCGAATATATTGCTTCAAATAATTCGGAGCTAACTCTTGACAATATAAACATTATCAATCCATTTGTAAAAATTAATAATACCAAAATATCAGTTTCCTTTATATTATTAATTTTTATCATTATATTTTTAATATTATTACTTTACATAATATATAGAAATTTTGTAACCAAAAAACAACGGCCAGAACTAGAAATCAGTACAGACCAAGAAAAAGTTTTAAAAAAAGAAAATACAAACCAAGATGAAATTTTAATAAAAGAAAACACAAACCACGAAGAAACTTTTAAAGAAAAAGATATAAACCAAGACCAATGTTTTTTTTTCAAAACTAAGAGAAAGCTTAAAAGAAATTCATAATGAATCGGGGCGATCCATTTTAGAAGGGGGAGAGTTAACCAACCCGTGCCCCCGGGCCGCTTATGGAATTAATAAACAATTTTTTCAAAATTCAATTTAAACAATCTTCGCCTATGCCTTTGCATTTGCCTTTGTCTTTGCCCATGCCTTTGGCTCTGGGGTCCGCTCTTGGTTTTCCTGCCAAGATAAACAAACAAAACTTAAAGTAAACATAAGTTTCCACGCGAAGCCCAATCAATTGCGTTCTAAGCTCAAACTATTGCGATCGATTGCGGTATTGATATTGCATCGGTCAGCATATTTTAATTTCACAATAGGATGTCATGATTTCATCCTAAGCTTATATTTTAAACAAAAAGAAAAGTTCGAGAAGCTCAAAGAAAAGCTTCTGGCCGAGGTTCATTGGATAAGATTTCAGAATTAAGCCGGTAGTCCATCTTTGATCAAGAAACAGTTCGGAAGTAAGAAATTCGATTGTGAAATTTTAAGTGTATTGTACTTGTGAAATAAAAAGGTTTAACACCAAGTTACAAAAAATAAAAATATATTTTTTTAACAAAATTATTAGTGATAAATTTAATTTGCATGCAATAACAAAAGGAGCGGAATATAGCGTCGGCCAATGTCTATGTAAAACTCAAGGTAGATACAGGTCAAGGAAAGGATGCACAGTGACCCAGACAACAAGGCAGACAGATTCAGCGTCAGGCCCAGGCCAGAGTCAACCGCCGCTTCGCGCAGTATGTTAAGAAACGGCCGTGGACCAGCAACAATCCGTAGCGTTGGCGGGCTCTTTACGGAATGCTCAATCCCACAACCAAAAGGGATCTCTGTTATGAAGGGATATGACGCGCACACACACAAACAAGCACAAAAACAAATAATAAGAAATATATATAAATATATACCAAATACACTGCAGCTGAGCCGGCAATCTGACATTAGAAAACGCAAACAAGATCGGGTTCGCATGTAAACAAACTACTCGTCAACTAAATGCAGAATGCTGCAAGAGAGTTGTGAACCTAGGAGGCTCGTTAACCACGGCCCCAAGGGCAGGAAAGGGGATACGTGCAGTCGTAGCCCAAGCTATGAACGGAAAGAGACAATAACTAAACGATAACAAATTAATAGAAAATTGCTCTTTCCACAGCTGGGGGTGCTTCGATTAACAAGCGGTCGATTGGCACTGGACGATAGAGTCGGCCGATGGGCAGAAAATACTGGAAATTGTAGTATGCTCTTGAGTGCATTGGGACTGGACATTGCATAATTGCCATGCAACTAATACCCCTCTCTCCCGAGGCGACCCTCCGTCAGCCTTACACATATATACCCACTTATACATAAACGTCGACCGCCACTCTGCTGGCGTCTCTGCACATAGCTGAGCGAACGTAGCTATATGCGCCAATGTAATACAATTAAAGAACATTCAATAAAAGAATCTTGATGGGAGCGTTCAAACGCTCCCCATGCTACCTTAAACTGCGGATTGTTTTATTATCAATTGGGATGGAATTATAACCTTTTTTATGTGGCGACCGTGACCTTCTATATGGCAAGCGTGACTTTGAGCCTGGAGAAGAACGACAGTTACAACAACAAAATAAGATCTGAGTATGTTGAGTGATGTGATCGAGAAGAAACGCGGTGGAATGCAAAAAACTAAAAGTTAATAAAAAGAGAAAGGTTACTCTACGCAAAAATTCCTGCACTCGCTTGACGGCTCAAAAGCTACAAGCTGAATTCGTTTTTGATAGAAAGAAAAAAAATTCCCAACACGTCTACTCACTCAAAAGAAATTAAGACCACATTGAAAACAAAAATAATAAGCCACCTACCCAAAAAAAAAGAAGAAACTTCCCATACTGAAGAGGAGATGACCCAACGATTACAGCGGCCCCGGAAATCATAATTTTATGAACACACTTGTGCCAGCATCGGTGCCCCAATAGCACCCAATGGAATAGCAGCACCGGCACCGTTCGGCGCACCAAGCCGGACCGCGGAAAAATGAACCGACAGCGCTTCCAAGAGTGCACAGCTATAATTTTTATACCCTTGCAGAGGGTATTTTAATTTCAGTCAGAAGTTTGCAACGCAGTGAAGGAGACGTCTCCGACCCTATAAAGTATATATATTCTTGATCAGCATCACTTGTAGAGTCGATCTAGCCATGTCCGTCTGTCCGTCCGTCTGTCCGTCTGTCAGTCTGTCCGTCTGTCCGTCTGTCCGTCCGTTTATATGCAAACTAGTCTCTCAGTTTTAAAGCTATCTGCATGAAACTTTCCCAAAAGTTGTCTTTCTATTGCAGGTAGTATATAAGTCGGAACAAGCCGGATCGGACGACTATAGCATATAGCTCCCATAGGAACAATCGGAAAAATAAATGAAAAAAAATTATAACTTTGCTGTTTTTTAATTTTTTGTTTAGTTCTTCGACGTTTAGTAATGGTTAAATATTTCTGATTTACGGTTTAAATTTCATCAAAATCGGACGACTATAGCATATAGCTCCCATAGGAACAATCGGAAAAATAAATGAAAAAATTATAACTTTTCTGTTTTTTAATTTTTTGTTTAGCCCTTCGACATTTAGTAATGGTAAAATATTTCCGATTTACGGTTTAAATTATATCAAAATCGGACGACTATAGCATATAGCTCCCATAGGAACAATCGGAAAAATAAATGAAAAAAATTATAACTTTTTTGTTTTTTAATTTTTTGTTCAGTTCTTCGACATATAGCAATGGTTAAATATTTCAGAATTATGGTTTAGATTTTATCAAAATCGGACGTCTATATCATATAGCTCCCATAGAAATAATAAAAATATATAAAATAACTATCAAATAATTGAGTTGCTAATCATCATAGCTTCAATGTTTTTAAACATATACGCAGTAAATCATAATTTTAATGTTTTCAAAAATGTTAAATTCTTGCAATAGCTGCAAGGGTATATGAACTTCGGCTTGCCGAAGTTTGCTTTCTTTCTTGTTTTTTATAAATCTCTATGCATCTGCGATGCAATTTATAAATTAGACAAATTGTACAGACTAGGCAGTGTTAAGCTGCGGGTCTTAATTTTTTTTACCTAGGTAGAGATACATGTAAAATAATATAAATATTTATCACCAGAAAGTTAAAAAAAAAAAGTACAATAAATGACTAATGCAACAAAAATTTGTAAGAAAAGGAGCGGAGGTCAGGAAATTTTTCTTTCAGCTATATGCTGAAAAACCACCCCAGTACCCTGGGAGGAAAATGTTAGAATTAAGAAAAAACTAGAGAACACGTACAGATAGTTAGATACACCCTGCAGATTGTAAAGGGCTTTTCGAAAATACAGATTGCGAATATACATGTCACATCAAAAACTAAATATATGAAAATAAAAGAAACAATTAATATGTATGAACATTATTTTTTAAATGAGCAGTAACGCAATATCTAAAACAGAATTTAAATACAGTACAGAAATAATCCCCAAAATGCGTCTAATTGACACCAAAACACTGGACTCCACTGCTAACGTAATTAATAAAGTCACTTCAATAACGAACTAACAAACATATTATTATCAATAATTGTTTTCATTATGAGTGCATACATTTTGTACAAGGCCTATATGTACCTTAATAAGTGCCCAGTATTAGGACACATAAATATAGTAAAAATTATGCACAATAAAAAAAATATTAAAATTTTATTATGGAAGCATAATGGGACCAATTACCTCTCCGTATTCGAGAATTAAAGGACACCTTTAATAAGTCTTAAAAATGTATAAGCCAAAATAGGCCAATACATAAAGCCAAAATTAAAAACATGTAAAGATTCTTGTAGATTATTTCAATAAGGCAAGAACCCTAGTACATGAAAATAGGAAAGCAATAAATAAAACGAATTGGTCAAAATTATCTAAATTATTGATTAAGTTATGTACAAATCTAATACCTGTCAAAGAAAGGTTTAATTTAAATATATCGATACCGACAATCTTAAATACCCCTTTTACGATAGATCAAGAAATAGACCTAACGGAAAATGAAGATTTCGATTCGAGCGAAGGACTTGAAATAAAAGAAAAATATTTACATGTTCTAACAATGCCTGCAGTTATAACAGTAACAGAAGCAGAAGAAGAAGATATATAATCAGATATAAGTGTGCGGGACATAAAAGAAAACAAATGGCAGATCCAGCAGCCCAAAGGCCACATATTAAAGATATCTCGAATGCCATCCCGGAATTTAACGGACAAAAGATACACCTTCAAAGATTTATAACAGCCTTGATGTTGGTTAACTTGTCTAAAGGCATATTCGAAGATTTGGCTGTTGAAGTGATTAAATCAAAAACTAATGGATCTACACTATAAAAGGTACAGAATGAATTAACAATAAATCCAATCATACAAAAATTTACAAGACACTATAGTCGTCGAAACATCCGACGTAGTCAAGGTCAAAATGGCGAAACAAGCCAGTAAGGCAAAACAGCCTAGAAATTTACAAAAGAAATAGACAACTTATTAAAGCTTGTTGAAGCTTCGTACATAGAAGGCCTACCAGTTGAACACGCAGACAAATTCAGTACAAAGTAAGCAATCACCACAATGGTTAAAAATTGTGTGCATATCCGCCTTAAAACAATTTTAGCAGGCAACTTCTCAACTATGAATGAAGCCATCACTAAGTACATAGATTGCAGTTCTGAATTGACGGGCAATGCCAACTCAATATTGTACACACAAAGAGAATATAACTACGGCGGTAACAATTTTAGGAATAGTTACCGCGGAAGAGGTTATAACCGAGATAATAATAAGAATAACGGATATTATCAAAATATTAGCTAAACGGTTATAACCGAAACTTTAATAATCAGACCAACAACAATTATAGAGGTCGTGGAAATTATAGATGAAACAACCGTGGTAGAAATACCAATAACAACAATAACAATACAAATACAAACATACAAACCAATAATTATGTCCGACAGGTACAAGTCACGTCGGAAAACCAATAAAGACCCTTAATTTAAAATACCCAGTAAAGAATACGGTTCACACTATCAACCTAAACTTTAATCATTTCGTTTCACTTCAAAATGAACATAGAAATAAACTATACACATTATTAGTTGATACAGATGCAGACAGTTCTTTAATAAAAGAAACTTCAGACTCATTTAATTGAAGTTTACACTCATTATTGTTTTCTTAGATTTCATAACTAGCTAGATAATAAATTACTTGGCAAAGTCTTATTTTACTTCAAAATTTAATAAGATAAAATCATGTGAATATATTTAAATAAAGATTAGGTAAAATAAATATTAAATAAGATATATTAAGATATTATTATCGTATCTAACCATTAACACAACTTCCTTTTGCAATTAACTATCTAGAACTAATAAACCTTGCCTGGACAATTCATTCAATAAGATTTGCATTAATTTTTTGACATTTAAGTAAAACGTTTCTGAACAAATCGTTAAGCATCAACTAACTCTTTCAACATTTAATCAAATTAAAAAATTAGTACTGGAAAGAATTTTCTACCTTCGAAAATGATCGCAAGGAAATTTTAAAAATAAGTTAACAATCGCAAATAAATGTCTCGGATTTCGTCTTGAAGGAACAACCAATTCAAAAGGATGAGTATCAACAGAACTTCTTTCAGACAGCTATGCTATACCTCATAATTTTCATTTTCCTATTCCATGTGATGGAGCTATAGGAATAGATTTTATGAAAAAATAAAATTTTCAAATAGATTTGAAACCAGAAAATGATTGGCTCATACTGAGACCAGATTACCTCTATAACCCCATAAATATTCCAATTAACCATACACTCGAAAATAATTTGACAATTTCACCAGGAAGATCCAAAGTCGTCCAAAAAATTGTTATATATTCAGCAACCAGGTATATAATTAATACCAAACCAAGAAATCCAAAATGGAGTATTCATTGGAAATTCCATTGCGGATTCGTTTGCCCAAACAACAAATAAAACTGAAATAATTCAACTAAATACACTCAGAGTTTAACCATTGGATGATTATAATATAATTAAATCTAATATAAAAGTAAACCAAGAAGAATTCTTTGAGAAACTGAACCAAAATTTTCCACCTTAGTTCAAAGAAATACTTAAAGAATTAGGCACCAAGTACACAGATATATTCGGAATAGTATCCGAATCGATATCAACTGTATCAGATGTAAAAAAAAACAGGAAAAAAAATTAATTAAAGACAAAATAGTAGAACCCTCAGTTTCTGAATACAACAGTCCATTATCAATTGTCCCGAAAAAATCATTACCAGATTGCGGTACTAAGAGATGGCGTTTAGTATTTGATTATCGCCAAATTAACAAAAAAATTTTATCAGATAAATTTCCAATACCAAGAATAGCCGATATTCTTGATCAATTAGGTAGGGATAAATACTTTTCATATCTAAATCTGATGTCAGGATTTGATCAAATAGAACTCGAAGTAACGACTAGAAATAAAACGTCCTTTTCCACGAGAAATGGCTCCTATCGTTTCACGCGTTTACCTTGTTGTTTAAAAATAGCGCCAAATTCTTTCCACATAATAATGACAATTGTCTTTTCAGGTATCAAACCTTCCCATGCATTCTTGTATATGGATGACCTAATTGTCATCGGTGGATTAGAAAAGCACATGATTAAATGTCTTACAAACGTTTTTGATTTATGTAGGAAACAAAACCTTGAACTGCACCCAGAAAAGTGCACATTTTTAAAACACTAACATGGTTGATTTTCCTGGTGCAGACTCTGGAAACTCTCATCAAGCCAAGATTTTGCTTCAATTGTATTTTTTCCCTTCAAAAAGCATTATTTTATCAGCACACGAAATTCTTTTTTCTCCATCTTTTTTTAAATAACAAAAGTAGCTTCACTCAAAAAAAAATATCTCACACACGAATGGTCGGACTGCTGTCAAATTTTTACACGTTTCCTTTAAAGGTTGGTGCTAACTGGAAAAAATATTAATTCAATACTAACACCGACGTCTCTGTGTCAGACCGGGGACTTTTCAATTGGCCTGTTAAGTGATCTTCCTTGGACACAAGTGTACTGACAAAGGTATTTTGCCACACCGTAAGAAATACGATGTAACAGAAAAGTCCCAATGGACGCAGACGGCGCTAGAAGATTCGTTGCATTTTGCAATTTCTACAAACGTTTTACTAAAAAACTTTCCGATTACTCACGTCACATAACTAGATTATGTAAAAAAAATGTTAAATTTGAATGGACAGATGAATGCCAAAACGCATTTGAATACCTTAAAATTCAATAGATGAAAACCAACTGTTACAATATACAGATTTTAATAAAGAACAACAGACGCAAGCGAATAAGCGTGTGGAGCTGTTCCTACTCAAGATTACAATAACACCCAGCTACCAGTAGTCTATGAATCGAGATCGTTTACATAAGGAGAAAGCAACAAAAATACAACAGAACAAGAGATAGATAGATTTGCCAAGGCAAACTCAAAATAAAGCTTCTCAGCCCAACGTATACGAAGTCATTGTAAATGACGAGGTACGAAAAGTAGTGACCTTGCGAATAACAGATTCACTATTCTTACTAAAGCATGGAAAAAAAGTTATAGCAAGAATTTATGTTAGCGTTATGAACACCAATGGAATTCTCTTCTTAGGTCAGTTCTTTTAAAGGCTTGAAAAAGAAGCCGGTATACTAAATATCAGCCAACTCAAAGTGGCACCGAGCGAAGAGATCTTTGACACAGTCTCAATGGAATCTTTTAAAATAATGGGCAGTAAAAAATTACAATCCTTAGGAGTAGCGCTACTCAAGACGGTGACCCTACTGTTTACATTACATGACGATCCAATACAAGGAGGTCATACAGGCATAGCTAGAACATTAGCAAATATAAAAAGGCATTATTAATGGAAAAATATGACCGGAGATATAATAAATTATATAAGAAAATGCCAAAAATCAAAAACAATAAAATATACAAAAACATACATAAAAAACAAAAAACATACATCTAAATTGATAAAACAGTTTGTATTGCTTCAATAGTTCCTATATTGTTTCAACACAACACCCTCTATGGCACATGACTACTGTTTATATGAGTTAGTTTTTGGTAAATCTTCAAAGTTACCTAAACATTTTTATAGCATAGACAAAATACAACCACTATATAATTTATATGTATATGCTAAAGAATCTATGTTTAGACTAGAACAAGCATTTAAGAGATCCAGATTAATATTAGAATCTTATAAGTAGAAACAAAAATTAGCTATGACAAAAAATTTTTTGAGATTTTGATTTAAAAATAAATCAGGTTTACTGAAAAATGAAACAAGGCATAAGACCTTAAACATACAGGGCCCTATAAGGTTGAAAGTATAAAAGAAAAAGATATAATCGTAATTTTAAATAATACAAGAAAAGAAGCAAACTTCGGCAAGCCGAAGTTCATATACCCTTGCAGCTATTGCAAAAATTAAATATTCTTAAAGACATTAAAATTATGATTTACTTGCGTGTATGTTTAAAAGCATTGAAGCTATGAAGATTTGTAGCTCAATTATTCGAGTTTCTATGACTATATGATATCGTTTTCCGATTTTAATAAAATTAAAAGCGTAATTCTGAACTGTCAAATAATTAAATTAAAAAATCAATGCAATAGATAGACAACTTTTGGGAAAGTTTCATGCAAATAGTTTTAAAACTGATGGACTAGTTTGCGTAGAAACGGACGGACAGACGGACGGACAAAAGGACAGACGGACATGGCTAGATCGACTCTCCTAGTGATGCTGATCAAGAATATATATACTTTATAGGGTCGGAAACGCCTCCTTCACTTCTGACTGAAATTATAATACCCTATAAAAATTAAGAAAGAAACAGTACCTATCCTTATAGGTTAAAAATATTTACTTCATAATCACTTTAATTCTCTTATATATAAATATAACGTATAACAAAACATAAAATAAGAACCATAACTATAATAAACAAAATATACAAAAAATAATACTTACTGATTCGAAAAAAAGTATACTAATAATATTAAAACCAGATGTTACACATGTTTATGTGCGTTCAAACGCTTCTCATGCTACCTTAAACTGCGGATTGTCATATTATCAATTGGGATGGAATAGTTACCTATTTTATATGGCGACCGTGATCTTTCTAAAAAGGGTAACACTACAGAGCGTCGCCATCATCGGATGGCAACGCCACGCTAGGCCAACGGAATCGATATCGATAGGGGGGATAGGTCGAACGGAAAACCGTTGATTTTGGACCAGGAGGCAAGGAGACTCAGACAACTAACGGTAAAAAGGGGTTATATAAGCAGGCCAAGCGCAGGAAGCTGGTTCAGTCGTCTTTCACCAGTCAACAAGTATCAGTCATCAAGTTAACTTGTAATTAGTGTAACAACGTGAAGAATCAAGTGGCAAGCAGGAAGATCGCTAAGTCGAGACGTTCGGGACTTTGAGTTTGAAGTTTCCGATGTAACACACTGGTGGCTGTGGTCCTTAAGGCATCACAAGGCTTAGTCAAGGCGCTTTGTTACACCTTCTGCCTCGATTTGAGCTTTGCGGATTGTCCGGCGACACAGGCAGAGTTTTACAGAAAGAGTATTCGACAAGGAACCGTCGGCTCGGAAGGAAAGTAGTCGAAAACTGGCTGCTTCGCATTAGCGAAGTTCGGTGTACCCCTGATCGCTCGCAAGAATTTTACAGGTCCTGGTGCAACTACCTTGGAAGGACGCGCGTTCGTTCGGCTGGTTTCTCAAAAGGCGAATGTGTTGAGAGCACAGCAGTTCACCGCTAGGTCTGGTCCTGCAGGTGCAAGCAAGGAGCAGCGCTAGGACATCGTACCAGAGCGCGGAGCGGGGACATCGAGGACTAGGGTGGAAGCGTTCGCCCAGAATCTAGCGTTTGTCTCAGAGACTACGTAGGCGGCTTCCGGCGTACGCCTGAAGTTTACATACTGGTGATAATAAACGCACCTTTTTTTATACCCTTGCAGAGGGTATTATAATTTCAGTCAGAAGTTTGCAACGCAGTGAAGGAGACGTCTCCGACCCTATAAAGTATATGTCGGAGAGTATGTAGTGCAGCATTTCGACAGGTATGACCATGGGTTGTGCTGGTATACTAGATATACTAGATATTAGTTTTGGTAGAATGGGGACTCAGTTTGCGAGCTGAGGCCGAGTGTGGCTTCGTATGCGTTGCTAGGTCTGGTCTCTCTTTTTCTTCTGGTTTGTAGTGTGACGTGAGATAGACACGTGTTTTGGTCCTTAAGAGAGAATTATGAGCAACAAAGGCATCGAAGACTCGCTGCATTTGCCAGAATTAAGTTCAGGCAATCAAGAACCAAACGATCAATTCACCAGCAATGACGACTTACAAGGGGATGAATTTAGTTCTCCGACATCAGAAGTGGGATTCGGCCCTAACCAAACTTTGTCAAGGGATGTCTTCGCGTTGTTGGAGCAACAAAACCGGAATTTTCTGGAACTGGTTAAGAAACTACAGATGCCGGCGAGCACAGTACAACAGACTGGCGAGATTTGCTTGCCGAAATATAATCCGGACATTGCTGGGGTGGATGCCACGCAGTGGTGCGCTAGGGTCGACATAATTTTACGAACGAAACCGCTAAGTGACAGCGCTCTTATATTAGCGCTGAGTAAGGCCTTGGAAGGCACAGCGGCCCAGTGGTTGTCACAAATATGCTACCCAGGAATAACTTGGCAACAGTTCCGGCAATTATTTGAGCAGCGTTTCGAGTCTTCAGAGACGCCAGCCGCTGTTATTTTTAATCTTCTAAATAGTCGCCCAAGGAACGGTGAGAGCTTGCCTGTTTTTGCGAGCCGCAGCGTGACGTCACTGTGCACAAAATTGCGTAATTTAAATTGTGAACAAATTTCCATCGCTTTGATTCTTGGGCATATGGCTAATTTCGACCGGCGTTTACAACGAATGATACACACAACGCATATCAGCAATCGACGTGAGCTGCAAGTATTTTCTGCACTGAAGGAGCGTCCTATTGCACCAAACTGGGAACCGGAGACTAAGCGGGCTAAAACTGCTGATCTAAAATGTTATCAGTGTGGAAAACCAGGACATAAAAAGCAAGACTGCAGATCTGGACTAGGATTTCAGTTCTCGTCAACTGAAAAGGAGCGGCGTTCTGGGAAGTCTCATCAGGAAAGGCCAATTGTAACTTGTTACAGATGCCAGGAGCCTAAAATGAGTATGCTGGTTAATGGTGAGAGATTTCCAATAACATTTGATCCGGAAGCTAAGTGTTCATTAATTAAAGAAAGTACAGTACTACAGTACTTCGAAAATCAAGATTTATATCATTGTTGGTGGAAATTCTTTGGTAGTTTTGTTTCACATAGTACCAAATTGTGGAATCAAAAAAAAAATATTGTCATTGGCAGACAAATATTGGTTCAATGTTTTTGGTATAGTTTTTGTTTTATTTTTTTGCATTTGACTGGTTGAGTCAACTAAGACTCTTCAAAAGCGACCATATAGATTTGGTTCAAGTGAGAGGGCGCTAGTTCGTGGCAAAAATAGAGAATTAATTGAGTATAAAGTTATCAGACCTAGTAAAAATAGAGAATTAATTGAGTATTAAGTTATCAGACCAAGTAAATCTCCATTTGTTATTTGTAAATATAAAATAAATGGTTCAGCAAAACTTTGAGTTGATTATCGGGACTTAAATAAAAATACAGTAGTTGATAAAATTTCATTACCTCTGATATCAGATAAAGTAGCTAGACTTTGGGGAGCAATTTATTTCACTTCTCTTGTCATTAGATTCAAATGCACTCGGAACAATTAAATACTGCTTTTGTTACACCTGATCGGAAGAATGAATTTCTATCGATGCCATTTAGATTAAAGATTGCTTTCTCTGTGTTTCAAAGAACGGTTGGAAATTGTTATAGAAATTTTAGTGAAAGATGAATTTTTATTTAACATTTCAAAATGTTTCTTTCTGAAAACAATAGTTCGGTACATTGGTTATGAGGTTAACGCGGCGAAAAATTAAAGCAACATCGAAATCAATCGCTACATTACGACAGCTCATCGGTTTGATGTCGTATTTTCGCAAATTTCCGAGGTTTTTGCACAATTTTTGAACACTTTGTATTTTCTCACATTTGAAAATAATAGCTTGTTTTGGAGTGTAGAGCACTAAGAAATTAGCAAAAGAATAATCACTTTATTAACGAACAAGCCAGTGTTGATTATTTTTGATCCTTAGTTTCCAATTAATGCTTTTACTAAGTTTGCTTATTTGTTTTGCACCTTCTCTATTGATGCTTATACTTGTATTAACCCACTGAAATCTACGACAGTCATTTAAGGTGTGACAACACGTCTAATTGCCGATCAGCGGCGAAGCTTGACTGGTTCAAAGTTTATGAAATTTTGTTCTTATCAATAGATAGATCTACATTTAATTGCCACAGGTGTAAGTCGAGTCAACGGTCAAGTTGAAAGGGTTATGAGAACCCTTAAGAATCTATTGACGGCTGTTGAGACAAGCTCTATGTCGTGGCACGAAGCACTAGTGGAGGTACAGCTGGCCCTTGATTTCGCAGTGAATCGTAGTACTAAATGTAGTCCATTAGAACTTTTGATTGGTGTAAATGCTATGCCTCTGGGGCTAATCCTAGAAGCGATACTGAAACTGAAATTGACAAGATATAAGAAAACAAAATTTTACGAAAGCAAGGCTAAGGTAATTGGATTCAGTATGGGTTACTTTGTGCTGGAAAACAGTGTGAAACAGCAAACGAAATCGGATCCAAAGTTTAGAGGTTCTTTCGTTGAGGCATTGAAGGGAGACAGCATGTTAAAAAAAAAAAAAAAAAAAAAAACAAAGTTTGAGAAAGTTACAGGATGTGTAAATTTCAGAGAGCCTGATGCAAATTTTAAAGAACAAAGTCTGTTAGAAAAGTCTTTTGAAACAGAAGAGTGTCGTGAAGCCATGTGATTGGCGATGATCGAAGGTTGCTTTAGAAATGTGGTTGATGAATTCGTGAAGCCAAGTATTGGGCGATGAACGAGCGATGAGGTTGATGAATTCGTGAAGCCAAGTATTGGGCGATGAACGAGCGATGTGGTTGATGAATTCGTGAAGCCAAGTATTGGGCGATGAACGAGCGATGTGGTTGATGAATTCGTGAAGCCAAGTATTGGGCGATGAACGAGCGATGTGGTTGATGAATTCGTGAAGCCAAGTATTGGGCGATGAACGAGCGATGTGGTTGATGAATTCGTGAAGCCTAGTATTGGGCGATGAACGAGCGATGTGGTTGATGAATTCGTGAAGCCAAGTATTGGGCGATGGACGAGCGATGTGGTTGATGAATTCGTGAAGCCAAGTATTGGGCGATGGACGAGCTGAGAGCATAATAAAATGCGTGAGCCAATGTGTTTGGCGATTGATGAATATTCAAAAGTTGGCTGGTATAAGACAAGATATGTTTCATGGACTATGACTTAATGATTTGTAATGATTAATTTATAATTTGATAATGTTTAAACGATCTTTTGACTGGAAATGTAAATGAAAGAAATGGTTTATAAGAAAACGTAATGATTTGAAATATTCTATGAAATTGAGATTACTTGGTTAAGTTTTTCTGAAGTATTCAATAGTATTATAATGTTGGAATGAAACTAAGAGGTTTATTGTAGACACGAGGACGTGTCTATGTCAGAATGGCCGTGTCGGAGAGTATGTAGTGCAGCATTTCGACAGGTATGACCATGGGTTGTGCTGGTATACTAGATATACTAGATATTAGTTTTGGTAGAATGGGGACTCAGTTTGCGAGCTGAGGCCGAGTGTGGCTTCGTATGCGTTGCTAGGTCTGGTCTCTCTTTTTCTTCTGGTTTGTAGTGTGACGTGAGATAGACACGTGTTTTGGTCCTTAAGAGAGAATTATGAGCAACAAAGGCATCGAAGACTCGCTGCATTTGCCAGAATTAAGTTCAGGCAATCAAGAACCAAACGATCAATTCACCAGCAATGACGACTTACAAGGGGATGAATTTAGTTCTCCGACATATATATATTCTTGATCAGCATCACTAGTAGAGTCGATCTAGCCATGTCCGTCTGTCCGTCCGTCTGTCCGTCTGTCAGTCTGTCCGTCTGTCCGTCTGTCCGTCCGTTTATATGCAAACTAGTCTCTCAGTTTTAAAGCTATCTGCATGAAACTTTCCCAAAAGTTGTCTTTCTATTGCAGGTAGTATATAAGTCGTAACAAGCCGGATCGGACGACTATAGCATATAGCTCCCATAGGAACAATCGGAAAAATAAATGAAAAAAAATTATAACTTTGCTGTTTTTTAATTTTTTTGTTTAGTTCTTCGACGTTTAGTAATGGTTAAATATTTCTGATTTACGGTTTAAATTTCATCAAAATCGGACGACTATAGCATATAGCTCCCATAGGAACAATCGGAAAAATAAATGAAAAAAATTATAACTTTTCTGTTTTTTAATTTTTTGTTTAGCCCTTCGACATTTAGTAATGGTAAAATATTTCCGATTTACGGTTTAAATTATATCAAAATCGGACGACTATAGCATATAGCTCCCATAGGAACAATCGGAAAAATAAATGAAAAAAATTATAACTTTTTTGTTTTTTAATTTTTTGTTCAGTTCTTCGACATATAGCAATGGTTAAATATTTCAGAATTATGGTTTAGATTTTATCAAAATCGGACGTCTATATCATATAGCTCCCATAGAAATAATAAAAATATATAAAATGACTATCAAATAATTGAGTTGCTAATCATCATAGCTTCAATGTTTTTAAACATATCGTTTAAACGATCTTTTGACTGGAAATGTAAATGAAAGAAATGGTTTATAAGAAAACGTAATGATTTGAAATATTCTATGAAATTGAGATTACTTGGTTAAGTTTTTCTGAAGTATTCAATAGTATTATAATGTTGGAATGAAACTAAGAGGTTTATTGTAGACACGAGGACGTGTCTATGTCAGAATGGCCGTGTCGGAGAGTATGTAGTGCAGCATTTCGACAGGTATGACCATGGGTTGTGCTGGTATACTAGATATACTAGATATTAGTTTTGGTAGAATGGGGACTCAGTTTGCGAGCTGAGGCCGAGTGTGGCTTCGTATGCGTTGCTAGGTCTGGTCTCTCTTTTTCTTCTGGTTTGTAGTGTGACGTGAGATAGACACGTGTTTTGGTCCTTAAGAGAGAATTATGAGCAACAAAGGCATCGAAGACTCGCTGCATTTGCCAGAATTAAGTTCAGGCAATCAAGAACCAAACGATCAATTCACCAGCAATGACGACTTACAAGGGGATGAATTTAGTTCTCCGACATATATATATTCTTGATCAGCATCACTAGTAGAGTCGATCTAGCCATGTCCGTCTGTCCGTCCGTCTGTCCGTCTGTCAGTCTGTCCGTCTGTCCGTCCGTTTATATGCAAACTAGTCTCTCAGTTTTAAAGCTATCTGCATGAAACTTTCCCAAAAGTTGTCTTTCTATTGCAGGTAGTATATAAGTCGTAACAAGCCGGATCGGACGACTATAGCATATAGCTCCCATAGGAACAATCGGAAAAATAAATGAAAAAAAATTATAACTTTGCTGTTTTTTAATTTTTTGTTTAGTTCTTCGACGTTTAGTAATGGTTAAATATTTCTGATTTACGGTTTAAATTTCATCAAAATCGGACGACTATAGCATATAGCTCCCATAGGAACAATCGGAAAAATAAATGAAAAAAATTATAACTTTTCTGTTTTTTAATTTTTTGTTTAGCCCTTCGACATTTAGTAATGGTAAAATATTTCCGATTTACGGTTTAAATTATATCAAAATCGGACGACTATAGCATATAGCTCCCATAAGAACAATCGGAAAAATAAATGAAAAAAATTATAACTTTTTTGTTTTTTAATTTTTTGTTCAGTTCTTCGACATATAGCAATGGTTAAATATTTCAGAATTATGGTTTAGATTTTATCAAAATCGGACGTCTATATCATATAGCTCCCATAGAAATAATAAAAATATATAAAATGACTATCAAATAATTGAGTTGCTAATCATCATAGCTTCAATGTTTTTAAACATATCGTTTAAACGATCTTTTGACTGGAAATGTAAATGCAAGAAATGGTTTATAAGAAAACGTAATGATTTGAAATATTCTATGAAATTGAGATTACTTGGTTAAGTTTTTCTGAAGTATTCAATAGTATTATAATGTTGGAATGAAACTAAGAGGTTTATTGTAGACACGAGGACGTGTCTATGTCAGAATGGCCGTGTCGGAGAGTATGTAGTGCAGCATTTCGACAGGTATGACCATGGGTTGTGCTGGTATACTAGATATACTAGATATTAGTTTTGGTAGAATGGGGACTCAGTTTGCGAGCTGAGGCCGAGTGTGGCTTCGTATGCGTTGCTAGGTCTGGTCTCTCTTTTTCTTCTGGTTTGTAGTGTGACGTGAGATAGACACGTGTTTTGGTCCTTAAGAGAGAATTATGAGCAACAAAGGCATCGAAGACTCGCTGCATTTGCCAGAATTAAGTTCAGGCAATCAAGAACCAAACGATCAATTCACCAGCAATGACGACTTACAAGGGGATGAATTTAGTTCTCCGACATATATATATTCTTGATCAGCATCACTAGTAGAGTCGATCTAGCCATGTCCGTCTGTCCGTCCGTCTGTCCGTCTGTCCGTCTGTCAGTCTGTCCGTCTGTCCGTCCGTTTATATGCAAACTAGTCTCTCAGTTTTAAAGCTATCTGCATGAAACTTTCCCAAAAGTTGTCTTTCTATTGCAGGTAGTATATAAGTCGTAACAAGCCGGATCGGACGACTATAGCATATAGCTCCCATAGGAACAATCGGAAAAATAAATGAAAAAAATTATAACTTTGCTGTTTTTTAATTTTTTGTTTAGTTCTTCGACGTTTAGTAATGGTTAAATATTTCTGATTTACGGTTTAAATTTCATCAAAATCGGACGACTATAGCATATAGCTCCCATAGGAACAATCGGAAAAATAAATGAAAAAAATTATAACTTTTCTGTTTTTTAATTTTTTGTTTAGCCCTTCGACATTTAGTAATGGTAAAATATTTCCGATTTACGGTTTAAATTATATCAAAATCGGACGACTATAGCATATAGCTCCCATAGGATGCTCTTTTATTCGCCGACATGACCCTCGGCCGGGGCGGTGTATTGATAATGCAGAACTATGTTCTGCCGTCGTCTCCTTCCCACGTTGAACGCCTCGCTGGATCGTGCTGGCTGCGAAGTGGTGTCTCCCTCGCCGGAAGTGGTGTCTCCCTCGCCGGTTTCGCTTGCGATGTCTTCTGCTGCCCTTGGCTCGGCGGGGTCACAGGGATAAGGGATGCGTCACCGTTCCCAGACTACGGTGAACAGGCACTGTGCTCTCACGGCGTACACCTTTCGCAGCCGCAGCCTCCTGTCCCTTGCTCTGTCCCGGCCGGTCGCACCGGACGTACGCAGGCGTACGCCGGAAGCCGCCAACGCAGTCCCTGGGTCTTCCACCCTACCCTCTGCCGCAGGCTTAAGAATTCGAAGTATATGCTGCTCGTACGACGCTGGTTGTTCGTCGTCCTGGGGTCCTTGCTGTCCTTGTTCAGCCTCCAGGTATCTCGACCGGCTCCGCTCCTTGTTGGTGACTCGGTAAGCTGCCGTTCTGGGACTCTAGCGGTGGACCGCTGGGCTCTCAACGCATACGCCTTTCGAGACACCAGCTGAACAACCGCGCGTCCTTTCGTGCTATTCGCAGCAGGACCGTGTACAGTTCCAGCAGGACGATCAGGATACGCCGGAGTTCGCCAATGCAGTCCTTGTAGGCAGGCTCCCCTCCTCGTTGGCGACTCGGTAAGCTGCCGTTCTGGGACTCTAGCGGTGGACCGCTGTGCTCTCAATGCATACGCCTTTCGAGACACCAGCTGAACAAACACGCGTCCTTCCGGGCTAGACGCACCAGGACCTTATACAGTTCCTGCAGGACGATCAGGCATACGCCGGAGTTCGCCAATTCAGTTCTTGTAGGCAGGCAGCTAGTTCTATACAACTTTCCTTCTGAGCCCACGGTTCTTCGTCGAAGGACTCTATTTGTTCACTTTGTCGGACACGCCGGGTGGGATGCCAAGCTCAAATCGCGACAGAAGTTGTGACAAAGCGCCTGGACTTAGCCGTGAGATGCCGTAAGGACCTCAGCTACCTGTACCTCTATTCGGAGACTTTAGCTCTAAGTCCCGAACGTCTCGACGTAGCGATCTTGTTTCCTTGATGACTCCGCACGGCTTTACTTGCTCCTGCACGTTGTTTCACTGGTTTCTGGTTCACTTGATGACTGTTACTTCTTGACTTTGTAGAAATCGACTGATCCAGCTTCCTGCGCTCGGCAGGATCAGCATCACTAGTAGAGTCGATCTAGCCATGTCCGTCTGTCCGTCCGTCTGTCCGTCTGTCAGTCTGTCCGTCTGTCCGTCCGTTTATATGCAAACTAGTCTCTCAGTTTTAAAGCTATCTGCATGAAACTTTCCCAAAAGTTGTCTTTCTATTGCAGATAGTATATAAGTCGTAACAAGCCGGATCGGACGACTATAGCATATAGCTCCCATAGGAACAATCGGAAAAATAAATGAAAAAAATTATAACTTTGCTGTTTTTTAATTTTTTGTTTAGTTCTTCGACATTTAGTAATGGTTAAATATTTCTGATTTACGGTTTAAATTTCATCAAAATCGGACGACTATAGCATATTGCTCCCATAGGAACAATCGGAAAAATAAATGAAAAAAATTATAGCTTTTCTGTTTTTTAATTTTTTGTTTAGCCCTTCGACATTTAGTAATGGTAAAATATTTCCGATTTACGGTTTAAATTATATCAAAATCGGACGACTATAGCATATAGCTCCCATAGGAACAATCGGAAAAATAAATTAAAAAAATTATAACTTTTTTGTTTTTTAATTTTTTGTTCAGTTCTTCGACATATAGCAATGGTTAAATATTTCAGAATTATGGTTTAGATTTTATCAAAATCGGACGTCTATATCATATAGCTCCCATAGAAATAATAAAAATATATAAAATAACTATCAAATAATTGAGTTGCTAATCATCATAGCTTCAATGTTTTTAAACATATACGCAGTAAATCATAATTTTAATGTTTTCAAAAATGTTAAATTCTTGCAATAGCTGCAAGGGTATATGAACTTCGGCTTGCCGAAGTTTGCTTTCTTTCTTGTTTTTTAAATGTTTATCTAAATTATTTGCCTTACTTAATTTTTCTTTTCTCAGTCACATATTGTGGAACATCAAAAATTTGCAGAACAAACTTTCGCACAAAATTATAATTTAACGAACTGATTTTCTTTGTTATCTACTCGCTACGAATGTCGTGCGGCTAGCTCAGAAGATGTAAGTGTTCGTCCCACCAAATTTATATATACGTGACCGCCCTGTTGACCAGTGAAAACGCACAGAAAGATTGGAAGTATACAGTGCTCTTTTATTCGCCGACATGACCCTCGGCCGGGGCGGTGTATTGATAATGCAGAACTATGTTCTGCCGTCGTCTCCTTCCCACGTTGAACGCCTCGCTGGATCGTGCTGGCTGCGAGGTGGTGTCTCCCTCGCCGGAAGTGGTGTCTCCCTCGCCGGTTTCGCTTGCGATGTCTTCTGCTGCCCTTGGCTCGGCGGGGTCACAGGGATAAGGGATGCGTCACCGTTCCCAGACTACGGTGAACAGGCACTGTGCTCTCACGGCGTACACCTTTCGCAGCCGCAGCCTCCTGTCCCTTGCTCTGTCCCGGCCGGTCGCCGCCAACGCAGTCCCTGGGTCAAACGCCTGGTTCTAGACGAACGCTTCCACCCTACCCTCTGCCGCAGGCTTAAGAATTCGAAGTATATGCTGCTCGTACGACGCTGGTTGTTCGTCGTCCTGGGGTCCTTGCTGTCCTTGTTCAGCCTCCAGGTATCTCGACCGGCTCCGCTCCTTGTTGGTGACTCGGTAAGCTGCCGTTCTGGGACTCTAGCGGTGGACCGCTGGGCTCTCAACGCATACGCCTTTCGAGACACCAGCTGAACAACCGCGCGTCCTTTCGGGCTATTCGCAGCAGGACCATGTACAGTTCCAGCAGGACGATCAGGATACGCCGGAGTTCGCCAATGCAGTCCTTGTAGGCAGGCTCCCCTCCCCGTTGGCGACTCGGTAAGCTGCCGTTCTGGGACTCTAGCGGTGGACCGCTGTGCTCTCAATGCATACGCCTTTCGAGACACCAGCTGAACAAACACGCGTCCTTCCGGGCTAGTCGCACCAGGACCTTATACAGTTCCTGCAGGACGATCAGGCATACGCCGGAGTTCGCCAATTCAGTTCTTGTAGGCAGGCAGCTAGTTCTATACAACTTTCCTTCTGAGCCCACGGTTCTTCGTCGAAGGACTCTATTTGTTCACTTTGTCGGACACGCCGGGTGGGATGCCAAGCTCAAATCGCGACAGAAGTTGTGACAAAGCGCCTGGACTTAGCCGTGAGATGCCGTAAGGACCTCAGCTACCTGTACCTCTATTCGGAGACTTTAGCTCTAAGTCCCGAACGTCTCGACGTAGCGATCTTGTTTCCTTGATGACTCCGCACGGCTTTACTTGCTCCTGCACGTTGTTTCACTGGTTTCTGGTTCACTTGATGACTGTTACTTGTTGACTTTGTAGAAATCGACTGATCCAGCTTCCTGCGCTCGGCCGGTTTATATAGGCCTCCATTTACCGCTAGTTATCGGCGTCTCCTTGCCTCTTGGTCTAAAGTCCACGATTTTACCGTTCGACCTTTCGCCCTCTGCGCACGGCACCAATATCAGGGTCCAAAGTCCGGTGCCGTCCCGTTACTTCCTTCTGCCCGGTCCTTCGCCGCTCTCTTCTATTGCTGTCCCTCTCGGACTCTCCTTGTCCTTGTCTGGTGCTCAGTGCACCACTCTCTCTCGCCGCACTACCGTTACTACGGGCGAATTCGACGCGTCACTGGTAACTGGTAGGCCACTGCTTGCATGCGCTTACTCTGCTTGCTTTCTAACTTGTGGGGAGTTATTCAACTCCTCACAATAATTATTATTATTAACAATATATTTGTGAGAGACAGTGGAACGCAATGTTTTGGTATCTATAAGGCCAATATTGTAAACATGTATATTTGCTATTAATCCAAATTTTCTACCGATTTACTTATTCGGTTGCTATTCACATGTATCTATTTAAGAATTCTTTATTTTTTCAAAAACTTTTGTTTTTGAATAATCTAAATATATATTATCTTTTTCGTTCAACATATAGTTTCAGTTAATGTTATGCGTTTCCAGTGGAAGCTTGCATCCAAACTTTCTCAGATTTACGACACGGACGCCATGTGTTTATTTAGTTGTTTAGTCTTCCAAATTATATTTTTATACCCTTGCAGAGGGTATTATAATTTCAGTCAGAAGTTTGCAACGCAGTGAAGGAGACATCTCCGACCCTATAAAGTATATATATTCTTGATCAGCATCACTAGGCGAGTCGATCTAGCCATGTCCGTCTGTCCGTCTGTCCGTCTGTCCGTCCGTTTATATGCAAACTAGTCTCTCAGTTTTAAAGCTATCTGCATGAAACTTTCCCAAAAGTTGTCTTTCTATTGCAGGTAGTATATAAGTCGGAACGAGACGGATCGGACGACTATAGCATATAGCTCCCATAGGAACAATCGGAAAAATAAATGAAAAAAAATTATAACTTTGCTGTTTTTTAATTTTTTGTTTAGTTCTTCGACATTTAGTAATAATTAAATATTTCTGATTTACGGTTTAAATTTCATCAAAATCGGACGACTATAGCATATAGCTCCCACAGGAACAATCGGAAAAATAAATGAAAAAAAATTATAATTTTGCTGTTTTTTAATTTTTTGTTTAGTTCTTCGAGATATAGTAATGGTTAAGTATTTCAGAATTATGTTTTAATTTTCATCAAAATCGGACGACTATAGCATATAGCTCCCATAGGAACAATCGGAAAAATAAATGAAAAAAAATTATAACTTTTCTGTTTTTTAATTTTTTGTTTAGTTCTTCGACATATAGCAATGTTTAATTATTTCAGAACTATGGTTTAAATTTTATCAAAATCGGACGTCTATATCATAAAGCTCCCATAGAAATAATAAAAATATATAAAATAACTATCTTATAATTGAGCTGCAAATCATCATAGTTTCAATGTTTTTCAGCATATACTCAAGTAAATCATAATTTAAATATTTTCAAAAGTATTTAATTCATGCAATAGCTGCAAGGGTATATGAACTTCGGCTTGCCGAAGTTTGCTTTCTTTCTTGTTTTAATAAATACACCGTTGATTTTCACAGTCTTTTCGATGTTCAGCTTTTTCTATCTCATTTAAAATTGATTTCTCTAAGTGTAAGGCTGGTTTGTGCACAGCAGGGAAAATGCTGACCATGCTGGTAGCCAGCCTAGTCTAAGCACTGTCTTATAGATCACTTGTTACTCATTAATTGCTTGTGCACATATTGTGAGAAGTCTTAAAACTCCCCAGAAATCTCTGTGCAGGACAGCTGCATAGCAACAGCCTTGGTCCCCAGCAAAGTGGAGTCACCGTGCACTTACGGTACCGACTTGGACATTGGACCCTCATACGGCAAGGGCAACCAGGTTGAACGATATAAAGGGGGACTACGGACCCGCACAAAGAGGACACTTCGAACTAACAGTGCGACAGTGGACCTTAGACCCGATAACGTTAGCTGGAAGAGAAGGATAACGACCATCACTGGCTATAAAAGGGCGGCGCAAGCTCAGCTCAGCCCCCGAAGTAACAGTGCAAGAATTAAAGCGAGTGCGTGTACGCCAGACCAGTAGCAAGTTAATCAAGTGCCGAGTGCCAGGATCAATGTCGCAAAGTCGAGACGACGAACGACGATAAGTCTCGATGCTGAGGCTACATCGCTGAGATCGAACAGTGATAGGTCTTGTTTAAATCGAGCTCAAGGAGTCCTTGCGTAAAATCTGCGATAAAGGTGGCTGGGCGAAGTGGCAGAACCTAATTCTTCCTGCTAGGTGATACACCTTGCCTGCCCCGACAGTGAGGTTCGCATAACATCCAGAGTTTTGGTGGAGCCGTCACGATAAAGATTCAGTGAAGCAGTCAACGGGGAGGAGCGACGCCTCAGAGGACAGCGACGAGGAGAAGCTATAGCGGAAGAGCCGCGAAGCTATATTTAAGGAGACAAATAAAACTCGAACGATCCCAACACAACCCTTGCGTTGTCTTTTGGTTAAAGGCAATAACCCAATATAAATTTGACGATCCCACAACTTCTCTGAACTAGTCGCAAGGTTACGTAGCGAGCAAGATACAAGACATCAGGTCGTTACAATATTGTATACAGTGAGCGCGAGACGTATATTGAGGTAATGTTAAGTTGTGTTCGTACGCATAGGTTTTTTCTCAGCTCATCCTTCATCTAGGAGTGCGTACGTATCCACCTGTCCACTAACTTGGAACAGCGTAACTGGCAGTATGCGGAATAGGAGACCACCTCCTTCTACCGTTCTCTTGTTGCGACGATCTACTCCGCTCGTCAACTGTAGCAGTCGGTGATGTCTCTTCCGCCATCCGATAATGGACCTCACCATGCGAAATGTATGATCTAGTTATGCACATACCTCAACCTGTCCAGCGGCGAAGATCCGTTGATTTATCTGTAGTAAATTCGACAACCTCTGGGGGACTTTCGTGTAGGTCGCCTGGTTGATGCTTGCATTCAAAGGATCTCTCCCTCCGAAGTTCACAATAATACCCACTACATTTGCGTACTCCGTCAACCACGTACTAAAATCCACAGTAGTTGGGAAAGTTTGATCATCGCAGCATGCCCTGCCCACTCCATACGATTACTGGTTTTGCTGCCTCAGGGCTAATTAAATTTTGGCCCGCTGGTGTCCCTGGATTAATGGTACACTAATTTCGCGCATAAAATCGAAGGAACTGGCTTTGGCGGTCACAAATACAAAATTTCAAATTTTGTATGCCGCATTAAGCCAGTGCTAGAAAATGGTGGTGTCAGTGCTGTAAACTTTTCACAAGTAGTGTTGAGAACCAGAGTTGCCAAAGGCGATGAAAAACGAGATACGTTTTGCACAAATAGATAATTACATTAAGAGGTAATAAGAACAATAACACAAATTTACTTTGAATATATGCCTATATTACCATATTTAAACGAACACAAAAAAGGGTGCTAGGAATAGGTCCTAAGAAAATACTTGTTTTTTTCGTACCATGACAACCCTTGCAGCTCCCCCTCCAATTCGTTCGGAAACTAGAACAGGGACGGCGGAATTGCTAAAATGCCGAAGTATAGAATCAAATCGATTCTGAGACGCAATCACAAAATAATTTGTAATAGGTCAAATATGTTTTTATTAACCAAATTTGTAAAGCAATAATGTTCTTAAACCATTAAAGAATAATGAAAAATATCAACTGCATTTTAACTTATCGCAAAGTATTTAGAATCAGTGAATTTCAGTGCTAGCGGAATTGAATCAGCCAGCCATTTGCTTGGCGGAAAGTTTCCGTGATATTTTTACGGAAGTTAACCGTGTGAATTTTCGGATGTAGAAACTAGAACAGGTCTGGAAAATTCGAATCCGTGTGAGTCTTACGGAAATGAGAACTGGAACAGGGTTGATATTTTTTCTTTCGTTCTTAGGTCAGCTATATGATATATTTATCCGATTTTTAGCAAATTAAAACAGCAGTTCAGAAACCTTCACTAAATTAATAAAAATATCATTATGGGCGACAGTATATGCAGTGACGATGAGCACTAAGAGCGTGTGTATAGGAGACTACTATATACAGCCGTAGAGTTGAAAATCTGCTGTGATGGTCCGAACGTAACGAGTAATTCACCAGTCGAAAGGTATCGCTAAATGAATAAGGATTGCATACCAAGGCTTAAGGAAAATTAATTGGTTCGGGAGAAAAGGCGGTGAAAGTGACATACTAAAAATTTTTTTAAGTGGAGCTTTTGAGATTGTGTTGGTAAAATTTTACTCTTTTTTAACACAGTTTATTTAACGCGTCGAAAGACACTATTTTTTGTTTGAATCTGATGATCCGTTGAAAAGTTATTCAAAAATATACGTTTTTTTGGTATATTTCAAAAATAAAAAGGTTTCCTGGTCGTTTGTCAGTTTTAAACAATTTTAAGGACTTGTTTAAGAATTCTGAATTTTTTTTTTTTTTTTTGGGTACGTCGTGAAAAATAAAGTTTGTTCTACGACTATCCTATTTAGCGGGTAATTGCTAAAAATATCTAAACTTTGCACGGCTTTAACTAAACTAGTAAAGGTACAGACAAGTGTCATTAAAAAGGCATTGGCAAATGCTAATCACGAAGACCTAACACAATTGGTCAAAATAAAATAATTTAAAAATTATTTTATGTTTTAAAAGTCGATTGTCGTTTTTTTTTTTACATTTATAGCCTTGGGATTCCTCAACTTTTGGTGAATAATAGTGCCACGCTAAAAAAAAGCTCAATGAGCGAACCAAATAAAGAGCGTCGAAGCTCAGCGATTCGAAGAGACAGATAGCGTAGTGCTGAAAACGACTACCAAGGGTGCCTCGGCTCTACTGATGGTCGATAGTCAAAAAAAAAGAGCTATGTCAATCGGGCTTGGCCATACAATCCGGCATGGATCGCTACATTCAAGCGTAAGCTAAGCCCGCAGAACTAAGGGGTAGGTAACAAACCAAAAATAAACTGTGTCCAAACAGACAACAAGTTACCCGGGCGATCTAACGGCAACAGATTTGCCCTCCTAGCTGAAATTCAATCAACTGGGTCAAGAGACCCAACCGAAACCTAAGCCCCCACCAATTTACATTAGGGAGAAATCTTGAACGCACTGGTCAACAAAATTGTTGCGGTGGTCGGGGATGGAAAATTTCATGTCCTTCCGCTTATTAAAGGGAATATTCACGAAACCAAACTTCAGACCAAATCTCAAGAACATTTCCGAATTGTGTCCAAATTCCTTGAGAAAGCTAGGAAAAACTACTACATGTACCAACTAAAAAGCAGCAAGGGCTTGCAAGTTGTATTTAAAGGAATCGAGCCCGATGTAGCCCCTAATCAAGTGATCGATGCCCTCAAAGAAAACGGGTTTTCTGCAAAGAACGTTAGTAACATCATTAACAAGAATAAAAAGCCACAAGCACTCTTCAAGGTAGAGCTGGAGCCAGTTACTCGATGCATCCTATCTACAACCTGCAATACCTATTGCACCGAAGAATTACGGTGGAAAAGCCACATAAAAGGAACGGCCCAGTGCAATGCATAAACACCAGGACATACTGCACACTCTAATCAGTCTGTGTAGTTGTGGAGACATTCACAATTCCGCAAACTGCCCTGCTAACGAGAAAGAAACTGCGAAGGAAATCACACGGCTAACTACAGAGGCTGTGTGGTCTACAAGGAATTCAAAAACCGCATGCGACGAGTGACAACCACGCGCCATCAAAATCCTCAAAACGTGTACACTTACTCAAAAACGACGCTTTTTTTCGGCACGGCTGCAAAATCCTTATTTGGTCAGCTTATTACCCAGAAGGACTTCTCATACGCCGATGCCCTTCGTTCAGGAACGGAAAACGAATCCACTCCAGTCTAATCTAGGAAACCTTCAGCAGGTCCCAGGACAGTCATAAAGCACACTGGAATCATTGATGGTTACCATGTAACAAAGTATGATGGAAATGACCATGCAAACACTGGCTCAAAACCAGATCATGGTGTTACAGTTGCTTGCAGCTAAGTAGTCCAAACAATTGATGGCAAATAACCGTTTCCCGGCACAAACTTGAAATAAAACAGCATATACAACTTCCAAATAAGAGGCTACACCCTCTACCGCACAGATCATCCAGATGGTAAAGCCCATAGCGGTACCGGCATCCTAATTAGGGAATCTCCATTTCACCAAAAATTTGCGACAAACTAGTTGCAGGCAAGGTCTATCATAGTGCAGCCAGGTAACGGAAACTTTTCTATAGCTGCCGTATACTTCCCGCCTCGATTTACAATCTTTGAAGGACAATTCATGGTTTTTTACAACTTACTTGGAGATTGCTTCATATTTGCAGGAGACTATAATTCTAAACATACGCAGTGGGGATCACGACTCGTGAGTCCCAAAGGAAAGCAATTGTATAATGCAATCATCAAACTGAGCAACAAATTGGACTATATTTCCCCTAATAGCCCCACATACAGGCCAGCAGACCCCAGAAAAGTCCCTGACCTAATAGATTTTGGGGTGACAAAACCATTCCACGTAATATTAGGTTGTCAAAAAAGTCTTGCGGTGTTTTCGCTAGTTGGCGCTGAAAGCCCGTAGTTCTTATTTGATTCGTCGCATCAGGTCATACTATACCCTTTTGGAAAGCTCATTTCACGGGCTAACACGTGTCTTTTCTTTTAAGTCGTTCGTGAGTTAAAGCGTCGTAATCATGGAGCAAAATAAAGAGAAAATATGGCATACTCTACAGTACTACTACGATCAAGGCAAAAATGCATCTCAAGCCGCCAATAAAATTTGTGCAGTTTATGGGCCCGACACAGTTTCCATTTCCACCGCACAACGAAGTTTTCAACGTTTTCGTTCTGGTGTAGAGGTGGTCGAAGATGCGCCAGTCTCCGGAAGGCCTGTCGGCTGAATTTTCTGACGTCTCCACATGTCTCCATGGCTATGGGTCGGAGGGCGTACATACGTCACCGTTTATTCAGTGCAGGACTATCGTTCCATCCGTCCAGTTGAAAACAGATATGGGCTCGTTGGTCCATTGTTTTGTTATCCAACACCCAACGTACGAGCTTCACCACCAGTACTGTTCCACTTCGTTCCGTCCTGGGAATGGTTTCTTTGGCGAGATTTTACTTTTGGCTGTTGATAGAGAAATATATATATGCAAAGAACGTTAGTAACAGCATTAACAAGAATGATGGAGCAAAATAAAGAGAAAATATGGCATATTCTACAGAACTACTACGATAAAGGCAAAAATGCATCTCAAGCCGCCAATAAAATTTATGCAGTTTATGGACCTGATACAGTTTCCATTTCCACCGCACAACGTTGTTTTTAACGTTTTCGTTCTGGTGTAGAGGTGGTCGAAGATGCGCCAGGCTCCGGAAGGCCTGTCGTCGAAAATTGCGGTAAAATCGCTGAATTGGTCGAAAGAGACCTGCATAGTAGCAGCCGTAGCCTCAGTCAAGAGCTGGGCAGGAGTGATCAAACCGTTATAAACCATTTGAAGAAGCTTGGAGTCACTAAGAAGCTCGATGTATGGGTGCCACACGAATTGACGCAAAAAAACATCTTTGACCGTATCGACGCATGCGAATTTCTTCTAAATCGCAACAAAGTCGACCCGTTTTTGAAGCGTATGGTGACTGGCGATGAAAAGTGGGTCACTTACGATAACGTGAGGCGCAAAGGGTCGTGGTCGAAAAGCGGTGAAGCGGCCCAGACGGTGTCCAAGCTTGGACTAAAGGCCAGAAAGGTTCTTCTGTGTGTTTGGTGGGATTGGCAGGGAATAATCCACTAAGAGCTGCTCCCCTATGGCCAAACGCTCAATTCGGACCTGTATGGCCATTAATTTGACCGCTTGAAGGCAGCACTCATGCAGAAGAGGCCATCTTTGCACAACAGAGGCCGAATTGTCTTCCATCAGGACAGGACCAAGGAGCTTTATGCTACAGTCGTCCGATCCGGCTCGTTCCGACTTATGTACTACCTGCAATAGAAAGACAACTTTTGGGAAAGTTTTATACAGATAACTTTAAAACTGAGAGATAGTTTGCGTAGAAACAGACGGACGGACAGACGGACATGGCTAGATCGACTCTCCGAGTGATACTGATCAAGAATATATATATACTTTATAGGGTCGGAAACGTCTCCTTCACTGCGTTGCAAACTTCTGACTGAAATTATAATACCCTCTGCAAGGGTATAAAAAAAAAAAAGGATATAAAAGAATCTTTTCTGTTTTTTAAAACTCAAAAAATTATACACATTTGTTTGTAAAACGGTGGTCGAGAAATCGACAAGTTTTAAATAAAAATAAATTTTGCGCAATTATATTTTTGTGGCGTTTTCGAGGCCAGAAACATCGTAAAAGTGCTTTCAAAAAATTAGCGTATTCGAGGCTAAAACATGGAACAAGTTATTGAAAGTTTAAAATAAAAAAAAAAACGAAAAATAAACACAACGACAAACCCATTGAAAGAATGCAAAAAAATCTATAAAATGAAATTAAAAAAAAAAAACCAAACTCTTTTAAACTGAATATAAAGTGCCCAAATAAAAGATCTATAAAAAAACTCTAAAAACTCAAAAATCACCATACAACAACATCAACAAGAGCGGCAACAGAGTAAAACAGAACAGAACTACTGCAGCAACAACAAAAACTTCAGCGAAGATCAACCACGTCAGGACTGATAAAATATAATTTTATTGGGAAAAAGTAGTTGGGCTTAAAAAAGTTGAACGAATTAAAGCTTGAAATTTCGAAAGTGACAAAAAATATGAAGAAAAACTCGAGAAAATTGTGCCAAGTAAGGTAGTCGTTACAAATCACAAAGCTGATAATTTGCCAACGCTACCTTAAATTCTTTGGAGATTCCAAAGATTAGAAGCCTTCTTGAGCTTCATGTTTTGGATGTTGACATCAAGAATGTAAGGCATCTAAGAATGTTTACTGACACAATAAATGAGTCAATTCACATGATAAAATTAAAGGCACAATTGTCGGATGTTTATATAGTTTTAGCACACATAATGCTCAGGAAATTTAACAAAAAAGCTCTATAATTATATGAGAGCCACGTCAAAAAAAATAACGAAATTCAAATTTTATCCGACATTTTTAAGCTGTTAGAGCAACGATTAAGTTCGATAATTTCAGTTCAGGATGAAAAGCCTGTTTAAAAATGTTTAGTTACAACATGAAAGAATTGTCTACTAATAATTGTCCCATGTGGAAAAATACGGTACATTTTATTTCTCGTTGTCAAAAATTCAAGTCCCTAAATCCATCAGAAAGAATGGAAAAAGTAAAAAAAAACACATTTGTGTTTTAAATGCCTAAAACACTCATTTAATACAAAATTTAAAAGCATCATTTTATGTTCTGTTTGCAAAAGAAATAATTACAGGATGCTTCACACAATTCAAACCAAAAATTAGAAAAGGTTAACACATGTATGACGTCAGTACATGCGTTGCTTGCTACAGCACGCGTTTAAGTTAAATCCTCAAACGGAGGTTTTGAGCACAATTATTTCAAAAGAATCTGCGCAGATTCTGAAATTACCAAAAATTCGATCTCAAAGAGAGATCAGTGGAGTGTCCTCCACTGGAATGTGCATCTCAAGGCACAAGATAAACATTTCAATTAAATGTAATGGTTCCAAAAAAATTATAAAAGCAGAAGCATAAGTACTTTCAAAGTTAATGAGAGCTCTTCCAATTAACACAGTAAGTGTTGACAAAACAAAATGGGAGAAATAAAAATTGGCCTACCCAGACTTTAATAAGCCTGTCGTGTAGATCTGATTATTGGAGCAGATCTATACACCCACATACTGCAGAGTGGAGTTGTTAAAATAAATAACCTCCTCGGCCAAAAAACCGATTTTGGGTGGGTTGCCTCTGGATGCAAAAATTCCAAGGGAACGAAAACACACACAGGGATCAGTGTAAGGCCCTAAAGTTATATCTTCGTGTAACGTCAAGTTAAAATAAAAAATTTAGGTATAAAGTTTAATAAAAGTTTAAAATGGAATGACCATATCACTCAGGCTAAAGGGAAAATATAAGGTTGCCTTAGGGCTCTTTGATATACCCAGTCCTTTATACCAGAGAAATGCCAGCATTTAATTGCAAGGGCCATAGTCACTCCGATTTTGTTGGTGTGAAAAATTTGGTACTAGTGATGCTCAAAGTAAGAAACAGATAAAGTTGTATTTAATAGTGTTGCTAAATATGTGTTCAATGTAAAAAAGGGGCATTCAATCTCGTGTTTCTCCCATTAAATATTTGATCTCCACCTGTCCGACTAAATTAAACTTAGGGCATTAATTAACCAACTATGTGTATAAAGAACTGAAAAAAAAATTAATAATTTATATAATAATAATAGTCATAATATTTATTGAAGCCTAAAAAATGTATAAGGTTAACAGTTAACTGAAGTAGTTATAAGTTAAAAGTTATATTTTTGCATATCATTCATTGTGACTAGCGCACTGAATATAAGTACTGAGTTGTCGAGCTGGGATATATAAGTAAATAAAAAAATAAGAAAATGCCAAATAATTTCACCTTAAAAATAGCAAAAACTAAGGCGAAGTCGAAGTGCAGAACGAAGGTAAGTATTTCCTACCGCACCAGGCTGTAATTAGAGATTAAAGCCTGTCGACCGAATTAATAGTAGTTTTTGACGCTTCAGCAAAAACTACTAATAACAAATTTTTGAACGACACAGTGTGGGTTGGACCACAAGCTCAAAAATATATTTTTGACTTTGCCGTTAAATGGAGAAAATTTGAATATGTATGTAGTATATGCGGATGTTGAAAAAACGTATCGTCAGATAATGCTTAATGATAATGATCAACAGTTTCAGTATATTTTATAAAGAAATTCTCCAGATGAAAAAATTAAAAATTGACAACTGTCACCTATGGTACTGCATCTGGTAGATATTGCTGATAAACGTAAAAATAAATATCTAAGGGAAATAATTTTTTTGTTTGATTGCTTTGCTATTTATTTATTGAATCTTTTCCTTTCGGATACTAACAATAAGTGTATCTTATGGTAATAACCTAACTAAAAGTCGTGTTACCGCCCCAGTACAGAAATTTGAAATTTAATTATAATTTTAATACTTATTAATTTTTTCTACAAAATTATCGATGGAAAGAACGATACATTTTGACATCAATCGATGTGCATCCAGGAAGAGAGGCAACTATCGAAACAACCAATTGCAGCATGAGCCTCGAGAAGAGAAGAAGATTTTTTAAAGCTCTTTGTAATCTTGAATATATTTTTAATATAAATAAATTAACCTTCGTTTTAACTCAAATGCTGTTAGAAGCTTCGTTTTAATGGCCGGCTGTAACATTCCTTAAAAATCTTACCATACGTGTATTGAACGAAAAAGTCCCGCGTGTGCGAAAAAAATTATAATGAAAAGATGAAAAAATAAACTGCTATACGCGTATCGAGCAATTAAGTTCCGCGTATACAAATAAAAGCATTAACTTGCTACTGATATAGTGACTCCTAGTTGGTTGCTTTAGTCGAGTTTTCCAACGCGTATATCTTATGATACGCGTTACTCAGCCAACCAACTTCAGTAGCTGGGTAGCGGCAGAGGGGTGGCAGAAGGGCGGCAGAGGCGCCAAAACTTCTAAAATAATAGCTCGATTTAAAAAATGTTTGTGTCTACCGATATATATGACCAAAACCTACCCCTACGTACTAGCTCAGATGGACAGTACATAATTGAACGATTTGTGGCCGTGGGAGTGGCTCCGTTTCGAAATAAACTTGCGTTATTAAGGAACTACTATAATCTGCATGCCAAATCCCAAATCACAAGCTTTTATAATTTCCGAGATCTCGACTCGGCTATTGATTCTGATCAATATACCCTTTTACTCTACGAGTAACGGGTATAAAAATGTAGGATGACCGTCAGTTGGATTCGGATGAAGTTAAATTCAGTACCCAAAGTAAAAAAACGATTTGTGATTCCTGACGAATTAACCTTGGCTTTAGGTAGCGCCAATACTGGATAATAAATATATCTATGGGAACTCCTTATCCTTCTGGTAAATTATCCCTACAACAGTTTATCACCATATACTTTAGTTATGAGAATCTTTTGTTCTTTTACAAAAAAGTGGTCTCGTTTAAACAAACAGCTTACCAACACTTTTCACTAAAATAATACATTTTTAATTTGAGTCTTTCTTTTTTTTTATTTCACCTATAAATACAAAAAAATACATATGAAACCGACTTCCTGAATAGGACTTGCTGGTCATTCCATAACCAAGTTGGGTAAAGAGCACTCTGTATACAATATTCTGTTCCTGCGGCACCGTAGAATTGTAGTTGAGGACCCGCACAAACGCAAAGGCCCGTTTCAATGTGCGAACTGCTAAGAATATAGCAAACTGTAAGCTGCGCCCAGTGTGTGTAGAGCGTGGAGAGCTTCCTGATTTCGCACACTGCTACTCGAAAAAGTGCGTCTTTCTTTGTGTCTTTCTTTTTTTTTTATTTCACCTATAAATACAAAAAAATACATATGGGACCGACTTCCTGCTGGTCATTCCATAACCAAGTTGGGTCATTCCACCAAAGCGACGAGGCGGCAAGTTCTTTTGGGCTCATTCCGCGTGTGGGGAAGTCGGCTGAATTTTCTGACGTGCCCACATGTCTCCATGGCTATGGGTCGGAGGGCGTACAGCTTTAGGCCACCCGTCTTGTGACAAAGGTTTTCCAGCGACTTACGTCACCGTTTATTCAGTGCAGGAATCGTTCCATCCGTCCAGTTAAAAACAGATATGGGATCGTTGGTCCATTGTGTTGTTATCCAACACCCATCGTACGAGCTTCACCACCAGTACTGTTCCACTTAGTTCTGTCCTGGGAATGGTTTCTTTGGCGAGATTTTACTTTTGGCTGTTAATAGAGAAATATATAATGAGTGTGTTTTTTGTAGACGAAGATATACAGACGCTGCGTGTGCTGGAGAAGATCTGCTACAAAAGTCGTGTATTTGAAGTCCCTTCCGGGGCGGCACTATATCGATGTCACCTATGGAATAGAAACATTTTTTTTTGAAGTTTGTTGTTTATTTTGTACTTGAAATCATTCGTACTGAATACTACTACGTCGTTGTGTGACTGGAGTTTAGCAGTGATTAATTTTTATATTCCCATTTTCCCACCTGCATGTGGGTGTTGTGAAGTGCTCCAGAAACTTGTTTCATTTTGTTCTTTATGACCTCCATCGTTTTCTGCCGGCTGTCTGCCGACAGTGTAATCGGTTATGTGTCTTCCGCAAAAGCAATAAAATCTCTCGCACGAATTCTCTTACGCACACAAATGCATGTTAACATGTCATAGTATTTGTGTGGACATCATTGGTCTTCATATTTGGAAATCTTTTGAACTCATCCTCGGCGATTTGTAAGACTCATATCGCTGTAAATGAGGGTGTACGCAGTTAGTGGTAACCGAGGTGTCATCCGCAAGTAAGAAAAATCATTGATTCTGATTGTCATTGGACTGCGTAAAGTCATGGTCACCTATTTAAAATTACTGAAGCTATGTTGATCAAGAAGTATAATAACTGTCATCGCATGCAGACGTGTATTTTTTGTGCTACGGGAAAAAGTAAATAATAAAAAAATCAATAAAATCATTCAAGTCCAGTAATAAGTTTATTAAATCTACTTAAATGCGAAGAGATGCTTTCTGCGATGAAAACGCGAATGTTTATATTGATTAGTCAATTAATTATTAATGAATACAAACCATTTTAAAATCTTGGCAGACGCCTCTGGAGTTGAGCCGGCCGAATCTACTGAAAACGGAAAATGGAAGCCAAAGCCTCCGCTTATCTATATTCGAGAAAAAAGTTTCAATGTTCTTGTCAACAAAATTATCGAGATTATTGGAAAGGATAACTTTAACAGAATAGCCTTTGTAAAGGGCAATATTGAAGAAACAAAAGTTCACTTGAAGTCTGAAGATAATTACAGAGTATTACCGAAATATCTTACAGAGAATAAAATGAACTTTTACACGTACCAGCTAAAAAGCAGCAAGAACGTGCAATTCGTACTTAAGGGCATAGAATCCGACGTAACGCCTGCAGAGATAACAAAGGCACCACAACAGAAGAAATTTAGCGCTAGGACAGTCTTCAATATCCTTAACAGGGATAGAAAGCCGTGGCCACTCTGTAAGGTAGAGCGCACATAAGAAAATAAATCTCTAAAGAGCACTCTGTATACAATCTTCAGTTCCTGCGGCACCGCAGAATTGTAGTTGAGGACCCGCACAAACGCAAAGGCCCGTTTCAATGTGCGAACTGCTAAGAATATAGCAAACTGTAAGCTGCGCCCAGTGTGTGTAGAGCGTGGAGAGCTTCATGATTTCGCACACTGCTACTCGAAAAAGTGCGTCTTTCTTTGTGTCTTTCTTTTTTTTTATTTCACCTATAAATACAAAAAAATACATATGGGACCGACTTCCTGCTGGTCATTCCATAACCAAGTTGGGTCATTCCACTAAAGCGACGAGGCGGCAAGTTCTTTTGGGCTCATTCCGCGTGTGGGGAAGTCGGCTGAATTTTCTGACGTGCCCACATGTCTCCATGGCTATGGGTCGGAGGGCGTACAGATTTAGGCCACCCGACTTGTGACAAAGGTTTTCCAGCGACTTACGTCACCGTTTATTCAGTGCAGGAATCGTTCCATCCGTCCAGTTAAAAACAGATATGGGATCGTTGCATGTGGGTGTTGTGAAGTGCTCCAGAAACTTGTTTCATTTTGTTCTTTATGGCCTCCATCGTTTTCTGCCGGCTGTCTGCCGACAGTGTAATCGGTTATGTGTCTTCCGCAAAGCAATAAAATCTCTCGCACGAATTCTCTTACGCACACAAATGCATGTTAACATGTCATAGTATTTGTGTGGACATCATTGGTCTTCATATTTGGAAATCTTTTGCACTCATCCTCGGCGATTTGTAAGACTCATATCGCTGTAAATGAGGGTGGACGCAGTTAGTGATAACCGTGGTGTCATCCGCAAGTAAGAAAAATCATTGATTCTGATTGTCCTTGGACTGCGTAAAGTCATGGTCACCTATTTAAAATTACTGAAGCTATGTTGATCAAGAAGTATAGTAACTGTCATCGCATGCAGACGTGTATTTTTTGTGCTACGGGAAAAAGTAAATAATAAAAAATCAATAAAATCATTCAAGTCCAGTAATAAGTTTATTAAATCTACTTAAATGCGAAGAGATGCTTTCTGCGATGAAAACGCGAATGTTTATATTGATTAGTCAATTAATTATTAATGAATACAAACCATTTTAAAATCTTGGCAGACGCCTCTGGAGTTGAGCCGGCCGAATCTACTAAAAACGGAAAATGGAAGCCAAAGCCTCCGCTTATCTATATTCGAGAAAAAAGTTTCAATGTTCTTGTCAACAAAATTATCGAGATTATTGGAAAGGATAACTTTAACAGAATAGCCTTTGTAAAGGGCAATATTGAAGAAACAAAAGTTCACTTGAAGTCTGAAGATAATTACAGAGTATTACCGAAATATCTTACAGAGAATAAAATGAACTTTTACACGTACCAGCTAAAAAGCAAGAACGTGCAATTCGTACTTAAGGGCATAGAATCCGACGTAACGCCTGCAGAGATAACAAAGGCACCACAAGAGAAGAAATTTAGCGCTAGGACAGTCTTCAATATCCTTAACAGGGATAGAAAGCCGTGGCCACTCTGTAAGGTAGAGCGCACATAAGAAAATAAATCTCTAAAGAGCACTCTGTATACAATCTTCAGTTCCTGCGGCACCGCAGAATTGTAGTTGAGGACCCGCACAAACGCAAAGGCCCGTTTCAATGTTTCAATGTAAGAATATAGCAAACTGTAAGCTGCGCCCAGTGTGTGTAGAGCGTGGAGAGCTTCATGATTTCGCACACTGCTACTCGAAAAAGTTCGGCAACTGCGGTGACAATCACACTGCTAACTACGGAGGTTGCCCAGTTTATAAGGAGCTGAAAAGTTGCATCCATCAGAGAGGAACTACTGTCCGCCAAAATAAACAGTTGACAGCTTCCAGATCGAACCCTGAAGTCTTCTTCTCGACTGCATCTAGTCTTCACTAGGACCCATAAACTCTGATAAAAAAGGTATAATCGCAAGTGTTTTAAAATCAGGACTGGCTACCCCGGTCTCAAAAAGTTAATTTCTGCATTCAGCATATCTAGAACCGAACACTGCTAAGCAGCATCAATCGCCGGAGCAGCCAAAAAGCAATATTTAGCTATGATATGCAACCTACAACAAAGCCTTTTGGAGTTTATGTCGTTTAAGAGGGCAACTATGCAAATTTAATGCGAGACCAAAATCTATTGATTCAAATGCGGGTTTCACAACAATCCAAAGAATGACTTCCCTACGGATATCTACGGATATCTGCGTATATCAAGAAAAAACTTGAGTTAGCTCAATTCCTACTCGACAATCATATCTATGTAATGCTGCTTTCAGAAACACTCCTTAGTAGCAAATTTCAACTACGACGCTATTCATTTTATGGAACAAATCATCCAGATGGTAATGCACATGGTGGGACTGGAATCCTAATCAGAAGCTGTGCTACTTAGCCGTCTACTAAGGGTAACTCGGCCCTACTGAAGGTCGATAGCTAAAAAGCTCGCTCTTGGTGTTCTCAGTCTAAGGCCTGCCCACCATCAGACGCGACCACTCGCGCACCAACAATATGCAGCGGTAAAACATCTGCAATTGCACCAAAAAAATAACAACAACTACAGCAACTATGGCAATTAACAACAAAAACAGAAACGGCTCTTATCGCGGTACCGACTGCGAAGTCGTCGACCAAATTCAACGGCAACAAAAACCATGTCAGCTAATCAAACCCAAAACAATATTCAACAATCGGGCCTGGCCCGACATGGATCACTAAAACTGCTAAGCCCGCAGAACACCGGGGTTGGGTACAAACCAAAAATAAACCGTGTCCAAGGAGCCAGTGAATAACCCGGGAGATCTAACAACAATAGATTTGACCTCCTACCTAAAATTCAACCAGAACTGGGTCAAGAGACCCAACCGAAACCTAAGCCCCCACGAATTTATATAAGGGGAAAAAGCTCGAACGCACTGGTCAACAAATTTTCATGTTGTTCTGCTTACTAAATGGGATATTCACGAAACCAAACTTCAGACCAAATCTGAGGAACATTTCCGAGTTGTGAACAGCTAGAGCTTGCAAATCGTATTAAAATGAAACGAGCCCGATGTAACCCCTAATGAAGTTATCTTTGCCCTTAAATAAACCGGTTTTTCTGCAAAGAACGTTAGTAAAATCATTAACAAGAACAAAAAATTGCAAGCACTCTTCAAAATAGAGCTGGAGCCAGATAGCAGAACCTTGAAGAAAAATAAAGTGCATCCTATCTATAACCTGCAACACGTATTGCACCAAATTACGGAAATTACGGTGGAAGAGCCAGGAGTATGAACACACCAGGACATACTGCACACTCCAATCAGTCTGTAGTCTGTAGTTTGTGGAGACTTTCACAATTCCGCAAGCTGCCCTGCCAACAAAGAAGACACCCAAAAGAAGAAATGTGGAAACTGCGCAGTAAATCACACGGCTAACTGGTCAGCTTAATACCCAGAAGGGCTTCTCATACACCGATGCCCTTCGATCTGGCAAGAAATACCCACTCCAGTCTAATCTTGGAAACCTTTAGCAGGTCAGAGGACAGTCACAAAGCACATTGGAATCAATGATGGTTACCATGCAACAAAGTTTGATGGAATTTATGTCCTTCATGAAAAGGACCATGCAAATACTGGTACAAAACAATGATGGTTACCATGCAACAAAGTTTGATGGAATTTATGTCCTTCATGAAAAGGACCATGCAAATACTGGTACAAAACCAAAACATGGTGTTACAATTTCTTGCAGCTAAGCAGTCCAAATAATTGATGGCCAATCTACGAATAACCATGTGGAACGCCAATGGCGTTTACCTGCACAAACTTGAAAAAACACAGAACCTGAATATAAATCATATCGACATTATGCTACTGGTAGAAACGCACTTCACAAGCAAATACAACTTCTACCGCACAGATCATCCAGATGATAAAGCCCACGGCGGTACCGACTTCCTAATTAGGGAACGCATCAAGCACCATTTTCACCAGAGATTTGCAAAAAACTAAGTCTATCATAGTGCAGATAACGGAAACCTTTCTATGGCCCGCCTCGCTTTACAAACTCTGAAGGACAATTCATGGATTTTTACAACTTACTTGGAGATCGCTTCATAGCTGCAGGATACTATAATTCTAAACATACGCAGTGGGGATCACGACTCGTGTCTCCCAAAAGAAGGCAATAATAATAATGCAATCATCAAACTGAGGAACATGTTGGACTATGTTTCCCCTGGTAGCCCCACATACTGGCCAGCAGACCCCAGAAAAGTCCCTGGCTTAATACATTTTGCGGTGACAAAAAACATTCCACGCAATATAATAAGCGCCAAAGCGCTTTCATCTGACCATTTGACCAATTCTAATAACTCTTCTTCAAAGCCCAGAAACCACAGACTACCCTCACAAGCTGATATCGCACAGAACCAACTCGCTAAAATATAAAAAGGATGTAATTTTCTACATTGAACTAACCCCGCAGCTCAACATCGAAGCAGACATTGACTGTTCTAACGATGCTCAAACCAACCATTTCAAAACCAAGCTACAAATTGAACAGATTGTACTGGAAAAGAGGCGACTGCGACGCGCTTGGCAAACCAACAGATCGCCATCCTCAAAACAACATCTTAAGCCCTGAAGAAGACGCTGAAAACGCACAACTACGGTACATCGTAAAACTTTTGCCAACCAATACAAAATATCCTCTGTGGAGGGCTACCCAAACCTGAGCTCTCCAATCGAAACAGTCATCAGGTAGCTGGGTCCGCAGCGGCAAAGATAGAGCCAAACTTTTGCTTCACATCTCCGAAAAGTCTTCTAGTCGAACTCAACCACTGGTCCATTTGTGTTACCACAAACCGAATCTGAAACTAATTCCATACCAGCACTGTTTCAGCCAAAGGAGATCTAGAAAGTCATAGGGGAACTAAAACCGAAAAAGGCCCCGGGCGGTGACCTTATAACCAAAAAATGATAATTGAACTTTTAAACTCTGCAATTTGTAAACTTTTCAATGGACAGACTCTGGAAACTCTCATCAAGCCAAGATTTTGCTTCAATTGTATTTTTTCCCTTCAAAAAGCATTATTTTATCAGCACACGAAATTCTTTTTTCTCCATCTTTTTTTAAAAAACAAAAGTAGCTTCACTCAAAAAAAAATATCTCACACACGAATGGTCGGACTGCTGTCAAATTTTTACACGTTTCCTTTAAAGGTTGGTGCTAACTGGAAAAAATATTAATTCAATACTAGCACCGACGTCTCTGTGTCAGACCGGGGACTTTTCAATTGGCCTGTTAAGTGACCTTCCTTGGACACAAGTGTACTGACAAAGGTATTTTGCCACACCGTAAGAAATACGATGTAACAGAAAAGTCCCAATGGACGCAGACGGCGCTAGAAGATTCGTTGCATTTTGCAATTTCTACAAACGTTTTACTAAAAATTTTTCCGATTACTCACGTCACATAACTAGATTATGTAAAAAGAATGTTAAATTTGAATGGACAGATGAATGCCAAAACCCATTTGAATACCTTAAAAATCAATAGATGAAAACGAACTACTCCAATATACAGATTTTAATAAAGAATTTTGTATAACAACAGACGCAAGCGAATAAGCGTGTGGAGCTGTTCCTACTCAAGATTACAATAACACCCAGCTACCAGTAGTCTATGAATCGAGATCGTTTAAATAAGGAGAAAGCAACAAAAATACAACAGAACAAGAGATAGATAGATTTGCCAAGGCAAACTTAAAATAAAGCTTCTCAGCCCAACGTATACGAAGTCATTGTAAATGACGAGGTACGAAAAGTAGTGACCTTGCGAATAACAGATTCACTATTCTTACTAAAGCATGGAAAAAAAGTTATAGCAAGAATTTATGTTAGCGTTATGAACACCAATGGAATTCTCTTCTTAGGTCAGTTCTTTCAAAGGCTTGAAAAAGAAGCCGGTATACTAAATATCAGCCAACTCAAAGTGGCACCGAGCGAAGAGATCTTTGACACAGTCTCAATGGAATCTTTTAAAATAATGGGCAGTAAAAAATTACAATCCTTAGGAGTAGCGCTACTCAAGACGGTGACCCTACTGTTTACATTACATGACGATCCAATACAAGGAGGTCATACAGGCATAGCTAGAACATTAGCAAATATAAAAAGGCATTATTAATGGAAAAATATTACCGGAGGGTAATTGCGGATCGATCCGAACAAGGAAATAAATATGCAGTAACCCTAATCTGCGATTTAAATAAATAGTGGCAATACCAATTCAAAACAAAAGTGCAAAAACAGTAGCAAAAGCTATATTAGAAGATTTTATTCTCAAGTACAGTCCAGTGAAGACGTTCATAACGGACATGGGAATAGAATATAAAAATTCGATAATTGAAGATTTATCAAAAACAAAACTTCTACCGCACACCATCATCACTGTAAGAATAGTGGACCGAAGCCACTGAACATTTAATGAGTTCATCCGCTCATATATCTCAATTGATAAAACAGATTGTATTGCTTCAATAGTTCCTATATTGTTTCAACACAACACCCTCTATGGCACATGACTACTGTTTATATGAGCTAGTTTTTGGTAAATCTTCAAAGTTACCTAAACATTTTTATAGCATAGACAAAATAAACCACTATATAATTTAGATGTATATGCTAAAGAATCTATGTTTAGACTATGAAAAATTTAATACTATTTTGTATTAACAACGCGAAAACTTTGTGAACACAGTAGTTCTGGCGATTTTAATTTGCGAAAAATTGTGAAACTATGTCGAAAGCGCGACGAAAAGGAGTGGCTACGATGACGTTCGATGGATCACTAACAATTATATTTCAATAATTTCTCTTAGAACCTAACTTATGCTACGGTGGCGAGAGACGGGGCGAATTCGCAAGAGCGAACAGACGAAAGCTTTATTGGCTCCCGCTCTCGCCCTTCAACTAGTGATTTAAATACAAGCGCTGAGTGCGCAAACACCGCCCCCTCTGAAGGGACGACGTCCTTCAGCCCAGAACGGGCAACAGGGCCAGTCGGTGAACAGCTCGCCGATATTCGCCGTCCTGCGTCCTGACGTCCGCCACGCGAACCTTGCTATCGGCGCCGGCGTGCACCGCTACCACTCGTCCGATCCTCCACTGCTGGGGCGGAAGATTGTCTTCTGCGACGACGACGAGCGCTCCCACGACGAGGTTGGGCTCCCCCTGGTGCCACTTGGACCGCTGTTGGAGGCTGGAGATGTACTCCCGGGACCATCGCTGCCAAAACCTGTGCCTGAGAGACGAGACACCTCGCCATCGTCGCAAGCAGGTCAGGCTGATCTGGTCCGGGAGCTGATGGTGGGGCCAGAAGAGGGCCGCCGATGAGCAGATGCCCGGGGGTCAGGGCCTCGCCGTCGTTCGGGTCGCTGCTTAGAGCGCCGAGGGGCCTGGAGTTGAGCACGGCCTCCACGCTGGTGAGCAGAGTTCCGAGCTCCTCCGCGGTCAAGAGGTCTTGGCCTACCGTCCGAAGGAACAGGTGCTTTGCAGACTTCACATCTGCCTCCCATAGTTCGCCGAAGTGCGGTGCTCTGGGCGGTATGAACGCAAACTCGCATCCTTTTTTTGATGCGAATATTTCGATACCGCCCCCTGCTCCTCCAGACGGGCTCGGAACTCTCTCATGTGGCGATCTGCGCCGACGAAATTGGTGGCGTTGTCGCCCCACACCTTCTCCGGAATCCCGCGACGACTCCCGAACCTTTGAAATGCCAACAAGAACGCATCAGTGGTTAGGTCAGACACTAATTCTAAGTGGACCGCTTTGGACGCAAAACAGACGAACAAGGCCACGTACGACTTGTACGGTGGCTTACCACGGATACGATACGTTGTGCTGAAGGGACCACAAAAATCAACGCCACAAATATTGAACGGGCGGAGAGCTCGAAGTCTATCTGCTGGCAAGTTTCCCATAATTTGCGTCAAAAGTTGCGGCTTACAGCGAAAGCAGCGCATGCACGACCGAACTGTTCGTCGGCAGACTTCTTGAGCATTAAGTAGCCAGATTTTCTCGCGCAGACGACTTACGAGAGCTCGTGGACCAGCGTGACAGTTCGTAACGTGCAGGTATGACACATAGGATCTGACGAACTGTGAGCTTTTAGACAGCAACAACGGGAATTTGGCTTCGTACGGGATAGGAGCATTCAATAACCGACCCCCAACTCGTAGCAATGTCGAGGAGCACCAATCCGATTTATTTTCCTGAAGAAAAGGGTTTAACTTTTGAATATTCGTTGCTACCGGTTTATTCTTCCGAATTTTACTTATGTCGTCCCTGAACTCGTGAAATTGGACAACTTCGACAATTTTATCAAAAGCGAAATCCAGTTCTCTTGGCGAAATACTTTTTTCAAAGGGCTTCGACACCTTTCTGCACCTTTGAATAAAACGAAAAACCCACACGAAAACTCTCAGAAGCTTCAGGTGCGACGAAAAAGACTCTATTTTCTGAAGCACATAATTTGGCTCTGGGCTGACTACGAGAGCTATTGCCGATTTGCGTAGCTCCATCGACATTACATCAGCCGGCAGTTCGAAATGTTTATTTACAGGCCAATTAGTTTCTGAGTCTAGCAAGAACGAAGGCCCACCGAACCAAATGGTCGTTGTAAGCTCCTCTACGTCACATCCTCGGGACACTATATCTGCTGGGTTGACTTTCGTGTGAACGTGTCTCCAAATTGCTTTCTCCGACCACTCCTGAATTTCTGCAACCCGGTTCGAAACAAAAACCGACAACGACGAGGGATGGGTTTTAATCCAGTGCAAAGTGATCTCGGAGTCTGTCCACAGGAAAACGTTCTCAATGGGAGAATTTAGCAATGGCCTGACACGATTATAGAGATCTGCTAAAAGGTGAGCTGCACACAGCTCAAGGCGAGGCAAAGTTTTCGTCTTGAGGGGAGCTACTTTCGATTTGGCGGTCAATAAAGACACTTTCAAACCTTCAGCAGCTTGAGTCCGAACGTAGATGCACGCTCCATACGCTCGCATGGAAGCGTCAGCGAAACCATGTATTTGAATCGGGACTTGTGGATCTGTGTTGACGAATCGCGATATCTTAATTTTAGGCAGCTGCAGAAGCGTCGCTTTAAACGTCTTCCACGACTTGAGCAACTGCATCGGTAGCGACTCGTCCCAATCTAATTTTCGAAGCCACAGTTCCTGCAACAACATCTTTGCCTTTGTGACCAAAGGACACAAGAGGCCAAGTGGGTCGAAAAGTCGAGCAGTCACCGACAAAATATTTCGTTTTGTCGCGCGAAGATCCAGGAAAGAGTCATCCAACCGAAATTGAAAGTAATCTTTAACCGGTAACCAAACCACGCCAAGGGTCTTGGTTACGTCTGAGTCTGCCATAAGTGGCATTACAGCGCTATCAGATGCGGATAACTCTGGGCAGTTTGAAAACCACTTTGCCAATTCAAAGCCTGCCTCTTGCAAGACCTGAGAAACTTCGTCTCGAAGGCTTTGCAGGTCCTCAACGCATCCGGCGCCAGTCAACAAATCGTCAACATAAAAATCATTCTGAATAACCTTTGCGGCTTTTGGATGAGTTGCTTGCGCCATCTCTCCTAGCCGCATTAAACACCGAATCGCCAAAAGAGGTGCTGGCGAAGTTCCATATGTAACGGTGTTCAACTTAAGAATTTTCAGGGACTCAGCTCATACTATGAGCTGGAAGTTACGATCAGCTTCGTCCACCATCACTTGGCGATACATCTTTTTGACGTCCGCCGCAAGGGCAAACTTATGCAATCTAAACCGAAGCAGAGTCGGGTACAGTTCCTCTTGAATAGTTGGGCCTACCATCAAGATGTCAGTCAACGCTACCTGCGTAGAAGTACGGCTCGATGCATCGAAAACTACTACTACTACTACTACTACTACTACTACTACTACTTAGTTGAAGTACTTTGTGGCCGTAAAACGCATTGGTGCGGAATGAAATTGTGCGGAGTATTCGGAATTTTGTCATTGGTGGAAGACATGTGGCCCAGTGAAACATATTCCTCCATGAATTCAATATACATCTTCTTCAGCGAAGGGTCCTTTGACAATTTCCTTTCTAGCGACAAAAATCTACGTTTCGCAACTTCGTATGACGAACCAAGAGTATTTGGGTCAGATTTAAACGGCAAACGAACCGAAAATCTACCGGACGACAATCTTTGAGTATTTTCTCAAAGTGTTGTTGACAGAGTTGTTGCTCAGGAGTATGGACTTTAGCCTCGGGCGGCAAGTCCTCCACAGACCAGGGTTGTGACAATTGACTCCAACGCTTCCTCCTGGCAGCTGAGATGTACCATTTTTTCAGCGTTTTTATTATTTTCGGGGCACATCTCCCCGACACTATCCAGCCGAGAACTGTCTTTTGTAAGATGGGGAATTCAGGCCCCTGCTTTATCTGGCCAATAGATAAAAGTTCAAAGAATGTTTCAGCGCCGATAAGCATATCTATTTTTTGGGGCTTGAAAAAGAATGGATCTGCCAACTGAATATTTTCAGGCACCCGCCACCCGCTGGTGTTCACCGCTTGATCCGGATGATAACCAGAAATATTTTTCATAATCCAAAAATCGGACGACAATTGACTGTTCCCTACTCGCGACTTCAAAATCGTGTGTATTTTTTTTGTGGCTTGAGCATTAGTTCCATCAGTGCCTCGCAAGCTCATGCACACGTCCTCTCTTGTAATTCTGAGCCTCTGAGCGAGCTCATCGGTTACAAAGTTTATTTGAGAACCAGAGTCGAGCAACGCTCGAGCTAATACAAACTCGCCGCTTTTGGTTTGGACGCTCACAACAGCAGTTGCAAGAATGACTCGATCCGATGCACTCGCATGCAAAACATGCGACGTGGATGAAGACTCCTGCATGAGCGTGGGCTGAGAAGGAGGTGGCAACGCGAGATTTGTATTTGGGGCATATATGAGTAGCAAAGTGTGATGTGAGGAATTGCACACTCTACATCTGTTCGACTTGCATTTTTTGACAGTGTGACCCTTTCTTAAGCAGTTAATGCATAAAGGTGCTCTTTTATCGAAATCGAATCAATGCTGAACTGTTAGGGCTGCGAAGGAAGCGCAGTTTCCAATCTGATGTTCAGCTGAGTTGCAATACATGCATTGAACAGAGTCGTTCCTGGCAGCGACAAACGAAAAACTCCTATTTCCATTCTTTTTAGGGTTAGATTGGGTCTGCTGAACAGTTTTGGGCTTGGAAGCCTCTTCTGCTACCATGTGTTGGTATCGCCTGTTGAAGGCCGCGTCACATTCGCTCCAAAGTGGAAGCGAAGTATAATCTAACTGTTCTTCCCATTTTATTTTAGTTCCTGCATCGACCTTGCTCATTACCAGATGTATTAAAATGGCATTAGTAATGCGTCTATCATCCCCAATAGACAGCAATGAGTCATACAAGGCTGTGACCGTGTCGATGAGGGTTCTCAAGGCTGTAGCTGAAGGCTGGGAAATTTTTTGCAAATTAAAAAGTGTCGATATGTTGTCAAAAAAAATAAGACAATCATTATCGTACACCCGCTTCAGGCTAGCAAGGGCTTTGGGATAATTTTCCGCAGTGACTTGAAAGGCCCTAACTGTTCCTAAAGCGTCTCCAGCTAAACACGAAATTAAATGATTGAATTTTTCAATATCGTGTAAAGTGTCATCTTTGTCAACGAAAGTTTCGAAAAGGCTTATAAAATTTTTAAATTCGGAGTGTTTTCCGCTAAAAGTTGGGAGAGCAACGCTCGGCAGACGGCATTGAGGCGGGCGATTTGCTGGCGGAGCGGATTTCTCGATATTATTTTGTTTGGACTTATTTAAAATTGAAATCAGCAATGACTTTGTCATTACGGCCCTCTCTTCCAACTCTTCGCGGTATACATCTTTTGTATCTTTCACTTCTATTTGGTTTTGCAAAAGTGAAGCATTTTCAATGTGCGTATTTAGAATCTCTAATCGACACTCAAGCTCGACCGGATTTATAGATAATTTAGCTTCTGTTAAGTGGCGATAAGTTCGGTTAATACTTTTCATGCAGACATCTCGTTGATGTTTAAGCTCTTCGATATCCTTAGTTGCCATTGCGTTTATTTGTATTTATTTGTTTGGTATCGAAGAGGTGTTAAATATTTATTTTTATTAAATTATTTTTTTTTTTTTTTTGTAAAATAATAAAATAAAAAATCAACGAGTACTATACCGATCGAACACGGTGTAAGGGAGCTAAGTGCCGAGAGAATTACAGCGAAAAATCTAAATAGGGTTTTTATATTTTTTATATAAACCCTGCGACAGTATATGCCGCACGCACGCACTGTAGGGGAGCTACCGCTCAAGCTCAAGCGTACCGAAAAAACGAACAAACGTTTAGGCAGACCGAAAATTGCACTGCTGCAGCGATCAAGAACGAAAACGACAAAAGATAACTCGAAATAGCGGCAGCGGTGTCGGTGTGCGTGTGTATGTGTACGCGGCTAGCGGCTCTTCCTATGCAGATGCTAACGGAGAATGATACACTGACCGATAACTAAGGGCAACAAATATATAAGCCTGACGCCAAAATGCGCGCAAAATTATGAAAAGCGCGAAAAAATTGGAAAAGCGCGGGAAAATTCTGAAAAGCGCGAAAAAATTGGAAAAGCGCGGGAAAATTCTGAAAAGCGCGGGAAATGTTCGGACAAACTGCAGCGAAAGTTATTGCCGCTAATTCTCTGAGAGCTACAATTTTCACAATTTGCACTTTTTTCCAGCTATTTTTATTTATACCCTAAATTGGTGCTCACTACGACGAAAGTTGGGGGAATTAAGTTCGCACTAATTGGGTCGACGACGAGTATTTTATTGCTTGTTCTTTGGCCAAAGCGATTCACATATAATTCGAAATATATTATGTTTATTGTAGAATTTTGGTTGTTAGTACATGCAAATTTTTATTTCTTGGTTAGAATGCTCACTATCTACCGATTTTTACACGAATGCAAAAAGTTGAAAGATGGGCCAAAACACAATTGACAAAACGCCACAGATTAACTTTCAACTTTTGGCACTCTATACCTGGATGGCCGACTTGATTGCAACTTCCTTTTTGTCTTCCATTTGGCGGCAGCAGCAAATTGAGCAATTAAAATTGCCGAAACGTCAGGCGCAACTTCAAGAACGGCAGAAAATTTCCAGCGACGAAATAATTGAATTTAATTTATTGGCCGAACCGACACGAATAAATTGGTTGTTGTTGGTATTGTTTATAGTTTTCACCGACAAAAAAAATTAAAACTCGTGAACTCTACTGCTGATCACGTCGGGGTCACCATGAAAAATTTAATACTATTTTGTATTAACAACGCGAAAACTTTGTGAACACAGTAGTTCTGGCGATTTTAATTTGCGAAAAATTGTGAAACTATGTCGAAAGCGCGACGAAAAGGAGTGGCTACGATGACGTTCGATGGATCACTAACAATTATATTTCAATAATTTCTCTTAGAACCTAACTTATGCTACGGTGGCGAGAGACGGGGCGAATTCGCAAGAGCGAACAGACGAAAGCTTTATTGGCTCCCGCTCTCGCCCTACAACTAGTGATTTAAATACAAGCGCTGAGTGCGCAAACAGACTAGAACAAGCATTTAAGAGATCCAGATTAATATTAGAATCTTATAAGTAGAAACAAAAATTGGCTATGACAAAAATTTTTTTGAGATTTTGATTTAAAAATAAATCAGGTTTACTGAAAAATGAAACAAGGCATAAGACCTTTAACATACAGGGCCCTATAAGGTTGAAAGTATAAAAGAAAAAGATATAATAGTAATTTTAAATAATACAAGAAAAGAAGCAAACTTCGGCAAGCCGAAGTTCATATACCCTTGCAGCTATTGCAAAAATTAAATATTCTTAAAGACATTAAAATTATGATTTACTTGCGTGTATGTTTAAAAGCATTGAAGCTATGAAGATTTGCAGCTCAATTATTCGAGTTTCTATGGCAACTATATGATATCGTTTTCCGATTTTAATAAAATTAAAAGCGTAATTTTGAACTGTCAAATAATTAAATTAAAAAATCAAAAAGAAATTTAAAAAAAAAAATTACAAAATAAAAAAGTTACATTGACCAACATTTTTTGTTTTTATTGTTATTGTTCGCTTGGGAGCTTTATATTATAGTCGTCCGATTTTGATGAAATTTAAACCGTAATTCTGAAATGTTTAACCATTATTATATTCCGAAGAAATAAAAAAAAATTAACAAACAGCAAAGTTATAATTTTTTTCATTTATTTTTCCGATTGTTCCTATGGGAGCTATATGCTATAGTCGTCCGATTTTGATGAAAATTAAACCGTTCTTCTGAAATATTTAACCGTTACTATATGCCGAAGAATTAAAAAAAAAATAAAAACAGCAAAGTTATAATTTTTTTTTTATCTATTTTTCCGATTGTTCCAATGGGAGCTATATGCTATAGTCGTCCGATCCGACTCGTTCCGACTTATAAGCTACCTGTAATAGATAGACAACTTTTGGGAAAGTTTCATGCAGATAGTTTTAAAACTGAGGGACTAGTTTGCGTAGAAACGGACGGACAGACGGACGGACAAAAGGACAGACGGACATGGCTAGATCGACTCTCCTAGTGATGCTGATCAAAAATATATATACTTTATAGGGTCGGAAACGCCTCCTTCACTTCTGACTGAAATTATAATACCCTATAAAAATTAAGAAAGAAACAGTACCTATCCTTATAGGTTAAAAATATTTACTTCATAATCACTTTAATTCTCTTATATATAAATATAACGTATAACAAAACATAAAATAAGAACCATAACTATAATAAACAAAATATACAAAAAATAATACTTACTGATTCGAAAAAAGTATACTAATAATATTAAAACCAGATGTTACACATGTTTATGTGCGTTCAAACGCTTCTCATGCTACCTTAAACTGCGGATTGTCATATTATCAATTGGGATGGAATAGTTACCTATTTTATATGGCGACCGTGATCTTTCTAAAAAGGGTAACACTACAGAGCGTCGCCATCATCGGATGGCAACGCCACGCTAGGCCAACGGAATCGATATCGATAGGGGGGATAGGTCGAACGGAAAACCGTTGATTTTGGACCAGGAGGCAAGGAGACTCAGACAACTAACGGTAAAAAGGGGTTATATAAGCAGGCCAAGCGCAGGAAGCTGGTTCAGTCGTCTTTCACCAGTCAACAAGTATCAGTCATCAAGTTAACTTGTAATTAGTGTAACAACGTGAAGAATCAAGTGGCAAGCAGGAAGATCGCTAAGTCGAGACGTTCGGGACTTTGAGTTTGAAGTTTCCGATGTGACACACTGGTGGCTGTGGTCCTTAAGGCATCACAAGGCTTAGTCAAGGCGCTTTGTTACACCTTCTGCCTCGATTTGAGCTTTGCGGATTGTCCGGCGTGGCAGGCAGAGTTTTCGACAAGGAACCGTCAGCTCGGAAGGGAAGTTGTCGAAAACTGGCTGCTTCGCATTAGCGAAGTTCGGTGTACCCCTGATCGCTCGCAAGAATTTTACAGGTCCTGGTGCAACTACCTTGGAAGGACGCGCGTTCGTTCGGCTGGTTTCTCAAAAGGCGATTGTGTTGAGAGCACAGCAGTTCACCGCTAGGTCTGGTCCTGCAGGTGCAAGCAAGGAGCAGCGCTAGGACATCGTACCAGAGCGCGGAGCGGGGACATCGAGGACTAGGGTGGAAGCGTTCGCCCAGAATCTAGCGTTTGTCTCAGAGACTACGGAGGCGGCTTCCGGCGTACGCCTGAAGTTTACATACTGGTGATAATAAACGCACCTTTCTTTTTTTAATGTTTAATTTTTCTTTTCTCAGTCACATATTGTGGAACATTAAAAATTTGCAGAACAAACTTTCGCACAAAATTATAATTTAACGAACTGATTTTCTTTGTTATCTGCTCGCTACGAATGTCGTGCGGCTAGCTCAGAAGATGTAAGTGTTCGTCCCACCAAATTTATATATATATGTGACCGCCCTGTTGACCAGTGAAAACGCACAGAAAGATTGGAAGTATACAGTGCTCTTTTATTCGCCGACATGACCCTCGGCCGGGGCGGTGTATTGATAATGCAGAACTTCTGCCGTCGTCTCCTTCCCACGTTGAACGCCTCGCTGGATCGGGCTGGCTGCGAAGTGGTGTCTCCCTCGCCGGAAGCGGTGTCTCCCTCGCCGGTTTCGCTTGCGATGTCTTCTGCTGCCCTTGGCTCGGCGGGGTCACAGGGATAAGGGATGCGTCACCGTTCCCAGACTACGGTGAACAGGCACTGTGCTCTCAAAGCGTACACCTTTCGCAGCCGCAGCCTCCTGTCCCTTGCTCTGTCCCGGCCGGTCGCACCGGACGTACGCAGGCGTACGCCGGAAGCCGCCAACGCAGTCCCTGGGTCAAACGCCTGGTTCTAGACGAACGCTTCCACCCTACCCTCTCTGCCGCAGGCTTAAGAATTCCAAGTATATGCTGCTCGTACGACGCTGGTTGTTCGTCGTCCTGGGGTCCTTGCTGTCCTTGTTCAGCCTCCAGGTATCTCGACCGGCTCCGCTCCTTGTTGGTGACTCGGTAAGCTGCCGTTCTGGGACTCTAGCGGTGCACCGCTGGGCTCTCAACGCATACGTCTTTCGAGACACCAGCTGAACAACCGCGCGTCCTTTCGGGCTATTCGCAGTAAGACCGTGTACAGTTCCAGCAGGACGATCAGGCATACGCCGGAGTTCGCCAATGCAGTCCTTGTAGGCAGGCAGCTAGTTCTAGACAACTTTCCTTCTGAGCCCACGGTTCTTCGTCGAAAGACTCTATTTGTTCACTTTGTCGGACACGCCGGGTGGGATGCCAAGCTCAAATCGCGACAGAAGTTGTGACAAAGCGCCTGGACTTAGCCGTGAGATGCCGTAAGGACCTCAGCTTCCTGTATCTCAATTCGGAGACTTTAGCTCTAAGTCCCGAACGTCTCGACGTAGCGATCTTGTTTCCTTGATGACTCCGCACGGCTTTACTTGCTCCTGCACGTTGTTTCACTGGTTACTGGTTCACTTGATGACTGTTACTTGTTGACTTTGTATAAATCGACTGATCCAGCTTCCTGCGCTCGGCCGGTTTATATAGGCCTCCATTTACCGCTAGTTATCGGCGTCTCCTGGTCTCCTGGTCTAAAGTCCACGATTTTACCGTTCGACCTTTCGCCCTCTGCGCACGGCACCAATATCAGGGTCCAAAGTCCGGTGCCGTCCCGTTACTTCCTTCTGCCCACGGCCCTTCGCCGCTCTCTTCTATTGCTGTCCCTCTCGGACTCTCCTTGTCCTTGTCTGGTGCTCAGTGCACCACTCTCTCTCGCCGCACTACCGTTACTACGGGCGAATTCGACGCGTCACTGGTAACTGGTAGGCCACTGCTTGCATACGCTTACTCTGCTTGCTTTCTAACTTGTGGGGAGTTATTCAACTCCTCACAATAATTATTATTATTAACAATATATTTGTGAGAGACAGTGGAACGCAATGTTTTGGTATCTATAAGGCCAATATTGTAAACATGTATATTTGCTATTAATCCAAATTTTCTACCGATTTACTTATTCGGTTGCTATTCACATGTATCTATTTAAGAATTCTTTATTTTTTCAAAAACTTTTGTTTTTGAATTTTCATTTCATTTTTATTTAAATCTATTTATTTATTTCATTTTGAAAATTTTGAAATATTGTTTTATGTTTCTTTTTTTTTAAATTGTATGGAATTAATATCCTTTCATTTTCTTACAATCTTCCATGCTTATTTGAAAGCTTTTCGGGCGTTTTGAAAATTTTGAAATATTGTTTTATGTTTCTTTTTTTTTAAATTGTATGGAATTAATATCCTTTCATTTTTTTAGAATCTTCCATGCTTATTTGATAGCTTTTCGGCCGTTTTCATAAACGTTTTCATAAACGGCTTGAAATAACCACATTTTGTTTAAGTCTACAATGCATGGCAGTACATTGGTAATGCAACGCAGTGCATTGTAGTATACATATATAAGTTAACACCCAAAATAATACAATTTCTCAGACAGAGGAAATGAGTAAGCATTGATTACACAACAAACAGCAAAGCAATGCCCTCAATAATAGAATTTCCCAAACCGAAGAAGAGAGCATTAATTGCACAACTTACAGCAAAGCAATGCTCTCAATAAAGTTCTAACGAACTTAGCTTGCACCTCTTGGTCAGCGATCGTGGGAATGCAGAACAGCCAATTTCCAAAGTTGATCGAACTCAACTTAGTGCATACAACAAAAACTATAATTAAAATGCACTGGCCAATTACAATTAAGTTTGGCCAACGGCGACGGCGACCATAAGCAGCAACCAATAATATGAAAGAACGTCAGCAGAAACATCAACAGCGGCAGAGACGGCGGCAGCGATGGAGCGACGCGTAGCTATAAAAACAATTGTTTAACCTAAGTAAGTTAGTTCTTAATCCAACTCAATAAAGAAAGGATTGATTTTTTTATCAAAATAATAATCAATCTTTTAACTGGCGCCCGAACAGGGACCTGATTAAAACCGCGAAAGGATAACAAGTTCCGCGTCTCGGGAAGTTCAGAAAGTAAAAAATTCTGACGTTTCGTTTCAAACCTCCGCCTAATCAGTGAGAAGTAAAAAACCAAAAATACCGAGATTCGGAAGTGCAAAAGTGCCGTTTAAAAAACGCCGCAAATTGTCACTCCTGAAAAAAAACAGGACTTGTACCCGGTGGAATAATCAGGCCAAATTTTATCGCCGTGATCCCTTTAGTATCCGTTCGAAGGGAACGTGAATTAAGGTACAGAGAAGGCCCCTTAGTAGACTCACACTCAGGAGAGATCGTTGCAGAGTGGGATAAAACGGAATCTGCCGAGCCTGTCATCACGAGAGCACGCCGAGATATGTTACTTTTGTAAGAATAGTTTTAAGCAATTTATTAACAAAAACATAAAAAATATTTAATCGAAAAATATTCAAAGAAGAAAAAGTTTTACCCAAATATAAAGTGTAGAAGACATATTTTTGTAAGTTAAAAAGAAAAAAATCCAAAATATAAAATCCACACAATAATTACAAATGTAATAAAAAATCGCACACCCTAATTCTTAGAAGACAACTTCCGAATTCTGAATAACTAAAATTAAAAATTTAAATTAAACTTTTCGCTGCTCATATATCCATACCCAAAATGACCGAACAAGATTTAGCAGACAGACTCGCGAATCTTACCGGACCCTCATCAGCCAGTTCCACACAAATAACACACGAATCATGACCGAGAGGGACATTGAGGAAAAAATAAAAACAATCTTAGAGACAAATCTCAGTAGCCTAGTAAAGGAAATACTTAATCCAAATAAAGATTTATCCAAATATACAGACCAAACAATTAAAAGAAAATTAACGCACAATCTTAGTGAGTTAGATAAATTACCAGACATTGTTCGGACACTTAGAGACTTTTCAGGAAACAAAAGTGAATATTCATCATGGAGGAAAAGTGTCGAGAGGGTGTTAAAAATCTATGAAAACAGAATTGGTTCACCAAAATATTATGGAATTCTTTTAGCAATCCGTAACAAAATTACTGGTCAAGCGGACGCAGTATTAGAATCATATAATACCCCCTTAGATTGGACAGCTATTTCAAAATGCCTAACAGCGCATTTCGCCGACAAGCGCGACTTAATGACCTTAGAATAACAACTATATGCTCTTAACCAAGGTAACAATACTATAGATGAATATTATCAAGCAGTTTATCAACAATTATCACTAATTCTGAACCAAATTGGCAGCTTAGATGCCTCACAAGAAACTATACAATCTCTGACAGCCATGTATAGGGAAAAAGCCTTAGACACTTTTGTCAGAGGACTTAATGGAAACCTGGCACAATTGCTGGCCATTAAAGAACCACATGACTTAGGACACGCTCTACATTTATGCAGTCTGCTAGAGAATCAAAATGCTAGGAATAACCAGACACCAAAAACTCCGTATTTAGGGAGGGCACCCATGCTACCACCTAAGCCCCAACAACCATATCAAACAAAATTTCCATCCGCATCTCTACCATAACCCAAACCAATCCGGAAAACCCCTAATTACTCAAACTAACCAATTCAAATCTTATAGTCAACCTTATACAAACCAATCCGGTGTAGTAGCGCCCTATAGCATACCAAAACCTCCGCCACGACCACAACCGAAACCGGTACCTATGGACGTAGATCAGTCAGTTCGATCACGTCATATAAATTATATGAACAAACCAGCAAATAATGATTATGCAGGGAAAAGACCTCTCAGCACCGCTAATGCCCCAAATAATAATAAGATGCCAAGACAGTTCCATATTCAACCAGAGACAGGAAGTAACGCGCAGCAAAATTCAGATGAAGCTTCATCAAGTTCAGAACAAGAGAATTATCAGTTGGCAGAAGAAAATAACGTTAAAGAACTTCAGGAGGAATATGTATGGCAAAGCGATAACGAACAACAAGAATACATAGATATGTCAGAACTTTATTTTTTAGAATAAATCGTTCCTCACTACCTTACTTTAAAGTAACCACGGGGAACGGAATTCTAAAATTCTTAATCGACACGGGCTCTAATCAAAATTATATTCAAAATCAATTAGTACCAAATCCAAAGCCAAATGAGAACACTTTTTCAGTTAGTTCAGTCGGTGGTAACAATAAAATAACACAACACGCAATACTTAAGCTCGCCAATATTTCGGATACACCCATGAAATTCTTTTTACTAGACACCCTGAAAACCTTTCATGGTATCTTGGGCAATGACACAATGAAAAGACTAGGAGCAATAATAGATGTAAAAAATGATATATTAATTCTCGGAAAAAACGCAACTAGCGACACAAGCAGTAAATACAATTGGACCGCAAGTCAGCCATATGACCGAGTCACAAAAATCAATAATAAAACTCCTCGTACAAAGCCACAAAATCCTCTTCGCAGATCCCGATTCAAAGTTAGCATACACAACTTAAGTAGTAGGTGAGATCAGAACTTCATCAGATTCTCCAGTTTACGGAAAACATTACCCATACCCAATATCACTCAAACAGGAGGTAGAAAAACAAATAACTGAGATGCTAAGAGATGGTATTATAAGACCTTCAAGATCACCATATAATGCACCAGTCTGGGTAGTCCCGAAAAAGTCCGGCCAGTCCGAAGAAAAAAGGTACAGATTAGTAATTGATTATAGGAAACTTAATGAAATTACTATCTCAGATCGGTATCCCATACCCGAAATTGGAGAAATTATTGCGCAGCTCGGGGACAACAAATATTTTTCGGTATTAGATCTTAAGAGCGGTTTTCATCAAATACCACTGAAAGATACAGACATAGAAAAAACAGCATTCGCGGTAAATGGCGGAAAATATGAATTTACGAGACTCCCATTCGGTTTGAAAAATTTCCCTTCCATTTTTCAAAGAGCGTTAGACGACATATTGAGAGAATACATAGGGAAAATTTGCTATGTATACGTTGATGATATTATAGTCTTTAGCAAAAACGAAGTGGAGCACGGCAAAAACTTGGAAAGAGTATTTTCAACGCTATAAAACGCAAATATGAGGGTTCAAATAGAGAAATGCCATTTTTTTAAAAACGAAGTAGACTTCTTGGGGTACACAATATCAGAAAATGGAGTAAAAACCAACATAGATAAAATAAAAGCGATTACAAAATTTCCAGTCCCAAAAACATTAAAAGATCTCCGTTCCTTTTTGGGCATGACAGGTTATTATAGGCGGTTCATAAAAGATTACGCCAAAATAGCAAAACCCCTAACCATTCTTCTAAGAGGCGAAGAAGGCCGGATATCTAAGACCAAGTCAAGCAGAACTGCTATCAACTTGAGCAAAGATGCGATTACAGCAATGCTCTCAATAAAGTTCTAACGAACTTAGCTTGCACCTTTTGGTCAGCGATCGTGGGAATGCAGAACAGCCAATTTCCAAAGTTGATCGAACTCAACTTAGTGCATACAACAAAAAATATAATTAAAATGCACTGGCCAATTACAATTAAGTTTGGCCAACGGCGACGGCGACCAAGAGCAGCAACCAATAATATGAAAGAACGTCAGCAGAAACATCAACAGCGGCAGAGACGGCGGCAGCGATGGAGCGACGCGTAGCTATAAAAACAATTGTTTAACCTAAGTAAGTTAGTTCTTAATCCAACTCAATAAAGAAAGGTTTGATTTTTTTATCAAAATAATAATCAATCTTTTAACTTATATATATATAGGTGTACATATATTATAAATATATATTATCTTTTTCGTTCAACATATAGTTTCAGTTAATGTTATGCGTTTCCAGTGGAAGCTTGCATCCAAACTTTCTCAGATTTACGACACGGACGCCATGTGTTTATTTAGTTGTTTAGTCTTCCGAATTATATTTTTTTAATAAATACACCGTTGATTTTCACAGTCTTTTCGATGTTCAGCTTTTTCTATCTCATTTAAAATTGATTTCTCTAAGTGTAAGGCTGGTTTGTGCACAGCAGGGAAAATGCTGACCATGCTGGTAGCCAGCATAGTCTAAGCACTGTCTTATAGATCACTTGTTACTCATTAATTGCTTGTGCACATATTGTGAGAAGTCTTAAAACTCCCCAGAAATCTCTGTGCAGGACAGATGCATAGCAACAGCCTTGGTCCCCAGCAAAGTGGAGTCACCGTGCACTTACGGTACCGACTTGGACATTGGACCCTCATACGGCAAGGGCAACCAGGTTGAACGATATAAAGGGGGACTACGGACCCGCACAAAGAGGACACTTCGAACTAACAGTGCGACAGTGGACCTTAGACCCGATAACGTTAGCTGGAAGAGAAGGATAACGACCATCACTGGAAATAAAAAGGGCGGCGCAAGCTCAGCTCAGCCCCCGAAGTAACAGTGCAAGAATTAAAGCGAGTGCGTGCACGCCAGACCAGTAGCAAGTTAATCAAGTGCCGAGTGCCAGGATCAATGTCGCAAAGTTGAGACGACGAACGACGATAAGTCTCGATGCTGAGGCTACATCGCTGAGATCCAACAGTGATAGGTCTTGTTTAAATCGAGCTCAAGGAGTCCTTGCGTAAAATCTGCGATAAAGGTGGCTGGGCGAAGTGGCAGAACCTAATTCTACCGGCTAGGTGATACACCTTGCCTACCCCGACAGTGAGGTTCGCATAACATCCAGAGTTTTGGTGGAGCCGTCACGATTAAGATTCAGTCAAGCAGTCAACGGGGAGGACCGACGCCTCAGAGGACAGCGACGAGAAGCGACGAGGAGAAGCTACAGCGGAAGAGCCGCGAAGCTATATTTAAGGAGACAAATAAAACTCTAACGATCCCAACACAACCCTTGCGTTGTCTTTTGGTTAAAGGCAATAACCCAATATAAATTTGACGATCCCACAACTTCTCTGAACTAGTCGCAAGGTTACGTAGCGAGCACGATACAAGACATCAGGTCGTTACAATATTGTATACAGTGAGCGCGAGACGTATATTGAGGTAATGTTAAGTTGTGTTCGTACGCATAGGTTTTTTCTCAGCTCATCCTTCATCTAGGAGTGCGTACGTATCCACCTGTCCACTAACTTGGAACAGCGTAACTGGCAGTATGCGGAATAGGAGACCACCTCCTTCTACCGTTCTCTTGTTGCGACGATCTACTCCGCTCGTCAACTGTACCATGTAGCAGTCGGTGATGTCTCTTCCGCCATCCGATAATGGACCTCACCATGCGAAATGTATGATCTAGTTATGCACATACCTCAACCTGTCCAGCGGCGAAGATCCGTTGATTTATCTGTAGTAAATTCGACAACCTCTGGGGCACTTTCGTGTAGGTCGCCTGGTTGATGCTTGCATTCAAAGGATCTCTCCCTCCGAAGTTCACAATAATACCCACTACATTTGCGTACTCCGTCAACCACGTACTAAAATCCACAGTAGTTGGGAAAGTTTGATCATCGCAGCATGCCCTGCCCACTCCATACGCTTACTGGTTTTGCTGCCTCAGGGCTAATTAAATTTTGGCCCGCTGGTGTCCCTGGATTAATGGTACACTAATTTCGCGCATAAAATCGAAGGAACTGGCTTTGGCGGTCACAAATACAAAATTTCAAATTTTGTATGCCGCATTAAGCCAGTGCTAGAAAATGGTGGTGTCAGTGCTGTAAACTTTTCACAAGTAGTGTTGAGAACCAGAGTTGCCAAAGGCGATGAAAAACGAGATACGTTTTGCACAAATAGAAAATTACATTAAGAGGTAATAAGAACAATAACACAAATTTACTTTGAATATATGCCTATATTACCATATTTAAACGAACACCAAAAAGGGTGCTAGGAATAGGTCCCAAGAAAATACTTGTTTTTTTCGTACCATGACAACCCTTGCAGCTCCCCCTCCAATTCGTTCGGAAACTAGAACAGGGACGGCGGAATTGCTAAAATGCCGAAGTATAGAATCAAATCGATTCTGAGACGCAATCACAAAATAATTTGTAATAGGTCAAATATGTTTTTATTAACCAAATTTGTAAAGCAATAATGTTCTTAAACCATTAAAGAATAATGAAAAATATCAACTGCATTTTAACTTATCGCAAAGTATTTAGAATCAGTGAATTTCAGTGCTAGCGGAATTGAATCAGCCAGCCATTTGCTTGGCGGAAAGTTTCCGTGATATTTTTACGGAAGTTAACCGTGTGAATTTTCGGATGTAGAAACTAGAACAGGTCTGGAAAATTCGAATCCGTGTGAGTCTTACGGAAATGAGAACTGGAACAGGGTTGATATTTTTTCTTTCGTTCTTAGGTCAGCTATATGATATCTTTATCCGATTTTTAGCAAATTAAAACAGCAGTTCAGAAACCTTCACTAAATTAATAAAAATATCATTATGGGCGACAGTATATGCAGTGACGATGAGCACTAAGAGCGTGTGTATAGGGGACTACTATATACAGCCGTAGAGTTGAAAATCTGCTGTGATGGCCCGAACGTAACGAGTAATTCACCAGTCGAAAGGTATCGCTAAATGAATAAGTATTGCATACCAAGGCTTAAGGAAAATTAATGGTTCGGGAGAAAAGGCGGTGAAAGTGACATACTAAAATTTTTTTTAAGTGGAGCTTTTGAGATTGTGTTGGTAAAATTGTACTCTTTTTTAACACAGTTTATTTAACGCGTCGAATGACACTATTTTTTGTTTGAATCTGATGATCCGTTCCAAAGTTATTCAAAAATATAGTTTTTTTGGTATATTTAAAAAATAAAAAGGTTTCCTGGTCGTTTGTCAGTTTTAAACAATTTTAAGGACTTGTTTAAGAATTCTGAAATTTTTTTTTTTTTTGGGTACGTCGTGAAAAATAAAGTTTGTTCTACGACTATCCTATTTAGCGGGTAATTGCTAAAAATATCTAAACTTTGCACGGCTTTAACTAAACTAGTAAAGGTACAGACAAGTGTCATTAAAAAGGCATTGGCAAATGCTAATCACGAAGACCTAACACAATTGGTCAAAATAAAATAATTTAAAAATTATTTTATGTTTTAAAAGTCGATTGTCGTTTTTTTTTTACATTTATAGCCTTGGGATTCCTCAACTTTTGGTGTATACAAAGTGCATAATTATTTTATAATAGTGCCACGCTAAAAAAAAGCTCAATGAGCGAACCAAATAAAGAGCGTCGGAGCTCAGCGATTCGAAGAGACAGATAGCGTAGTGCTGAAAACGACTACCAAGGGTGCCTCGGCTCTACTGATGGTCGATAGTCAAAAAAAAAAGAGCTAGGTCAATCGGGCTTGGCCATACGATCCGGCATGGATCGCTACATTCAAGCGTAAGCTAAGCCCGCAGAACTAAGGGGTAGGTAACAAACCAAAAATAAACTGTGTCCAAACAGACAACAAGTTACCCGGGCGATCTAACGGCAACAGAGTTGCCCTCCTAGCTGAAATTCAATCAACTGGGTCAAGAGACCCAACCGAAACCTAAGCCCCCACCAATTTACATTAGGGAGGAAATCTTGAACGCAAAATTGTTGCGGTGGTCGGGGATGGAAAATTTCATGTCCTTCCGCTTATTAAAGGGAATATTCACGAAACCAATCTTCAGACCAAATCTCAAGAACATTTCCGAGTTGTGTCCAAATTCCTTGAGAAAGCTAGGAAAAACTACTACATGTACCAACTAAAAAGCAGCAAGGGCTCGCAAGTTGTATTCAAAGGAATCGAGCCCGATGTAGCCCCTAATCAAGTGATCGATGCCCTTAAAGAAAACGGGTTTTCTGCAAAGAACGTTAGTAACATCATTAACAAGAATAAAAAGCCACAAGCACTCTTCAAGGTAGAGCTGGAGCCAGATACTCGATGCATCCTATCTACAACCTGCAATACCTATTGCACCGAAGAATTACGGTGGAAGAGCCACATAAAAGGAACGGCCCAGTGCAATGCATAAACACCAGGACATACTGCACACTCTAATCAGTCTGTATAGTTTGTGGAGACATTCACAATTCCGCAAACTGCCCTGCTAACGGCTAAACACAGAGGCTGTGTGGTCTACAAGGAATTCAAAAACCGCATGCGACGAGTGACAACCACGCGCCATCAAAATCCTCAAAACGTGTACACTTACTCAAACACGACGCTTTTTTTCGGCACGGCTGCAAGATCCTTATTTGGTCAGCTTATTACCCAGAAGGACTTCTCATTCGCCGATGCCCCTCGTTCAGGAACGGAAAACCCACTCCAGTCTAATCTAGGAAACCTTCAGCAGGTCCCAGGACAGTCATAAAGCACACTGGAATCATTGATGGTTACCATGTAACAAAGTATGATGGAAATGACCATGTAAACACTGGCTCAAAACCAGATCATGGTGTTACAGTTGCTTGCAGCTAAGTAGTCCAAACAATTGATGGCAAATAACCGTTTCCCGGCACAAACTTGAAATAAAACAGCATTTACAACTTCCAAATAAGAGGCTACACCCTCTACCGCACAGATCATCCAGATGGTAAAGCCCACAGCGGTACCGGCATCCTAATTAGGGAACAAATCAATCTCCATTTTCACCAAAGATTTGCGACAAACTAGTTGCAGGCAACGTCTATCATAGTGCAGCCAGGTAACGGAAACTTTTCTATAGCTGCCGTATACTTCCCGCCTCGATTTACAATCTTTGAAGGACAATTCATGGTTTTTTACAACTTACTTGGAGATTGCTTCATATTTGCAGGAGACTATAATTCTAAACATACGCAGTGGGGATCACGACTCGTGAGTCCCAAAGGAAAGCAATTGTATAATGCAACCATCAAACTGAGCAACAAATTGGACTATGTTTCCCCTAATAGCCCCACATACAGGCCAGCAGACCCCAGAAAAGTCCCTGACCTAATAGATTTTGGGGTGACAAAACCATTCCACGTAATATTAGGTTGTCAAAAAAGTCTTGCGGTGTTTTCGCTAGTTGGCGCTGAAAGCCCGTAGTTCTTATTTTATTCGTCGCATCAGGTCATACTATACCCTTTTGGAAAGCTCATTTCACGGGCTAACACGTGTCTTTTCTTTTAAGTCGTTCGTGAGTTAAAGCGTCGTAATCATGGAGCAAAATAAAGAGAAAATATGGCATATTCTACAGTACTACTACGATCAAGGCTAAAATGCATCTCAAGCCGCCAATAAAATTTGTGCAGTTTATGGACCCGACACAGTTTCCATTTCCACCGCACAACGAAGTTTTCAACGTTTACGTTCTGGTGTAGAGGTGGTCGAAGATGCGCCAGGCTCCGGAAGGCCTGTCGGCTGAATTTTCTGACGTGTCCACATGTCTCCATGCCTATGGGTCGGAGGGCGTACATATATAGGCCACCCGACTTGTGACAAAGGTTTTCCAGTGACTTACGTCACCGTTTATTCAGTGCAGGACTATCGTTCCATCCGTCCAGTTGAAAACAGATATGGGCTCGTTGGTCCATTGTTTTGTTATCCAACACCCAACGTACGAGCTTCACCACCAGTACTGTTCCACTTCGTTCCGTCCTGGGAATGGTTTCTTTGGCGAGATTTTACTTTTGGCTGTTGATAGAGAAATATATATATGCAAAGAATGATAGTAACAGTATTAACAAGAATGATGGAGCAAAATAAAGAGAAAATATGGCATATTCTACAGAACTACTACGATAAAGGCAAAAATGCATCTCAAGCTGCCAATAAAATTTATGCAGTTAATGGACCTGATACAGTTTCCATTTCCACCGCACAACGTTGTTTTTAACGTTTTCGTTCTGGTATAGAGGTGGTCGAAGATGCGCCAGACTCCGGAAGGCCTGTCGTCGAAAATTGCGGTAAAATCGCTGAATTGGTCGAAAGAGACCTGCATAGTAGCAGCCGTAGCCTCAGTCAAGAGCTGGGCAGGAGTGATCAAACCGTTATAAACCATTTGAAGAAGCTTGGAGTCACTAAGAAGCTCGATGTATGGGTGCCACGCATGCGAATTTCTTCTAAATCGCAACAAAGTCGACCCGTTTTTGAAGCGTATGGTGACTGGCGATGAAAAGTGGGTCACTTACGATAACGTGAGGCGCAAAGGGTCGTGGTCGAAAAGCGGTGAAGCGGCCCAGACGGTGTCCAAGCTTGGACTAAAGGCCAGAAAGGTTCTTCTGTGTGTTTGGTGGGATTGGCAGGGAATAATCCACTAAGAGCTCAATTCGGACCTGTATGGCCAACAACTTGACCGCTTGAAGGCAGCACTCATGCAGAAGAGGCCATCTTTGCACAACAGAGGCCGAATTGTCTTCCATCAGGACAGGATCAAGGAGCTTTATGCTACAGTCGTCCGATCCGGCTCGTTCCGACTTAAGTACTACCTGCAATAGAAAGACAACTTTTGGGAAAGTTTTATGCAGATAAGTTTAAAACTGAGAGACAGTTTGCGTAGAAACAGACGGACGGACAGACGGACATGGCTAGATCGACTCTCCGAGTGATACTGATCAAGAATATATATATACTTTATAGGGTCGGAAACGTCTCCTTCACTGCGTTGCAAACTTCTGACTGAAATTATAATACCCTCTGCAAGGGTATAAAAAAAGCAAAAGGATATAAAAGAATCTTTTCTGTTTTTTAAAACTCAAAAAATTATACACATTTGTTTGTAAAACGGTGGTCGAGAAATCGACAAGTTTTAAATAAAAATAAATTTTGCGCAATTATATTTTTGTGGCGTTTTCGAGGCCAGAAACATCGAAAAAGTGCTTTCAAAAAATTAGCGTATTCGAGGCTAAAACATGGAACAAGTTATTGAAAGTTTAAAATAAAAAAAAAACGAAAAATAAACACAACGACAAACCTATTGAAAGAATGCAAAAAAATCTATAAAATGAAATTTAAAAAAAAAAACCAAACTCTTTTAAACTGAATATAAAGTGCCCAAATAAAAGATCTATAAAAAAACTCTAAAAATTCAAAAATCACCATACAACAACATCAACAAGAGCGGCAACAGAGTAAAACAGAACAGAACTACTGCAGCAACAACAAAAACTTCAGCGAAGATCAACCACGTCATCAGCTATAATCAATCATTTCTACGTTTGAAATTAGGATTGATAAAATATAATTTTATTGGGAAAAAGTAGTTGGGCTTAAAAAAGTTGAACGAATTAAAGCTTGAAATTTCGAAAGTGACAAAAAATATGAAGAAAAACTCGAGGAAATTGTGCCAAGTAAGGTAGTCGTTACAAATCACAAAGCTGATAATTTGCCAACGCTACCTTAAATTCTTTGGAGATTCCAAAGATTAGAAGCCTTCTTGAGCTTCATGTTTCGGATGTTGACATCTAAGAATGTAAGGCATCTAAGAATGTTTACTGACACAATAAATGAGTCAATTCACATGATAAAATTAAAGGCACAATTGTCGGATGTTTATATAGTTTTAGCACATATAATGCTCAGGAAATTTAACAAAAAAGCTCTACAATTATATGAGAGCCACGTCAAAAAAAATAACGAAATTCAAATTTTATCCGACATTTTTAAGCTGTTAGAGCAACGATTAAGTTCAATAATTTCAGTTCAGGATGAAAAGCCTGTTTAAAAATGTTTAGTTACAACATGAAAGAATTGTCTACTAATAATTGTCCCATGTGGAAAAATACGGTACATTTTATTTCTCGTTGTCAAAAATTCAAGTCCTTAAATCCATCAGAAAGAATGGAAAAAGTAAAAAAAAACACATTTGTGTTTTTTAATACAAAATTTAAAAGCATCATTTTATGTTCTGTTTGCAAAAGAAATAATTACAGGATGCTTCACACAATTCAAACCAAAAATTAGAAAAGGTTAACACATGTATGACGTCAGTACATGCGTTGCTTGCTACAGCACGCGTTTAAGTTAAATCCTCAAACGGAGGTTTTGAGCACAATTATTTCAAAAGAATCTGCACAGATTCTGAAATTACCAAAAATTCGATATTAAACAGAGATCAGTGGAGTGTCCTCCACTGGAATGTGCATCTCAAGGCACAAGATAAACATTTCAATTAAATGTAATGGTTCCAAAAAAATTATAAAAGCAGAAGCATAAGTACTTTCAAAGTTAATGAGAGCTCACCCAATTAACACAGTAAGTGTTGACAAAACAAAATGGGAGAAATAAAAATTGGCGTACCCAGACTTTAATAAGCCTGTCGTGTAGATCTGATTATTGGAGCAGATCTATACACCCACATACTGCAGAGTGGAGTTGTTAAAATAAATAACCTCCTCGGCCAAAAAACCGATTTTGGGTGGGTTGCCTCTGGATGCAAAAATTCCAAGGGAACGAAAACACACACAGGGATCAGTGTAAGGCCCTAAAGTTATATCTTCGTGTAACGTCAAGTTAAAATAAAAAATTTAGGTATAAAGTTTAATAAAAGTTTAAAATGGAATGACCATATCACTCAGGCTAAAGGGAAAATATAAGGTTGCCTTAGGGCTCTTTGATATACCCAGTCCTTTATACCAGAGAAATGCCAGCATTTAATTGCAAGGGCCATAGTCACTCCGATTTTGTTGGTGTGAAAAATTTGGTACTAGTGATGCTCAAAGTAAGAAACAGCTAAAGTTGTATTTAATAGTGTTGCTAAATATGTGTTCAATGTAAAAAGGGGGCATTCCATCTCGTGTTTCTCCCATTAAATATTTGATCTCCACCTGTCCGACTAAATTAAACTTAGGGCATTAATTAACCAACTATGTGTATAAAGAACTGAAAAAAAAATTAATAATTTATATAATAATAATAGTCATAATATTTATTGAAGTCTAAAAAATGTATAAGGTTAACAGTTAACTGAAGTAGTTATAAGTTAAAAGTTATATTTTTGCATATCATTCATTGTGACTAGCGCACTGAATATAAGTACTGAGTTGTCGAGCTGGGATATATAAGTAAATAAAAAAATAAGAAAATGCCAAATTATTTCACCTTAAAAATAGCAAAAACTAAGGCGAAGTCGAAGTGCAGAACGAAGGTAAGTATTTCCTACCGCACCAGGCTGTAATTAGAGATTAAAGCCTGTCGACCGAATTAATAGTAGTTTTTGACGCTTCAGCAAAAACTACTAATAACAAATTTTTGAACGACATAGTGTGGGTTGGACCACGAGCTCAAAAATATATTTTTGACTTTGTCGTTAAATGGAGAAAATTTGAATATGTATGTAGTATATGCGGATGTTGAAAAAACGTATCGTCAGATAATGCTTAATGATAATTATCAACAGTTTCAGTATATTTTATAAAGAAATTCTCCAGATGAAAAAATTAAAAATTGACAACTGTCACTATGGTACTGCATCTGGTAGATATTGCTGATAAACGTAAAAATAAATATCTAAAGGAAATAATTTTTTTGTTTGATTGCTTTGCTATTTATTTATTGAATCTTTTCCTTTCGGATACCAACAATAAGTGTATCTTATGGTAATAACCTAACTAAAAGTCGTGTTACCGCTCCAGCACAAAAATTTGAAATTTAATTATAATTTTAATACTTATTAATTTTTTCTACAAAATTATCGATGGAAAGAACGATACATTTTGACATCAATCGATGTGCATCCAGGAAGAGAAGCAACTATCGAAACAACCAATTGCAGCATGAGCCTCGAGAAGAGAAGAAGATTTTTTAAAGCTCTTTGTAATCTTGAATATATTTTTAATATAAATAAATTAACCATCGTTTTAACTCAAATGCTGTTAGAAGCTTCGTTTTAATGGCCGGCTGTAACATTCCTTAAAAAATCTTACCATACGTGTATTGAACGAAAAAGTCCCGCGTGTGCGAAAAAAATTATAATGAAAAGATGAAAAAATAAACTGCTATACGCGTATCGAGCAATTAAGTTCCGCGTATACAAATAAAAGCATTAACTTGCTACTGATATAGTGACTCCTAGTTGGTTGCTTTAGTCGAGTTTTCCAACGCGTATATCTTATGATACGCGTTACTCAGCCAACCAACTTCAGTAGCTGGGTAGCGGCAGAGGGGTGGCAGAAGGGCGGCAGAGGCGCCAAAACTTCTAAAATAATAGCTCGATTTAAAAAATGTTTGTGTCTACCATATATATGACCAAAACCTACCTCTACGTACTAGCTCAGATGGACAGTACATAATTGAACGATTTGTGGCCGTGGGAGTGGCTCCGTTTCGAAATAAACTTGCGTTATTAAGGAACTACTAGAATCTGCATGCCAAATCCCAAATCACAAGCTTTTATAATTTCCGAGATCTCGACTCGGCCATTGATTCTGATCAATATACCCTTTTACTCTACGAGTAACGGGTATAAAAATGTAGGATGACCGTCAGTTGGATTCGGATGAAGTTAAATTCAGTACCCAAAGTAAAAAAACGATTTGTGATTCCTGACGAATTAACCTTGGCTTTAGGTAGCGCCAATACTGGATAATAAATATATCTATGGGAACTCCTTAACCTTCTGGTAAATGATCCCTACAACAGTTTATCACCATATACTTTAGGTTTGAGAATCTTTTGTTCTTTTACAAAAAATTGGTCTCGTTTAAACAAACAGCTTACCAACACTTTTCACTAAAATAATACATTTTTAATTTGAGTCTTTCTTTTTTTTTTATTTCACCTATAAATACAAAAAAATACATATGAAACCGACTTCCTGAATAGGACTTGCTGGTCATTCCATAACCAAGTTGGGTAAAGAGCACTCTGTATACAATATTCTGTTCCTGCGGCACCGTAGAATTGTAGTTGAGGACCCGCACAAACGCAAAGGCCCGTTTCAATGTGCGAACTGCTAAGAATATAGCAAACTGTAAGCTGCGCCCAGTGTGTGTAGAGCGTGGAGAGCTTCATGATTTCGCACACTGCTACTCGAAAAAGTGCGTCTTTCTTTGTGTCTTTCTTTTTTTTTATTTCACCTATAAATACAAAAAAATACATATGGGACCGACTTCCTGCTGGTCATTCCATAACCAAGTTGGGTCATTCCACCAAAGCGACGAGGCGGCAAGTTCTTTTGGGCTCATTCCGCGTGTGGGGAAGTCGGCTGAATTTTCTGACGTGCCCACATGTCTCCATGGCTATGGGTCGGAGGGCGTACAGCTTTAGGCCACCCGTCTTGTGACAAAGGTTTTCCAGCGACTTACGTCACCGTTTATTCAGTGCAGGAATCGTTCCATCCGTCCAGTTAAAAACAGATATGGGATCGTTGGTCCATTGTGTTGTTATCCAACACCCATCGTACGAGCTTCACCACCAGTACTGTTCCACTTAGTTCTGTCCTGGGAATGGTTTCTTTGGCGAGATTTTACTTTTGGCTGTTAATAGAGAAATATATAATGAGTGTGTTTTTTGTAGACGAAGATATACAGACGCTGCGTGTGCTGGAGAAGATCTGCTACAAAAGTCGTGTATTTGAAGTCCCTTCCGGGGCGGCACTATATCGATGTCACCTATGGAATAGAAACATTTTTTTTTTTTGAAGTTTGTTGTTTATTTTGTACTTGAAATCATTCGTACTGAATACTACTACGTCGTTGTGTGACTGGAGTTTAGCAGTGATTAATTTTTATATTCCCATTTTCCCACCTGCATGTGGGTGTTGTGAAGTGCTCCAGAAACTTGTTTCATTTTGTTCTTTATGACCTCCATCGTTTTCTGCCGGCTGTCTGCCGACAGTGTAATCGGTTATGTGTCTTCCGCAAAAGCAATAAAATCTCTCGCACGAATTCTCTTACGCACACAAATGCATGTTAACATGTCATAGTATTTGTGTGGACATCATTGGTCTTCATATTTGGAAATCTTTTGAACTCATCCTCGGCGATTTGTAAGACTCATATCGCTGTAAATGAGGGTGTACGCAGTTAGTGGTAACCGAGGTGTCATCCGCAAGTAAGAAAAATCATTGATTCTGATTGTCATTGGACTGCGTAAAGTCATGGTCACCTATTTAAAATTACTGAAGCTATGTTGATCAAGAAGTATAATAACTGTCATCGCATGCAGACGTGTATTTTTTGTGCTACGGGAAAAAGTAAATAATAAAAAAATCAATAAAATCATTCAAGTCCAGTAATAAGTTTATTAAATCTACTTAAATGCGAAGAGATGCTTTCTGCGATGAAAACGCGAATGTTTATATTGATTAGTCAATTAATTATTAATGAATACAAACCATTTTAAAATCTTGGCAGACGCCTCTGGAGTTGAGCCGGCCGAATCTACTGAAAACGGAAAATGGAAGCCAAAGCCTCCGCTTATCTATATTCGAGAAAAAAGTTTCAATGTTCTTGTCAACAAAATTATCGAGATTATTGGAAAGGATAACTTTAACAGAATAGCCTTTGTAAAGGGCAATATTGAAGAAACAAAAGTTCACTTGAAGTCTGAAGATAATTACAGAGTATTACCGAAATATCTTACAGAGAATAAAATGAACTTTTACACGTACCAGCTAAAAAGCAGCAAGAACGTGCAATTCGTACTTAAGGGCATAGAATCCGACGTAACGCCTGCAGAGATAACAAAGGCACCACAAGAGAAGAAATTTAGCGCTAGGACAGTCTACAATATCCTTAACAGGGCCGTGGCCACTCTGTAAGGTAGAGCGCACATAAGAAAATAAATCTCTAAAGAGCACTCTGTATACAATCTTCAGTTCCTGCGGCACCGCAGAATTGTAGTTGAGGACCCGCACAAACGCAAAGGCCCGTTTCAATGTTTCAATGTAAGAATATAGCAAACTGTAAGCTGCGCCCAGTGTGTGTAGAGCGTGGAGAGCTTCATGATTTCGCACACTGCTACTCGAAAAAGT